>NC_133329.1:298246211-298613711 GCF_042186555.1 Aquarana catesbeiana | reverse complement strand
GCATAATCTCCCAATATGATATGATATAAAAGGTATTCATTTTCTTGGTTATTGTAAAGTCAAATAAAAAGACATTGATCTCAGTTAAAATGTATTTATAATAGCCTGTTTTAATTGTATACCTTTTTCTCATACAGTGACACAGGAAGTCTTCAACCTTCAGGTTATATTGCCGCCTCCAGAAGGGTTGAACACAAGCAAACAAACTGTATGCCAGCCCAGCATAATCCTTCCTACTACCAGCATACCTTGCTTTATTGTCAGTGTTCTAGGTGGATGGATGTCTTTTCTACAGCTCTGCTGTGTTAAAGCGGTAGTAAACTGCAGTTGGTGGGGGAAAACAAAAATTCCCTGCAATGTCATAATGTGCTAGTATGCATTGCATACTAGCACATTATGAGAAACTTGCCTTTAGAACAAATCCCTCCAGCGCAGCACTGCCATCACTGAGAGGGCTGACCTTCTCCCCCAATCTTCTTCCTGGGCTTGCGGCCTCCAGCTACATAAGTGGCCGGTGTCACAGTGACACCATGTGTGTGGGAGCCACCATTTACGGCATGGGCGCTGAACGTCCAGCACGGTATGCCATCAGCATGCGTGCGCTGGTGACGTCACTGGCTGCATGCACTCTGAATATCTCCTAAACAGTGCAAGTTTAGGAGATATTTTACAATACCTACAGGTAAGCCTTATTATAGGCTTACCTGTACAGTGGATTTAAAAAGTCCACACTCCCCAGTTAAAATGTCAGGTTTCTGTGAGATAAAAAAATTACACAAAGATAAATCATTTCAGAACTCTTTCCACCTTTTAATGTGACCTATAAACTGTACAACTCCGTTGTAAAACAAACTGAAATCTTTTAGGGGGAAGTAAAAAACAAAAATAATGTGGTTTCATAAGTGTGCACACCCTCTTATAACTGTGGATGTAGCTGTGTTCAGAATTAAGCACAGTCACATTCAAATTCATGTTAAAGGGGTTGTAAAGGTAAACATTTTTTCACCTTAATGCATTCTATGCATTAAGGTGAAAAAACTTTTGACAGTACCGCCGCCCCCAGCCCCCCCGTTTTACTTACCTGACGCCTCGAATCTTCGCTCCTCGTCCTCGTCAGCTTCATTGCAGCTCAGCCTGGTCGCTGATTGGCTGCAGTGGATGGATTGAAAGCAGCGCAGCCATTGGCTCGCGCTGCTGTCAATCACATCCGATGACGCGGCGCGCCGGGGGGCGGGGCCGAGTGATACAGCGAGCGGCTATAGCCGCCGGCTGTATCACGGGAGCGCGCCCGCAAGCACTCACCACCGTGTGAGGGAGCTCGCATGAAGGTGGTAAATGCTTGCGGGGAGGAGCTGAAACAGCCGCCGAGGGACCCCAGAAGACCAGGTTCGGGGCCACTCTGTGCAGAACGAGCTGCACAGTGAAGGTAAGTATAACATGTTTGTTATTTTAAAAAAAAACAAAAAATAACTTTACAACCCCTTTAAATATGAGTCAGAACACACCTGCCATCATTTTAATGTGCCTCTGATTAATCCTAAATAAAGTTCAGCTGTTCTAGTTGGTCTTTCCTGACATTTTCTTAGTCGCATCCTACAGCAAAAGCCATGGTCCTCAGAGACCTTCCAAAGCATCAGAGGGATCTCATGGTTAAAAGGTATCCATCGGAAGAAGGGTACAAAAGAATTTCCAAGGCATTAGATATACTATGGAACACAGTGAAAATGGTCATCATCAAGTGGAGAAAATATGGCACAACATCTTTACCAAGAACTGGACGTCCCTCCAAAATTGATGAGAAGAAAAACGGTCAGGGAGGCTGCCAAGAGGCCTACAGCAACATTAAAGGAGCTGCAGGAATATCTGGCAAGAATTGGCTGTGTGGTACATGTGACAACAATCTCCCATATTCTTTATATGTCTGGGCTATGGGGTAGAGGGGCAAGACGGAAGCCCTTTCTTACCAAGAAAAACATCCAAGCCCAGCTAAATTTTGCAAAAACGCATCTGAAGTCTCCCAAAAGCATGTGGGAAAATATGTTCTTGTCTGAAGAAACCAAGGTTGAACTTTTTTGCCACAATTCCAAAGATATGTTTGGCGCAAAAACAACTCTGCATACCACCAAAAGAACACCATACCCACCGTGAAGCATGGTGGTAGCAGCATCATGCTTTGGAGCTGTTTTTCTTCAGCTGGAACAGGGGCCTTAGGGTAAAATATTTCAGTTTGTTTTTCAACTGAGTTGTACACGTTTAAAAGGTAGAAACAGTTCTAAAATCTTTGTCTTTTTTTTTTTTTTTTACATCAGAAACCTGACATTTTAACAGGGGTGTGTAAACTGTAGGTATAAGTGGTGTAACAGTTTACTTACCACTGTTTTTGTTTGGTTTTTTTTTGTTTGTTTTTTTTTAGTTGCTAGCACTTTTTTTTCCTTTAATCAACACTCTACTCTTCTTTGTCCTCAGCCTGGCTTTGGAGTACCATGTTTGTGCTCCTCTAGACTAGGCTTTGCAGAGCTAGCATGGAAGTGACCTTTGGGCACTGGGTTCGGCATAGAGTGCTTTCCAGACTATGTTCTGGTAAAAGGTAGCTGCAGAGCGCTTTCCAGGTCTGGAACCTTTGGCATTGCTTCAACGTTTGAACAGTGTTTGAAGAGTTGCTTAGTGAGTAGGCTGGTTGGGCTGAGCATTGGGAGCTACCTTAAGTCACTGGTTGCCTTTATTTCTCACTTCTACTGGTTATGTCACGGAAGAGGGTAACCCTGCAGAACTGAGTGCTGACAACATCTGCACTCCACATTCTCTCTCCTACCATACAGTGCTAGGGATATATCCCCTCATTGCTGCTCATGCCAAAAGAGCCACGTGGAATTTCAATCTTTGATCCATTCCTGCTGCCCGCCGACAGTGACGTTGGTCACCTCTGCCTTTTTCAACCTCACCTGCTACCAGCTGTCCAGGTAATGAGTACCTGAGGCCTTGCTTCTTACCTTGAGCCTATACACTGACTTACACCTCACATTCCACTTACGGTTCTGGGTCTGCTTGCAGCATATCAACTGACGGTGCTGATGCCCACAGTCTGCAATTGTGTTCTCTTCTGATCTTGGAGTCTGTCCTCCTTTTAACTTGCTTGAGTGTGACTGGGCTTTCTATCCTCCCAGCTGGGGTCATGCATATTTTATTGCCCTAAAATACCCAGTTTTTTGATCACTCTGGTTGTAGATGCATATTCTATATCTCATTTGTCCACAGACTTGGTGGCTTCTCATGCATCTGCCCCAGAGGCACTGATTCTGAGTCACTCCAATCCTTGACTGATGAGCTTGCCACTGAGGAGTGACAGTCTTCTGCTAAAAGGAGGCCATTTTGACTTTTATTGATACAGTGTGCACCACTTTGAACAACTTTGTTGCCTCTACCATTGCTGTTTCCAGCCCTGGGCTCTTAAAAAAAACTAATGTCATAAAGAATTTTCATTCACTTAAAGGAAATTGGAAACATCCTGACAAGCTATTTGCACTCTCTAAACACTTAGTAGCCTTGTAGCCATTTAGTAAAGATTGTGTGCAGAAGTGGTCTTTTCCCACTGGTTTCGATAGTGTCACACAAACCTTGTGCTTTCTATTCTGGTAAAGGATGCGCCTGTTTTTAAGGACCTAACTAATAATCTGTTGGAAGCCCTCTCTAGAGCTCTGTTCTTGTAGGTTAGCCCCGCCCTTCATCTGATTTTGGCTGTGACCCTGCTTTTGCCAAATAATGTCTGTCTTTTCCAATCCATTATAGAATGCATGGTGCAAATGAGTTTTCTAGAAGCCTCCTGCCTGATTTCTCATGTGTCTCATTGTCATTTCATAAGTGTAGGGCAGTTTGGCTAAGGTCATGGACTGTGGAACCCTTGTGTAAAAAGCCTTTGATCTGCATAGCCTTTGAGAGATGGCATCTCTTCCAACCAACTCTTGACAATATCCTCAAGGATGCCACTGGTGGCAAAAGATCCCATCTTAGCCTAAGGAGCAGACTACAAAGTGTTCTTCTTTTTCTGTTAAGAAACCTCCCTTTTAATTGCTCCACTTTAATTCCAAATATCTACAACACAACATTTTCCATTGTGGGGCAAGTTGATCCAGTCTCTGGACAAACTGATTCATCTATCACCAAGGCCTAGGTTGCCCTTGGCTTTGTAGCTCAGCAATCTGGCTTTGGAGTCAGGAAAGTGTATTCTTTTAGTGTTTTGATGGATCCTCATGAAAGACACCAGCCTGTCAGACTAGGAAAAGATCTGGACCTCCTGATCAGCATTCTTGAACTTCAGCCAATTTGGCTGTGCAGTGTTACCATGGAACATTCTACTAGAAGGTAATCTAATCCAGATTCAGCCAGACAAGGCTATCAATAATAATGGGGTGGGACTAGAAGACTAGAAGCCAGTATGAGAGGTAGCCTGGATCCTGTCCTAGAAAACAGTGGTCCTCACATCCAGATGTGTTCTATGACTTGTGTTGCAGGTTGTGGACCCTGGCTGTCAAGTAGACCTTCTGGCCTCTATAGATATGTCGCAAACACCAACATTTGGGGTGCAACGGAATTGAAAAGCATGTCTACAATGCTCTTTATGAATTCCATGGTGTGTGTCATCTGGTTGGCTCTGCGGGGTGAATTTTTTTTTTTAATAAATCAGATTGGCTCAACAAAATGACAAATTCTTTGGCAGGTAAAACAGTACTCACATTTACCTAAATAATGTATGTAGCTGTTTAAGGTTTCACTTTAATTCCCATTCCAAGATGGTCAACATTTAGGAGTTGGTGTCCTAAGAGGTCATAACGCTATATTCACTTAATTCTTCAAAAAATATAATGATTTTCCATGCAATATTTTCAAATTTCATGTCATGTTAACAGTTCACATCTGAGAAACATTTTAAATTTGTAAAAGGTATTTTGTACAGCTGACACATGTTTACTAAAGAAAAAAAAATATATAGAAACAGAAAAGTGACAGCAGAAAAAAGACCAAGTGGTCCATAGTCTGCCCAAAGCCACACAGCAGAGGAATCGGTCATTTTAATTAAAGAACATTGCCAGAAAACACTGATCACTAAGGCTCCATTCACACTTGTGCGACTTGTCATGCGACATTGGGCCTATAGAGATTAACTTACTAAGACTGGAAAGTGCAAAATCTGGCTCAGCTGTGCATGGTAGCCAATCAGCTTTTAACTAGCTTATTCAATTAAGCTTTGACAAAATATCTGGATGCTGATTGGTTTCTATACAGAGCTGCACCAGATTTTGCACTCCAGTTTTAGTAAATCAACCCCATAAAGTCGCATGACAAGTCACAGCCTATTGTTTTCAATGGCACCCGTTCAGATCGGTGCAGCTTAGAAAAGGTGCCTGCACTACTTTGATAACCTTAGTGCTAGAAGTTGGATCAAAGTTGTGCTCCCAAGCCGCACTGGAAATTGTGCGACCTTGGACTCACGCAGGTGTGAATGGAGCCTAAATCGGAGTAGTAGAGTGTAATTAAATGAAAAACACCCGCTTCTGTGCGCCTGATCCCAAAACCAGTATAATCAAAGAGCCACTGGCTAGTGCTATGCAAAGGTTGCATTGTTATTGAAATTGCCATAGATCTCTTTGGGGTTAACAATAAATTCTTGATCGGTGTAGAGTGGAGGGCAGAGTGTACGCCTGTGCAAAAAACAGGCACTTTGCAAAAGCAGATCCCTGTAATGAGTGCTCATATCAAAGTCTAATTCACTTTCCTGGTGCCTCCATGGCAGCATGCCTGTGACAAGCTCCGCCTTGGCTCCTCCCTCAGGACCAGTGAATATTATAAAAGAAAAGGATTAGTGCACTCCCAGCATACTCCTTTTTTTCCTCATAGTCAGTGAATGGTGGTCGAACGTCCCTTACCTCTGCAGTCGGCAGCTTCTAGCTGGGTTCAAGCCTCTCCCAGGTGCAGTCCCTATTCTTGGGCAGCTAAATGCGCTGATAAGATAGGGAGTCCCTTCTGTGGGTCTTTTGGGACAGCAGTTGTCTCTTAACTAAGAGCTCCTATCTGCATTTATATACTGGCATCTGCTCAAGCCTGCAGGAGAGAAAGCAGCTATATCTATTTCTTTATCGTACATCACGGGACACAGAGGCTCATAGTAATTACTAAGTGGGTTATATCTCACCTTCAGGTGCTGGTGTAATTAATTAGACAGGAAGTTTCCTCCCTATATAATCCCTCCCCTACAGGGAATACCTCAGTTTTTTCGCCAGTGTCTAAGGTGTTGGTCATGGTTAATGAGTGCTCCTAGATGGCCTGAACAGGGTCAGGGAGCTACGCTATCGGATCCATTGAAAGAGCCAAAACAAAAGCGAAAGTGGATGGTACCCGATGCCTCAATACCGAAGGACGAGGTTTTGCCTGTAATGCTTCTCTTAGGAGAGCTGGGCCCTGAGATTCAGCACCTTGGTCACATTGCTATACCACAGGTTTGCTCTGGCAGGGCGCTATACATGGCCCAAGGCAGTGAACCCTACATACAGAGGGGACACCATCCTTGAAGGTCTGGCATGACACCAACCCGTCGTGAAGATTGGGTCGCTGTGATATTCCAGCAGTACCCTGCAGCGAGGAATGGTGAGTCTGCATTTGTTTGCAGTGCCTCTATTAAGAGAGCGATCTGACTGTCTGTTTCCCAGTGGTCACTGGGAGCAGTGTGCTGTTCTATCATGCTTGTACTCTGGCTCAGGCAGGCTGCTGGTTTTTTCCCCAGCCACTAGAGGGCGCAGATTTGCTTCTAGCCTATTGTTTTTTTAGGCAGGAAGAAGAAGGGCAGCTATTACTAGGGATGAGCTTCGAGTTTGAGTCGAACTCATGTTCGACTCGAACATGGGCTGTGCGCAAGTTCACCGAACAGCGAACAATTTGGGGTGTTCGTGGCAAATTTGAATGCCGCAGAACACCCTTTAAAAGTCTATAGGAGAAATCAAAAGTGCTAATTTTAAAGGCTTATATTCACGGTATTGTCATAAAAATTGTTTGGGGACCTGGGTCCTGCCCCAGGGGACATGTATCAATGCAAAAAAAAACGGCCGTTTTTTAGGGAGCAGTGATTTTAATAATGCTTAAAGTGAAACAATAAAAGTGTAATATCTCTTTAAATTTCGTACCTGGGGGGTGTCTATAGTATGCCTGTAAAGGGGCGCATGTTTCCAGTGTTTAGAACAGTCTGACAGCAAAATTACATTTCAAAGGAAAAAAAGTCATTTAAAACTACTCGTGGCTATTAATGCATTGCCGGTCCGACAATACACATAGAAGTTCATTGATAAAAACAACATGGGAATTCCCCACAGGGGAACCCCGAACCAAAAAAAAAAAAATGACGTGGGGGGTCCCCCTAAATTCCATACCAGGCCCTTCAGGTCTGGTATGGATATTAAGGGGAACCCCGGCCAAAATTTTTTTAAAAAAATGACGTGGGGGTCCCCCTAAATTCCATACCAGGCCCTTCAGGTCTGGTATGGATATTAAGGGGAACCCCGCGCCAAAATTTAAAAAAAACGGCGTTGGGTCCCCCCAAAAATCCATACCAGACCCTTATCCGAGCATGCAACCTGGCAGGCCGCAGGAAAAAAGGGGGGGATGAGAGAGCGCCCCCCCCTTGAATCGTACCAGGCCACATGGCCTCAACATTGGGAGGGTGCTTTGGGGTCACCCCCCAAAACACCTTGTCCCCATGTTGATGAGGACAAGGGCCACATCCCCACAACCCTGGCCGGTGGTTGTGGGGGTCTGCGGGCGGGGGGCTTATCGGAATCTGGAAGCCCCCTTTAACAAGGGGACCCCCAGATCCCGGCCCTCCCCCCTGTGTGAAATGGTAAGGGCCATTTCACTAAAAAACTGTCAAAAATGTTAATGACAAGAGACAGTTTTTGACAATTCCTTTATTTAAATTCTTCTTTCTTCTATCTTCTATCTTCCTTCATCATCTTCTTCTTCTGGTTCTTCTGGTACTTCTGGTTCTTCCTCCGGTGTTCTCGTCCAGCATCTCCTCCACGGCGTCTTCTTCCCTTCTTCTCCTCAGGCCGTTCCGCATCCATGGCATGGAGGGAGGCTCCCGCTCTTCTCTTCATCTTCTTCTCTTCATCTTCTTCTCTTCATCTTCTTCTCTTCATCTTCTTGATGATCTTCTTCCCTGTGGCATTCCCCGTGACGCCACAGGGAAGTCCCGTCAAGTCACCAGAAGATGAAGGAAGATAGAAGAAAGAAGAAGGATTTAAATAAAGGAATTGTTAAAACTGTGTCTTGTCATTTTTAACATTTTTGACAGTTTTTTTAGTGAAATGGTAGAGGAAATTTTGTACCCCCTTACCATTTCACACAGGGGGGAGGGCCGGGATCTGGGGGTCCCCTTGTTAAAGGGGGCTTCCAGATTCCGATAAGCCCCCCGCCCGCAGACCCCCACAACCACCGGCCAGGGTTGTGGGGATGAGGCCCTTGTCCTCATTAACATGGGGACAAGGTGTTTTGGGGGGCTACCCCAAAGCACCCTCCCAATGTTGAGGGCATGTGGCCTGGTACAGTTCAGGAGGGGGGGGGCGGTCTCTCGTCCCCCCTATTTTCCTGCAGCCTGCCAGGTTGCGTGCTCAGATAAGGGTCTGGTATGGGTTTTTGGGGGGACCCCACGCCGTTTTTTTTTTTTTTAATTTTGGCGCGGGGTTCCCCTTAATATCCATACCAGACCTGAAGGGCCTGGTATGGAATTTAGGGGGACCCCCCACGTCTTTTTTTTTTTTTTTTTTTTTTTTTTTTTAATTTTGGTTCGGGGTTCCCCTGTGGGGAATTCCCATGCCGTTTTTATCAATGAGCTTCTATGTGTATTGTCGGACCGGCAATGCATTAATAGCCGCGAGTAGTTTTAAATGACTTTTTTTTCCTTTGAAATGTCACTTTGCTGTCAGACTGTTCTAAACACTGGAAACATGCACCCCTTTACAGGCATACTATAGACTACCCCCAGGTACGACATTTAAAGGGATATTACACTTTTAATGTTTCACTTTAAGCATTATTAAAATCACTGCTCCCGAAAAAACGGCCGTTTTTAAAACTTTTTTTTGCATTGATCCATGTCCCCTGGGGCAGGACCCAGGTCCCAAACACTTTTTATGACAATAACTTGCATATAAGCCTTTAAAATTAGCACTTTTGATTATTCATGTTCGTGTCCCATAGACTTTAACGGTGTTCGCGTGTTCGAACGAATTTTTTGCCAGTTCGCATGTTCTAGTGCGAACCAAACAGGGGTGTGTTCGGCTCATCCCTAGCCATTACCATGTGCTGACAGGTCGGACGGCCTTGGAGACAGAACAGTGGGCCGTGAATGTGTGAGTGCCAGCTTGGGAACAGGTACAGACAAGTCATGATTACATGCTGCATATTTTCTGCCTATCCATTGGAAAAAAAAAAAAAATCACACAGTTGCTAATACGCACAGATGCTGATATGCACAGTTGCTGAAATCGCACAGTTGCTAGTGCGCACAGATGCTGATATGTACAGTTGCTAAAATCACACTGTTGCTAGTACGCAAAGATGCTGATATGTACAGTTACTAAAATCACACAGTTGCTAGTACGCACAGATGATGGTATGTACAGTTGCTGAAATCGCAGAAGTTGCTAACATACACAGATATTGAATTGCACAGGTTGCACAGTTGCTTAAAAAGCACAGATGCTTTATATATATATAACTCAAAACATGCTTCTTTTTTTGATCACATAAGAACGTGTGATCGCATAAGGTGACAGGATCACTTTAATATACACGGTCACATAAAGATGCATGTTTATGTTTGTATAGATATGCATCGTTGTTTTCTTTTCTCCTAGTCGCATTGTCACGCTGAAAGGCTTGATCGCATAAAGATGCTTGACCATCAGGCTAGAAAACCTCCACATGATCCTCATGCAGGTGTTGCTTACAAGCTAGCCAAATGCACAACTGCTGGGATGCACAGTTGCTGGTGCGCATTGTTACTAACGCACAAACAGTTAAATCGCATGATTGCGGAAAGCACGTTGCCGGAGGATAACTTCCTCTTTACTAGTCCACATGTTTGCATAGAATATATGAGTTTCTAATGTACATCATGTAGATAAAACAAGTAACAGAACATGTTCTTGTTGATCGCATAAAGATACATGTTTTCTGTTGGTATGGATTTGCATGTGTTTTACATAGTCGCATGAGGACACTGGGTCACATTAAAGTGCTTGTTTGCACAGAAATGCCTAAAATCGCATAAAAATGCTTGATCGCACAAGAGTCCTTGGTCACAAGGGTACTTGTTCGCACAGTAGTGCTTATAATGCATAAAATGATCATATTAAAATGCAGAATCGCATAAGGCTGCATGATCGCCTAAAGTTGCATGATCACCTAGATTGGCATTCTTGCATAACAAGGCATGTTAATTTAAGTTTTCCTTAAATATACAGGATTCCTTATGTTCACATAGGAATAAGTGTCTGCATGGATACATGTTGTGTAATGTTGCATAACACGTTCATAAAGCGCATGCTTGCTTGCAAGATGCCTGTTCCATAGCACACGTGTTATATGTATGCGTGTATACAGCGCACACTTTTCTTGTTCTTGCTTAAAAAATATTTGTATGAATTTATGCTTCCATGAACGCAGGCTTCCATAGGGGCATATGGCGTTAATACTTGCCTCATACACATATGGGCCATTTGCATATGTGTTTGCATGGGCTACAGAGGTTGTCTGCGCTTTGCAGGGGAACAGCACCTCTTCCAGTTGGTGGTCTGGCCCTTCGGGTTAGCCACCGCGCCCAGGGTAAAGGCTCAGGGCATAGCAGTAATGGCATACCGAGGCAATCTGCTGCTGATATGATCAGTCAGTAGCATGGCTGGACCTAGGTGGTCAAGTATCTGGAACGAACTCCTGGGTTGGGATCCCAGTCTAAAGGTACTTTCTTATGGTCGGTAAGGAGCTTGGAGTGTTTGGGACTCAGCCCAAAAAGGGGTCAAGGCAATTTAGAGTTACTTACATTTACCTTTGTTAATGTGCTAGGGAAAATGGCTTCATTCAAAGCGGTATCCCTATGCTCAGTTTCATTCAAGGCTGCTATAAACATTATTCTGTCTGCCTGGAACAAGTAGATCCTAACCTAGGCATTATCCAAAGGGTCTGGTCCCGGGAATACGCCGGAACCTCAGCAAGATGGCAGAAGGGAAAATCTTTCATGCTGATTACCTGGGAGGTGGTGCCTATGAAGGCTGGCCTCTAGGGATGGAGACCAGTCCTGAAGGAGACCACTGCCCAGGGGAAGTGGTCAAGCTCAGAGAGCTTTGACTGTCAACATTCTGGAGCTTCCGATGGCATGTCTGGCTTAATGGCCTGGGCGTTTAGATTACAGGATTGTTATGTCGAGGTACAATCCGACAATACCACATCAGTAATTTACTTCAGTTACCAAGGAGGCACTAGAAGCCACGCAGCCAGAGGGAAGGCCATGTTCTGGTTTGGGCAGAGGAGCCTTGTACCTTGCTTATCGACAATCTTCATATCGTGAAATGGAGAACTGACAGGCGGCTCTCTGGAGCCGTCAACAATTGTTCCCGGGAGGATGGCCTATGCACCCCGACTTTTTTTCTGCCCAGATAAGAATTTTGGGCATCCAGGTTCAACAAGAAGTTGGACAGCTTTGTGTCAAGGGCTAGGGATCCACTCGCATATGGGACAGATGCGTTAGTGACCCCGTGGAATCAGTTTTTTCACTGATTTATACGTTCTCCCCAGTTCAGTTGCTTCTGCAGCTTCTACGCAGGATCAAAGTGGAAGGGAAGCTGGTAATACTACTAGCCCGGCATGGCCCAGAAGGTCCTGGTATGTAGAGATTGTAAGGTTGGCAGTAGCAAAACCGTGGACTCTTCCATCTAGTGCAGACTTGCTTTCGCAAAGGGCCGGTATTCCATCCAGCCTTACAATCGCTAAATTTAACGGTCTGTCTATTAAAGCCCACATGTTGAATCAGAGCTTTCAGGTTCAGTGGTAAATGCCCTGATTAATGCAAGAAAGCGGGCCTCTAGGACCATTTATTATAGGGTCTGGAGGGCCTATGTTTCCTGGTGTGAAACCAAAAGATGGCATCCTCGGAGGTATGTCATAGGTAGAATTCTTGCCTTCCTACAGTTGGGGGTAAAAATGAAGCTAGCCTTGAATACCAACAAAGGTCAGATCTCGGCCTTTGTCATTGTATTTCAAAGGCCGATTGCTTCGCATTCTTTGATCCATGCTTTTTTATATAAGGGACAACGCATATAAATCCGCCAGTTGGGTCGCACTTGTGCCGTAGGGTTGAGTCTAGTTTTGTCGGTGTACAAGGACAGCTCCTTGAGCCAATGCATAATATTCCTTTTGATCCTCCTAACAGGGGAATAGGTGTTCTCCATTGCGGTAGCCTCTGCAAGAGTTTCAGTGTTGGCAGCTTTCTTTGTATAGTGCCATACTTAATTATTCTTAAGGATAGGGTGATGTTAGATCCTCACCCAGCCTTTTTCCTTTTTCCTAAAAAAATCTAGCTGTCATTTGAATCAACACGTTTCTTACCTTCCTTTTACCAGAACCTTGTTCTGCAGAAGGAAAGTTATTAATTCCTCTCAATATAGTGAGAACGGTTAAAGGTATATCTGAATGTTTCAAGATACGGGAATCTGACGTTGTGCTGCCAGAGGACCCTAAAAATGGGCAGGCAGCGTTCAAATCAGCTATTAAAATGGTTGCACTCTCTCATTGTAGTGAGAGCAGTCAAGGCCTATCTGAAGCGACTGCTCAGATACGGAAAACGAATGTTTGTGGCGCTACCTGGAGGTCCCAGGATAGGGCAGATAGCATCTAAATCAACTGTTGTTTTAAGGCAGATTCGTCAAGTTATTATTCAGGCTTGTGGTTTGAAGAAAATGTTTTCTTCTTAGAGTGCACTTTATCAGGGCTGTAAGCGCTTCATGGGTGGTGCGTTACCGAGCCTTTATGACTCAGATTTACAAGGCCGCCACTTGGTCCTCTATACATACATTCACTAATTTCTAACAGGTGAATGTAAGATGGCAAGAGGATGCCGCTTTTGGCGCAGTGTACTGCAGGTCCTCACGTCTGATGGCGGTCTGCGTTTGTCTCCCTCCCCTCAGTAGGCATTGCTTTAGGACATCCCACTTAGTAATTACTATGAGCCTCTGTGTCCCGTGATGTACGATAAAGAAAATAGGATTTTTATAACAGCTTAACAGCTTTATAACAGGGAGCTCCCGCCCCTTTTGTGGGACACTTTATTGCTTTGCTACAAAAACTGAGTTTTTTCCTGTAGGGGAGGGGTTATATAGGGAGGAAACTTCCTGTCTAATTAATTACACCAGTGTCCAGCACCTGAAGGTGAGAAATAACCCACTTAGTAATTACTATGAGCCTCTGTGTCCCATGATGTACTCCAAGAAAAGGATTTTACAGGTAAGCTGTTATAAAAATCCAATTTTTTCACGTAGCCTTTCATTTCTCCCTCCTGTCATCCATTCTATCTCGCTTTCCTTTCTTTGTGCTCCTCTCTCTCTTTTTTTGCTTTCTTCCTCCCCCACCACCTTCCCCTCCTTGTGATATTGTACCTTGATTCCTGGTTACTATAGTGGGCGGCGCGCACCTCGAAATGGTTTTTCTGAGTCCCTTAGAGTCTTCCTGCCCACTGTGCACATGCGCGGACATCAGGAGTCGGCTCAGTGGGCCGGGCTGAGTCGGGCGGGGCCGCATAGGACTTAGTGCGCAGTCTGGCCTGAGGTCGTGGTGGCCATCTTGAATAGGGGCAAATTATACATTTTTTGCCCTTGTTTGTCAAAATCATTTTTTTAGAGGGTTGTATCTTCCACAAATGTCCCTCCCCTCTCCATTGTTTATTACTGGGGGTTTTCAACATGGCAGCCTGTTGTCATCTGAGGAGGTTGCCAATGTGGGGAGCTCCTGGAGGGGACCCTGTTTTTTGCCAATGGTAAATGTAATTTCTTTCTTTGTCTTTACTCAGGAATACCTTGCTCTAGCTGAAATACCAGTCGCTTACTCCTTTACCTTTCTCTAGATGCTTTTTCTGTCTGTTGCCTATAATAAGCAGTACGCCACCCAAACAAGACCCTCTCCAACATTTTAAGGTAGGGCTCGTCGTCTAGGTGAGTATAAAAAAAGAGGACTTATGCTGGTACGTTTATGTACTTCAGCCTTGTATGCCAGAAGAAGTCCAAGCGGACATCAAGGCGACATAAACAAACCTATGAAGGCCCCAACCAGATCAGGATACCATGCAAGCGGCGAGGGTTCATCCGTGAAAAGACATAGTTCTTCACATTTACCAAATCCCTAAATGCCGAGCATGTGGGGTCATCCCATTACCATTCAATTGGTCTGCAAAAGCTGTTTTTTAGAGTCTATGCAGCAGACAGAGAGTCAGAGGGTTAACATGTAAGCTGTCCCTCAAAGATGGGTAGGGGATACATAGTGGAATCAGCAACAGCAGTTCCATTGCAGCAATTAGCTTAATCTCCTCCAGAGAAGTTAACTCTTCCTGGCCCATCCTCAAGAGAATCCTCTCACCCCGCAGTATCCCTACTAGACATCTGGATGATGGGGGGGCCATCTGAGGATACCTCAGAAGAGCTCGGCCCTCTGACTTCAGATCCTCTCCAGACAATCGGTCAGTTCCGCTCCAGAATATGCCCAAGATGCATATGCATTAAAACAAATGTGCCCACAATAGTGTAAAATTGTATATTAAAGTTTATTGCAAAGGTTAAAAGCACTCACATAAAATGATTGGAATTAACACATCATATTACTCCAGCCAGTTTACAATATAGATCGATAAAGACCTCTGTACGTGATGATGTGACTGCATAATAAGAATTATGAGCAATTTAATAGGCAATATTTTTTAAAGCATTCTTACTTTGCAGTATTTCCTCACACCTGTCTAAAACTTTTGCACAGTACTGCATATACACACACAACAAAGTTGTCACCTTTGCAAGGGTACTAATAGAATATTTTTCCCTAAAACCACTTTTTCCAGCTAAAAATAGGTATCAAATGTTCATAACATCTTAATCAAGAAAAAATACTACATTTTGCTAAATATTTTAATTATTTTATATAATCCTCACAAGTAAATGATAGCTATCATGCTTGTAAACTGATCAGTTCCCTTTACAGCAGTGGTCCTCAACTCCTGTCCTCAGGACCCACTAACAGGCTAGATTTTAAGTATTACCTTGGGGAGATGCAGACTAGAATACTGCAATCACTGAGCAGCAAATTATATCACCTATGATGTATTTCAGTTATCGTGCAAACTTGGCCTGTTAGTGGGTCCTGAGGACCTGTGTTTTGGGCATGCAGGCCAAAGCTTTTAAAGGAACCTGTTACTTTGCCCTAAATGAGTTGTGTAAAAACTTGCATCCAACGTAGAGCTTTAAGGACTAAGTTCCTCTTTTAAAGGGCTTTTCTTGCCCACTTTTATTAAAAGAAAATTTCAGAAAACACAAAACACGAGTTTTCCCTTACAGGGGTTTTCAGCATTTATTTCCATCAAAACAAATGAACATTCAGCCTCCAGGCTTATACATGCAGCAACTTGGGATCCGACTTGTCAGACCTCAAGTTGCCCCAACTCGCGGGACTACTACTGAACTAGTAGTGCTCCGACTTCAGAAAAGGTTCCTGTACTACTTCAAGGCGACTTCTAGGCAACTTGTACCCATAGAATTCAATGGAAGTTGCCTCCAAGTCGGATCTCCATCTATATTGAAGCAACTTTACAGGAAAAGAAATTAGTTTACCCAGGCAAACCACTCCCTCCCAAAGAGCTGATTATTCTATGATTGGCCACAGCCAAAGTCGCCTGTCCTGGAGGCAATTTTAAGTTGCATTGTAAGTCGCGCTGAAGTCACCTTTAAATTGCCTTGCAAAGTTGCGCTGTAAGTCGGGTTGCCCCTGTGTGAACCAAGCCTTAGGCCTTTGTCTGTCTCCCACAGACCATCTTCCTACACAACTCTGTGCACACAGCTAGCAGCTCCTTGCTGCATTGGCTCCCACCTCGCTCCTAGGTGGAGCCCTCCTAGACAATGACCTCCTGTCTGCCGGGTGGCGCCCAGAACCATGGTCAGTTCACTACTAATAGCCCAGCAAACACCTGACCAATTAGTGTGCTGGTGGTTCTTAAAACCTGGACCCCGGATTAAATATTTCATCCCTCCCAGATCACTTTGAAATCTCCAGGTTCCAGGTCCCAAAAACTGACTTTAGCAAACACTGAGGAAACTAAAAAAGCCAGTTTCCTTTCCATGACACACGCTCTGTGAAACCCCTCAACCTGCCTGGTTGAGAATTCTGGGTCATAACCGACCCTGGCGGGGCAACACTCTGCCACAGCTGAGTGACAGGCTCACTACAAAGAATGTGGTTGCAACAAATGTAATGTTATTCCTTTGTGTCCTTAACCACTTCAACCCCGGAAGGATTTGCCCCCTTAATGACCAGGCCATTTTTTGCGATATGGCGCTGCATCGCTTTAACCGACGTTTGCGCGGTCATGCAACGTTATACCCAAACAAAATTGACGTTCTTTTTTACCCACAAATAGAGTTTTCTTTTGGTGGTATTTGATTACTTCTGCAGTTTTTGTTTTTCGCGCTATAAACAAATATATCTATTTTGGAAAAAAAAAGCTTTTTTTTTGTTTTTTTTACTTTCTGCTATAATACCTATCCACAAAAATATAAAAAAACAAATTTATCCATCAGTTTAGGCCGATATATTATATTCTATATATTTTTGGTTAAAAAAATCGCAATAGGCGTATATTGATTGGTCTGTGCAAAAGTTATCGTGTCTACAAACTGTGGAATGGAACTTTTATTTGTATTTTTTTAATTGTTTTTACTGGTAATGACGGCGATCTGTGATTTTTAGTGGGATTGCGGCAGACAAATCTGACCCCAAATGACATATTTTGGGGACCAGTGACATAATTACATTGATCAGTACTATCAGTGCTATAAAAATTACACTAGGGGGCGATCAAGGGGTTAAGTGTGTTCCCTGGGTGTGTTCTAACTGTAGCGGGGTTGGGCTGCCAGGAACATGGCAGAGATCACTGCTCCCGATCACTGGGAACAGTAGATCTGTCATGTCACTAGGCAGAACGGGGAATTGCCTTGTTTACATAGGCAGTTCCCCGTTTTACCTCTCCACACTGCGATCTCAGGTCACTGGCAGACATCGAGTCCGCGGGACCAGTGGGCACGCTCCCGCGGTGCTCGGCCGCTACACTACTTGCACAGACCGACGTGCAGGTACGTCGATAAGTGCAGGAGAGCCGACCTGCCGCAGTATATCTGCATGAGCTGGTCGGCTAGTGGTTGATCTACTTATTTTATTTGTAAGGTGCTGATCCTGGCCATTGCATACAACTGTGCAATCTCATTGTACCAGGTCCTGGGGATTTTCAGCATGGTCAAAATAATTGTCATCACTGTCCTTTGAGCGCTGGTTCACACAGGGGCAACACGACTTACAGCGCGACTTAGCAAGGCGACTTCAGCGCGACCTCAGCGCAACTTCAGCGCGACTTCAGCGCGACTTGAGGCGACTTACAAGGCGACTTCAAGTCGCCTCCAAGACAGGCGACTTTCCAGTGGCCAATCAAACTACAATCCGCTCTGGGGGAGGGAGGGGTTTGCGTGAAAAAAACATCTTCTCTTCCTGTGAAGTCGCTTCACTATAGACCACGATCCGACTTGTAGGCGACTTCCATTGAAATCAATGGGTACAAGTCGCCTACAAGTCGCCTTGAAGTAGTACAGGGACCTTTTCTGAAGTCGGAGCGACTTCAGTAGCGTACATATAGACGGCTCTCATTCACTTACATGGACTTTCAGATGTCAAGCGACTTGGGGCGACTTGAGGTCTGACAAGTCGGATCCCAAGTCGCGGTAGTGTGAACCGGCACTAAATGGCAAAGAAGTTTTCCTACATTGTATCTTCAAAGAACACAATTTACACATACAGGGATTTAAAATATGCCTTTGTTTTATTTCCATTATTTTACAAGCCTTGTAAACTTTGAAGACAATTCAAAGTTCATTAGCCCACAGCATCATCTGATCTGGCTGTAATAAAATACAGTATGATTACTAAGAGATGCTGCAGAAGACAATTTTGATTTGCATTGATGCCGCCAGCAGGTGGCAGAAAGAAGCAAACTTGGTTATTACAATGAAGAAGCAGCTGTACGATCCAGCCAGTGATGTGTGTGGCAGACAGTGCTTCTAAGGCATCCATACTGTAAAAAAAGTATCATGCCTAAAACTTTTTATGGAGGCCAAAATAGTTGTGAGGGAATGCAAATATTGTATTTCACAAATGTTAGTGTGACCAAACCACCTTCCGCTTAACCACTTGACAACTGGGCACTTAAACCCCCCTTAGGACCAGACCAGTTTTCAGCTTTCAGTTCTCTCACAATTTGAATAATTACTCAGTCATGTAATACTGTACCCAAATTAATTTTTTGTCCTTTTTTTCATACAAATAGACCTTTCTTTTGGTGGTATTTGATCACCTCCTGGGTTTTTTATTTTTTGCGCTATAATTAATAAAAGACCCACAATTTTGAAAAGAAACGCATTTTTCTTAGTTTCTGTGATAAAATTTTGCAAATTATTAATTTTTCTTCATAAATTTTGGCCGTAATTTATACTGCAACATATCTTTGGTAAAAATAACACAAATTTGTGGATAGTATTTGGTCTGTGTGAAAGTTATAGAGTCTACAAGTTGTGTTGCATTTAATAAAAAATGTATCACAACTGATGTACTTATCTCATTTCTTGCAACCCGAACAAGCCAGGAAAGTACAAATACCCCCCCAAATGACCCCTTTTTTGAAGTAGACATTCCAAGGTATTTAGTAAGATGCATGGTGAGGTTTTTGATGTTGTCATTTTTTTCCCAGAATTCTTTGCAAAATTAAGATTTTTTTTTTCCCACAAAATTGTCATTGTAATAGGTTATTTCTCTCACATGGCATGTGTATACCACAACTGACGCCCCAAAATACGTTCTGCTACTCCTAAGTATGGCGATACCACATATGTGGGACTTTTTCACAGCCTAGCCACATAGAGAGGCCCAACATGCAGGGAGCACCTTAAGGTGGTCTAGGAGCATAAATGACACATCTAACTTGTTGACTACCTATTACACTTTTGAAGGCCCTGGAGCACCAGGACAATGGAAATGCCCACAAAATGACCCCATTTTGGAAAGCAAACACCCCAACATATAATCTATGAGGCATAATGAGTCTTTTGAATGATTCATTTTTTCCCAGAAGTTTTTGCAAAATGTGCAAAAAAAAATTAAAACGCATTTTTTTTACACAAAGTTGTCCATTTATAAGATGGTGAATAATATAAAATTTAAACTCCTGCTGAATGGTGAAAAAACAGTGAAAAAGAAAACTAAAGCAGCTGCCACACACAAAGTGCTACTCACTAGAAATGTAAAATTCTGGAAATGTGGCGCTCGCAAATGTTATTTAACATGTGTGACCAAGTGTAGAAAAGTGCAGATGTGAATATACAAAGCAAAAAACATAAATAAAGTCTAAATAAATGTGCTGAATGTTCTAATCCGCAATGGAAAAAACTTTTGAAGTGCAATGGACCACAGATGCTCCAGGACTTTTCAGGTGCAGAAATGCCACCCCCACATGTGTCCCCACTCGCCAAATGGCGATGACCCCCAGCTTTGCAGTCTGGGGTTACTTCAGGCTTATGTGATGGTATCCAGAGAAGCTCAGGAGTGGTGTTGTGCACATCAGATCAAAGGATTTCTTGTTGGAATTTTTCAGCAGAATCACCAGGCACCAAAATAGGATAAAAAAAATGGAACTAATAGTGAAAAGTACCATTTGAAAAGGGATTTATTCCATATACAAATGGGTACTTACAAAATAGTTGATAAAAACAGGCATGTAAAGGGATTAGAGATGGATCCGGACGCTGCTCACGGCGTGCGTTCCAGAAACAAGGAAGTGCGTTCCAAGGAGCAGGAAATGACATCAGTGCCACCGGAAATATGTCTAAAAGTTGTCCATGTATAAGATATTTCCAACACATAGCATGTACATAGCAAAAATTACACCCCAAAATACATTCTGCTACTCTTCCTGAGTATGGTGATACCAAGTGTGTGAGACAGCCTGGCCACATACAAGGAACACCGTCAGGTGTTCTAGGGACACATAGCATGCACATACCAAGAACCCCAAAATACATTCTGCTGAGCAAAGGGTAAAAAAAAAGATTACCTGTGGTTTTAGTAGCACAGTTGTCCACAGGAGGATAGCACTGGTCCAGGCAGCAGGCGGAGACTTGGTCAGCAAAAGCGAACGCAATTGTCCAGGCAACAGGCAGGAACACTGTCCATAGTCCGTACAGGCAGCAGGCAGGGATACTGTCCATATACAGTCCAGGGTCAGTGCAGGCAGAAATTGTCAGCAGTGCCAAAATATTGATCCTGGTAGTAGGCAGGAGCATGGTCCATCTATGTGGTGCGGTCAGTTCATGCGACAGGCAGAGACATGATGGCATAGGTCCTACAGGCAGCAGGCAGAAGTAGGGCCTTGTTCAGGACAGAATGGGGACAGGGGTAGAGGCTTCTTCCACCCAAATCTCTTTGAAGCCTCCGAGTCTCCAGACCCTAATCTAGGAATGAGAAAACAAAAAAAGTTTTCTTCATCCAGAAAAACAATTCTGGAGCCCCTCACATATGTGAGACACCTGTGTTATGAATCCCACTAGTCCAGTGGCAGGGTACAAGATCAGTCCAGGAGGCGGGCAAAAAGCATGGTCAAACAGTCCAGGGTCAGTTCCAGATCAGGCAGAGGTATGTACAGAATCAGTAGGCAGAAGCAGGGTTGAATAACAAGCCAGGGTCAGTTCCAGATCAGACAGATGTATGAACAGAATCAGTAGGCAGAAGCGTGGTCGAATAACAAGCCAGGGTCAGTTACAGAGCAAGCAGAGGCATAAGGGGTGTGAAGGTAAATGGCAGGAAGTGAGGGTTATGTTTACCATACTTCACTAATGATTTAATGAAGTATGGTAACGGCGGAAACTATGCAGAGGCCTGGTTGGGAAGGACATTGGGGACAATAAAAAGTGGTGTCTCTTCTCACTTCTCCTTTGGTGCACACCCGGCATTTTTTCTGCCACTTTTGGCCTGTTGGTCTGGGAGGGATTTTTTCAGGTAAGTGGCGTTCGGAGAGTCTGCTGATCACATGGGATCAAATGGTTTCTGGTGGGATGTTCAGGAATACAAGGGCAGTGGTGATTTCCTCCTGGTAGCCAAGGAAGGATTTGGGGCTTGCAGTGGATTTGTGATAAATAACATAGCTGTTGTATATGGCCAAATTAAACAAATTGAAGCTTTTTTATACCACTGGTATGTTCGTCTTGTGGCAAGGTAGGGTTCGAGCATTTGGTTGTTGAAGTTGACGCCCCCCCATGAACATGTTGTATTCGTGGATACATGTTGGTTTTTGGATTTGGCCATTTCTCCTGGTGATCTCCACGACGGTATTATTGTGGATCGATGAAAGCACGTAGACATCCCTTCTGTCCCTCCACTTCACAGCCAGAATTTCCTCATTCCATAAACTCGCCGTCTCCCCTCTTCTTAGCTTCTTGTTGATGAGGCTTGAGGAAAGCCCTTCCGGTTCTTCCTTACGGTGCCACATGCTGGAGTGTTCTTTCTGTGAAGGTTGCAGAATAGGGGCAAACTAGTATAAAAATTGTCCACATACAAATGGTAGCCTTTCTCCAGGAGTGGGTTTATGAGTTCCCAAACAACTTTCCCGCTGGTTCCTATGTAGTCTGGGCAATTAAGGGGGTGCTGCTGGGTGTCCTTCCCTTCGTATACCATTAAGGCATATCTATACCCTGTAGCTCGGTCACACAATTTATACATTTTCACCCCATAGCGGGCCCCCAGCCTGCCAGTAAATTTGACAAGGGACTCATCCACGCATATGTGTTGGTCTGGGGTAAACAACTGGGGGAAGATATCAGAAAAATAATTTAGTAGTGGCTGAATTTTATAAAGCTTGTCAAAATTTGGGGTAATTTCGAGGAGGGCACTGGGTATTATCATTGTAGTGTAGGAATCTCATAATCATGAGATATCTGGTCCTGGGCATTACTGAGGAAAAGATGGGCATGTGGTGGATGGAGAGGGTAGACCAATAGGATAATAATACATTTTTTTTTGGTTAGTCCCATACAGAATGTGAGGCCCAAAAAAATGTTAATCTCCTCCACTGTTAGGGCTCTCCACTCGTAGGGACGGGCATAATAGGACGTTGGGTTACTTGCTATGAATTGTTGGGCATATAGGTTGCACTGGGCCACAATTGATGCAAGCATGTCCTCAGTAAAAATAAGGTTGAAAAATTCTATTGGTGAAAAATTTGTGTCCACCTGGACTCCTGGCTGGGCAGTGAAAGGGGGAATCATAGCTTCTTCTGAATTAGGAGGAGGCCATAAGGCAGTGGTTCTCAACCTTTCAAGTGCCATGACCCCTTTATAAAATGTCCCAAGTTGTGGGGACCCCTAACAGTAAAATGATTTTCGTTGGTCGCGTTTGATGGCACAGTGGTGGCAATTGATGGGCACAGTGGTGACAATTGATGGGCACAGTGGCTGTGTTTGGCAGAGTGACAACAATTAAAGGGCAGAGTGGCTGCGTTTGCTGGCACAGTGGCGGCGTTTGCTGGCACAGTGGCGACAATTGATGGGCACAGTGGCTGCACAGTGGCAACGTTTGGCACAGTGGTGACAATTGATGGGCACAGTGGCTGCGTTTGGCACAGTGGCAACAAATAAAGGGCACTGTGGCTGCGTTTGGCACAGTGGCGACAATTGATGGGCACAGTGGCTGCGTTTGCTGGGACAGTGGCAACAATTGATGGGCACAGTGGCTGCATTTGGCACAGTGGCAGCGTTGCTGGCACAGTGGCGACAATTGATGGGCACAATGGCTGCGTTTGATGGCACAGTGGTGGCGTTTTAATGTTTTTCTTTTTCAGATTTTTTTCAGTTTTGTTTGCGCCACCGATTTATATAACCGTCCCGGTTGGTTCCTCAAAAGTGGTTATTCCGTGCCAGTGCTAGATACAAAGTGTATAGCACCCAAATAATAACCACTTTTGAGGAACCAACTGGGACGTTTATATAGTAATGATATGTATTGTTCCATAATAAAAAAAAAAATTCCGCTTGCCGACTTCTAAGTGTAGCCTTACGAGAGTACCAAGATGGCGGCGACGGAACGTCACTTCCGTGCGGTCTCTCCTCTCCAGGAAGTGACATCTTGCTGGCCGAGACGGACAGACTCCAGCAGTAACTTTGGGTCCGTCTCGGCCAGCATTTGCGACCCCCTGGCAAATTGGCAATCGACCCCCCCCCCCCCCCCCAGTGTGTCGCGACCCCCATGTTGAGAACAGCTGCCATAAGGGGTTCTGAAGGGAATAGGGAAGGCTGGCATGGGACCTAACCCTTTGGGACTGAGGTGACACCCCATTGGTACGTGGCCTTTGCCGAGGTACTGCGGTGCTGGTGGATGGCACTGTGGTGCTGGTGGATGCCTCCTCACCAGTACACCTTCATCTGGCGGGCGGACTCTCATCCTCCTGTGAGGCTGTCAGTGTTCCACAGCTTAGGACAGGCTCATAGTCCACGTAAGACTCAGAATCTGAATATGAGGAATCCAGAGCGGAAGCTCCTCATTGCTCTTGTCGAGACGCAAGAATATTGTATGCCTCCTCAGCTGAAAATAATCTTTGTGACATTCTTAGTGATGACAAATAGCACTGATGACACGTGACACTGGCAGATGGCACTGACACGTGACACTGATGTGGCAGGTGACACTGACAGGTGGCACTGATGTGGCAGGTGACACTGACAGGTGGCACTGATGTGGCAGGTGACACTGACAGGTGGCACTGGTGACAGATGGCACTAATGACACGTGACACTGGTAGATGGCACTGGTGACAGGTGGCACTGGCAGATGGCACTGATACGTGGCACTGATGTGGCACTGATGAAACGTGGCACTATGTGGCAGGTGACACTGATGACAGGTGACAGATGGCACTGATGACAGATGGCACTGTGACACTAACAGTGATGAGCACTGTGGCACTGATGTGGCACTGTATGAGCACTGTTGGGCTCTGATGTGTGTTTTCACTGGTTAAATGTTTTTTTACATAAAGGTTGGCACTCACGCTGCAGCACAGATCCTCTCTCCCCTCACATGCGGTCTCTGTGTGAGGAGAGAGAGCCGGCAATGAGAGATGATCTCATATGTTTACATTTGAGATCATCTCCTATTGGACACTGCGATCGAGTGCTAAATGGCCGCTGTGATTGGCCATTTAGCACGATCTGTGATTGGCTGTGTCCAAGGGACATGGCCAACACAGAATTTCTCCGATGCTCACCCGCGGGTGCATGCATCGCAGAAGTAACCAGGAGGATATCCAGGGATGCCCTCCCGGCAATTGGAGTCTGCGTTGTAGCTGTCTTTCAGCTATAGCGCGGATGCCTAGTGGTTAATACATTTAGTAAAGGAAGCTAAAATCCTGAAAATCAGTGCTTATAAAGCGTAGGCAATTATTTCACCCTTGATACTTTGCTAGTAGCAGAATCACTATGGGTCCACTCACACATGCTGTAGTAACACCTTGGTGTGCTGAATGTCACCCCAATACACTTTTCCAACACCCTTTTGCTGCAGTGCACTACAAGACGTGGAAATGCATTCTTATGGGTTGCGTTGTTATGTGGTGCACTCGTCAAACTTGTTTTTTTATCCACTGTGAGCACTTGATGCAATGTACAGTTGGGACAGAAAGTATTCAGACCCCCTTAAATTTTTTACTCTGTTATATTAAAGCCGTTTGCTAAAATCATCACACCGCACCCCATATTGACAGAAAAACACAGAATTGTTGACATTTTTGCAGATTTATTAAAAAAGAAAAACTGAAATATTACATGGTCCTAAGTATTCAGACCCTTTGCTCAGTATTTAGTAGAAGCACCCTTTTGATCTAATACAGCCATGAGTCTTTTTGGGAAAGATGCAGCAAGTTTTTCACACCTGGATTTGGGGATCCTCTGCCATTCCTCATTGCAGATCCTCTCCAGTTCTGTCAGGTTGGATGGTAAACGTTGGTGGACAGCCATTTTTAGGTCTATCCAGAGATGCTCAATTGGGATTAAGTCAGGGCTCTGGCTGGGCCATTCAAGAACAGTCACGGAGTTGTTGTGAAGCCACTCCTTCGTTACTTTAGCTGTGCTTAGGGTCATTGTCTTTTTGGAAGGTAAACCTTCAGCCCAGTCTGAGGTCCTGAGCACTCTGGAGAAGGTTATCCCTGTACTTGGCCGCATTCATCTTTCCCTCCATTGCAACCAGTCGTCCTGTCCCTGCAGCTGAAAAACACCCTCACAGCATGATGCTGCTACCCCATGCTTCACTGTTGGGACTGTATTGGACAGGTGATGAGCAGTGCCTGGTTTTCTGCACACATACCGCTTATAATTAAGGCCAAAAAGTTCTATCTTGGTCTCATCAGACCAGAGAATCTTATTTCTCACCATTTTGGAGTCCTTCAGGTGTTTTTTTAGCAAACTCCATGCGGGCTTTCATGTGTCTTGCACTGAGGAGAGGCTTCCGTCAGGCCACTCTGCCATAAAGCCCTGACTGGTGGAGGGCTGCAGTGATGGTTGACTTTCTACAACTTTCTTCCATCTCCCGACTGCATCTCTGGAGCTCAGCCACAGTGATCTTTGGGTTCTTCTTTATCTCTTTCACCAAGGCTCTTCTCCCCCGATAGCTTAGTTTGGCCGGACGACCAGCTCTAGGAAGGGTTCTGGTCGTCCCAAACATCTTCCATTTAAGGATTATGAAGGCCACTGTGCTCTTAGGAACCTTAAGTGCAGCAGAAATTTTTTTGTAACCTTGGCCAGATCTGTGCCTTGCCACAATTCTTTCACTGAGATCTTCAGGCAGTTCCTTTTGACCTCATGATTCTCATTTGCTCTGATATGCACTGTGAGCTGTAAAGTCTTATATTGACAGGTGTGTGGCTTTCCTAATCAAGTCCAATCAGTATAATCAAACACAGCTGGACTCAAATGAAGGTGTGGAACCATCTCAAGGATGATCAGAAGAAATGGACAGCAACTGAGTTAAATATATGAGTGTCACAGCAAAGGGTCTGAATACTTAGGACCATGTGATATTTCAGTTTTTTTTTTTTTAATAAATCTGCAAAAATGTCAACAATTCTGTGTTTTTCTGTCAATATGGGGTGCTGTGTGTACATTAATGAGGGGAAAAAAATGAACTTAAATGATTTTAGCAATGGCTGCAATATAACAAAGAGTGAAAAATTTAAGGGGGTCTGAATACTTTCCGTCCCCCCAGGTGCAGGTCACCACAGCAAACCACTTTTTTGTGAATGGGCTTTTTTTTAAACTTCTATTATCATCAGTAAAAGCGTGATAATAGATGGCTTTTGGAGTTCTCTGTTCTGACCCTGATCTACTAAGATATTGCAGGAATAGCCTGGAGGTGAACTTTAGGCAATGGGTTCATCATAGGGCACTTTCCAGACTCTATTTTAGTAAAAAAAAATAGCCGTGGATTGCATTATAGGTCCAGAGCTGTTGGTTTTGCTTTAGTACATACCCTGCCTCAGAAGACTCACATTTTAAGTCTGTTGGGCCAAGCATTGGGTTCTATCTCAACGAAATAGGTTGTTGGGTGCCTTTAAAAATTCCCCATTTCTTGCCAGTTTACACCAGGAAAGGGGTTGATGCTGAGCACTGGCATCATTCACTGGTGGATACAATGTCAAGGAAACATCTCCCCACCATCCAACCTTCACCTGCTACCTGCTGTCTGGGTTTTGTGAGTATCCCTGCCTGGTACCATGAACCTTAAGTTTCCTTACCACCATACAGCCATAATATTCCTGATGCGGGACAGGAGTTGTAACAGGGACCCCAGCTCACACTACAGTTCCAGGACTTTTTCCAGTATGCCTTCTAATGGTGTCAACTTCTGCATCCTGGAATCCAGTTGCCCTCTACTCCTCAAGTCTATCCTGTCATCAAAATCCTCTATAGCGCTGTGAGGTATGGCTGGTTCATCTGCACGTTCAGCTGAAATTTCTTACCACAGTCCTGCAAGGCTTCATGGCCTAGTTATTTACTGACACTGACTAACATATTCTGTATGTGATCTTCGCACAGCCTTCTAAGCAGGACTGGTACAAGGATTTTTGACACCCTAGGCAAAACATAATTTTGCCTCCCCCGGCTCCACCTCCTTTGCCCTGCCCATGTATACCCCACCTTTTTAATAAAGCGCCCATCAAATTCAGCCTCACCAGTGCCCATCAAATGCAGCCTCACCAGCGCCCATCAAATGCAGCCTCACCAGCACCCATCAACGAGTTTGCTTGCTTCCATTCATTCGGGACATAGACACAGTCCTCTGCCCCGCCGCTGTACCTCTGACACTATGTGTGAACTGAGCGGCGGCTGCCTGCTGATGCTGAGACTTCATTGCTTGCTGCAGAGAGAAGAAAGTAGGAACACCAGTGGACGGGCGCCCTAGGCAACAGTGCGCCCTAGACGGCTGCCTAGTTTGCCTAGTGGTAGCACTGGCCCTGCTTCTGAGCTTAGCCCTCAGCCACTGAGTCTGTCTGTTACTATGTCACTCCAGTCTTTGCCCCTGAGGATGCCCTTATCACTGCAGTGTGCACCACTCTGAAACCAAAGGATTTGTCAGTTGATTCTACTAGTGCTTGCCCCCATTGTTCTAATTCTTTCTGTACAAAGATTGGAAACACCCCAAAAGCTTTTTTTCTCCCTCCAAGTGCTTTTTACCCTTGTACCCAATTAGGGAGGAAAAAAAAAGTGGTCTACTTCCAATGTGGATTGGCAGTGTCTTGCCTTAACAACGCAACTATCATAATGGTAAAGGATGTGTCTGTCTTTAAAGACCTAATTAGTAGGCTGTTGCAAGACATCTCTGGAGCTGGGTACTGTGCCAAACCATGGGTAACCAGGCAAAATCCCTTGTTTATAGAATGCTTGTAGCAAATGGCTGTAGCTTAAAGTAATTTTAAAGTCTTTGTTTTTTTTTTTGTTTTTTTTAAATAACAAACATGTTATACTTACCGCCTGTGCAGTGGTTTAGCACAGGGCAGCCTGGAGCCTCCGCTTCTCAGGTTCTTCTTTGCTGCTCCTGACCCCTTCTTCCTGTCGAGTACCCCCCGCAGCAAGCAGCTTGCTTTGGGGGCACTTTAGCCAAGCTGCAGCTCCAAGTGTCTATTCAGGCATGACGCTGCGGTTCGGTCCCCCCCCCCTCTCTCTCCTGATTGGATAACTGACTTTGACATCAGCAGGAGCAAATGGCGCCACTGCTGAGTCTCAGCAAATCAGGAGGGAGAGGGGCTCATGGACATCGCTGGATAGAGCTGGGGCTCAGGTAAGTATTAGGGGGGCTGAGAGGGGCTACTGCACACAGAAGGCTTTTTATCTTAACCACTTAAGCCCCGGAAGATTTGGCTGCTGAATGGCCAGGCCATTTTTTGTAATTCGGCACTGCGTTGCTTTAACTGACAACTGCGCGGTCATGCGATGTTGCACCCAAACAAAATTGACGTATTTGATCATCTCTGCGGTTTTTATTTTTTGTGCTATAAACAAAAAAAGAGCGACAATTTTGAAAATAACGCAATATTTTTTGTCTTTTTTGCTATAATAAATATCCCCTTTTTTTTAAAAAAAGCTAATTTTTTCTCAGTTTAGGCCAATATATATTATGTATGTACACATATTTTTGGTAAAAAAATCGCAATAGGCGTATATTGATTGGTTTGTGCAAAAGTTATAGCGTCTACAAAATAGGGGATAGATTTATAGCATTTTTATTATTATTTTTTTACCAGTAATGGCGGCGATGTGCGATTTTCATCGGGACTGCAACATTATGGCGAACACATCGGACACTTTTGACACATTTTTGGGACCAGTGGCATTTATACAGCGATCAGTGCTATAAAAATGCACTGATTACTGTAAAAATGTCATTGACAGAGCAGGGGTTAACACTAGGGGGCGATCAAGGGGTTAACTGTATTCCCTGTTTGTGTTTCTAACTGTAGGGGGAGGGGACTGACCTAGAGGAAGTGACAGATCGTGGCTCCTAGTTAATAGAAACTCACGATCTGTCACTCCTCACAGAACAGGAATTTGTGTGTTTACACACTTCCCTGTTCTGCCTCTCGTGCCCGCGATCGCTCGTGGCCGGCGGTCATTGCGACCATCGGCCACGAACATTGGCACCCCCGCTGTGCAGCGGGCAAGTGCTCGCGCCTACTATCCCTATCCTGCAAGCCGATGTATAGCTACGATGGCTCGCAGGATCGTGCCAACTTGCCGCAGTAAAATGATGGCAGCTGGTCGGCAAGGGGTTAATGCATAGAATGCATTAAGATAAAAAAACCTTCTGCCTCTACAACCATTTTAAGCTTCAGTAGTGTTGGTTTGCTGGATTCTTCCCAGCTAATCTTTTGCTTGGGTTTCCTGTCAGCGTAGGACTGCAGGTCCAAGAAGCATGTGATCCATATGGACTTTGAAGGACAACGGGACGGGGTCAATTCACTAAAGCCTCGTACACATGCTTAGATTTTCGAACGACTGAACGTCCCTTTTTTGTGGCATGCTAGTCTCATGTCGAAAGTGAAGAAATTACTCACAATGCAAAAATTTTTGTAAGACAGAATACAACGCCAGAAGTGACGTAATGTGCTGAATAGTTTTGTATAAATTCTTTCATTTCTGAGCATGCGTAGTCTTGCTCTTACGATTCTTTTCGTATGAAAACTGTGCCGATGAAATAAAAATCCAAGTCCTTACCATAGTTTTTAAGGATTTTACTTTAGTTCATTCGGTTCCGACTCCATCTTACTTTTCAAAGCTCTGCATGTCTTTATTGAGCTCAGAAATCCCACATGGAATCCACCAGGTCTGTAATTGTTTCTCTTCAGCAGGGAGACTTTCTGGATTTGTGGACAACAAGGACATGTACCCTAATCTGAACACATGGAGAGTTGCAGATAACACTTCGCTGAGGGATGAGCCTCCTTTCCTTGTGGATCCATCTATCGGCATTATTGTTCTTGATGTCCTAGCACAGCTCCCACCTGACTCCCTGATGGTTTGGAACAGCAGGATTTCAAAGCCCATTTAGACCCTCTGTAACGGGGGGTCATGGGGTTCTGGTAAGCGGCCAGGCTCTTTATTCATGGTGGTGGACCTATATACTTAAGATTTCACAACAATTGGATAAATTTTGGATTGCAACATCACCCTTTGGTGTTCATGTGTGTGGACTTTTCATTACACCTCCTATTTAATATATATTGCAGTTTTTTTCACGTTTATTTTCTGCACTAATGTTCCATATTCATATGATCTATCATATTTGCTTAAGGGGAGGTTGGATCATTTTAAACCTCGTACCTACTTTGAGTTTATTGTATGCACATATGGTTTCCCTGCACTTGTGTTATAAATATTTTTAGTCACATATATTGTATTTTGTTCAGATGCGCGAGTCAACATTTTTCTCTTTTTCTCATGTACCTATGTGCCCCAATTTTGCAGTATATCGGTACTTCTCTTTGCTGTGGGGCCCCTACACTACCAGTTTGTTGCCCTGTCCTTCAGCCTCTCATTGCCACCTCAGGTGTGTGCCAAAGTGCTGTCCCCAGTATTAGCCATACTGCGCTCTTGCGGCTTCTCATTTGTGGAATACTTAAATTATATCCTGTTGAGGGAACAATAGGCACGCGCTTTGTTGGACAATGTGGCTTGGCTTTTAATACCAAAATTTACAATGGTTCAGATGAATCCTGTACCTTCAAGATCATTGCAAGGACTAATGCTGCGTACACAGGAGCGGAATTTCTGACAGAAAGAGTCCAATGGGAACTTTTCATCGTATATTCCGACCGTGTGTATGTCCCATCGCACTTTTTCTGTCGAAAATTTAGACGGACTTAGACAGATAGAGAACATGTTCTATATTTTTCCGATTACTATCGGAAAAACCGCTCATCTGTATGCTGTTCCGACGCACCAAAAACGACACATGCTCTGAAGCAAGTACGAGACGGAAGCTATTGGCTACTGGCTATTGAACTTCCGTTTTCTAGTCCCGTCGTACATGTTGTAGGTCACCGCGTTCTTGACGGTCGGAATTTGGCGGACCATGTGTATGCAAGACAGCTTGAGTGGAATTCCGTTGGAACTCCGTCGGAAAAACCTTCAGAGTTTATTACAACGGCAAAACTGGTTGTGTGTACAGGGCATGACTCCTCATTTGGAGTATCTGACCTGTTGGTCTGGGAAGAGTCCTGGATGCTCCATGACCTCTACCAGATTGTCCATATCTTTTCAAGGACTGATTTGCCATCCTGTTTCATGGTCGCTAGCTTTTAAGAAGAAATATCACTATGTTCTAAAAAACATATGTAGCGCTTATAGGTAAATTTAGTGGGTTATCTGTTTTATACATAGTCAGATTTAGCCTCTGTTCCAGTTTGGCTGAGTTGCATGTAGTTTCACACTGTGCCTGTGGGTGTCATTGTCGCCATGGGTCAGTGTTGGAAAGGCAGCTCGCTGAAGCGTATGGGTGCTCTTCTGTCCCGGAGATAACTCGGTGGAGGTGGTCCTCCGAGTTGCATTCTGGGAGTGGGTATTTATGGGACAGATGCCGTGTTTTAGGAGCTGTTTCGTTCCACCTGCTGGCCCTCCTGGCCGACAGGTATGTGTTAGGAGTACTACCGCGTGGTCTTCCGACCGGAAGGACCACGTTGCTGCAGCGTGTGGGTGGGCCCAGAAGCCTGTCTGGGGCCTACCACAGTGGCAGAGGAATGGTCCTGGGCTGTCTGTCCTAGAGGGAAGAAGCTGGACAACTGAGAAGATCCCAGGGGAGGACCCGTCATGGAAGGATCATGCAGAGTGCTGGTCTGGAGAGGGGCCTGGTGACTCAGTTGGAGGATGCATCCTAAAGTTAACCTACCGCATAGTACTGCCGGGTCAGCTTAAAGGTTCTAGTGCTGTGTTTGCTGTCCATCGTAAACCATTACATCCTGTGGCAGAGGATCGTACGGGTTTCTATTCCATTCAAGTCTGTGGCAGAGACTTTTGTTCGTGCTGCGTGCCGGTTGCTAGGTTAGTGAGAGAAACCTATCCGGGCGGGCAAAGTTTCATCTCTAAAAGGAGAGTACATTCATCTACAAGATTCCAATTCATAATTCTACATCAAGAAAAGGTATTTGAACTTCCCTGCAACTCTTCTTCTACCTCTTTCCTGCTACTTCCTTCAGTTACTCTTTATTAAAGCATTGGAAAAGATACTCAAGTGTCTGGTGTCTACACTGTCTCTGGTATTAAACTCAACGGGACCCTAGACCTGGTTCTGGTGAAATTGAGGTAACAAAGGTGACGATAACAGCCCGCTTTAAACCAGCAGCTCCACCGTGAGTTAGTGCTACACATAGTTGGATTCCCTAAAGGATCAAATGTATGTAGCACTTGTTCCTGTTCTGATCCATGCTGGAGTTGATGAAAATTGTGCTCAGTGTGCCCTCTGCCCCATTGCTGTCTAGCCATAGTGCTTCCAAGGAGACAAAGCACAGCTTCATTGTGGCTGAAGCATGTATACAACCCCGTCCATCTGCTTTCCAGATATTGATTTTTTTTTAATTGCTATTGTCTGGCTCTGACTAAATAAAATTAAATGTAATGCCTACATGCTGGAAACACTGTATACAGGCTACAATTCTTACATTGGTGCCCAGCAGGTGCTGGTGGGGGGGGGGGGGACAAAAGTGCCAAGCAGGGGATGATAGAACAGTACCCAGAGAAGAGTGGAGAAGAACAAAAGTGCCTAACAGAGGTGTGGAGAGGAACAGTAGTTTCCAGAAGTGGATGGGGTGAACAAAAGTGACCAGCGTTGGTTGGAGGAGAACAATAGTACTCAACGGGGTAGGGAGACTGCCTGGATCCGTGGAACAGTCCTGCTGAATTCAGGATTACTGGGGAGTATGATCATGATCATAAATTAAATACACCTGAACCAATTAAGAAACCAATGGTAACTCTAAAACCCCATGCACACGATAGGACTTTGTACAATCTTTCCTGTGGATTTTTGTACAAAGGGCGTTGGCCATAAGTTTGTATTGCATACAGACAGCAGGACTTTTCCAGCCAACTTTCACCAAATCAGGTGGTTTTTCAGCTCTTTACCACCACCCTTTGGTCAACGTCTGTATTGTTGTCTGATATTGTGGTAATCTCGCCGCTTTTATTGGCGAGGTTGACAGCTTACAAGCCGGGTTCACAGTGGTGCGGGGATCCGACTTGGATCCCTGCCAATGCCAGGCACTTTGTTTGGTATGAATCTTGAGGGGGAACTCCACGCCAAATTTTAAATTAAAAAAACGGCATTGGTTCCCCCTCCAAGGGCATACCAGGCCCTTAGGTCTGGTATGGATTTTAAGGGGAACCAATAAGCCGAAAGAACGGCGTTGGGGTCCCCCCCAAATCTATTCCAGACCCTTATCCGAGCATGCAGCCTGGCCGGTCAGGAAAGGGGGTGGGGACGAGCGAGTGCCCCCCCTCTCCTGAGCCGTACCAGGCCACATGCTTTCAACATGGGGGGTGGGTGCTTTGCACCTTGGTCCCATGTTGATGAGGACAAGGGCCTCTTCCCGACAACCCTGGCCGTTGGTAATCGGGGTCTGCGGGTGGTAGGCTTATCAGAATCCGGGAGCCCCCTTTAATAAGGGGGCCCCTAGATCCCGCCCCCCCACCCTATGTGAATGAGTATGGGGTACATCGTACCCCTACCCATTCACCTCGGGAAAAAAGTGTCAATAAAAAAACACACTACACAGGTTTTTAAAGTAATTTATTAGGCAGCTCCTGGGTCTTCTTCCGACTTCGGGGGTCTTCTTCCGACTTCGCCGCTCTCTCCGGCCTTTTCTCCCAGTGTCCGGTTCTTCTGCCGGCTCATCCGCTATCTTCTGCCACACACTTCTGCGTCACCTTCTTCCCTCTTCTCTTCTTCTGATGTTGACACGACGCGCTCTCCGGCTGTAATGCTGTCTGAGCGCTGTGATGTCATAGGGGGGCGGGGTCACTGCCTATATAAGTCATTGCGGAGCGTTCAGACAGCATAACAGCCGGAGAGAGTGTCGTGTCAACATCGGAAGAAGAGAGGAGGGAAGAAGGTGACGCAGAAGTCCGGGCCACCGCTAGCAAAAGAGCGGCAGAAGATATCGGAGGAGCCGGCAGAAGAACCAGACACCGGGAGAAGAGGCCGGAGAGAGCAGCGAAGTCGGAAGAAGACCCCCGAAGTCGGAAGAAGACCCCAGGGCTGCCTAATAAATTACTTTAAAAACCTGTGTAGTGTTTTTTTTATTGACACTTTTTTCCCTAGGTGAATGGGTAGGGGTACGATGTACCCCATACTCATTCACATAGGGTGGGGGGCCGGGATCTGGGGGCCCCCTTATTAAAGGGGGCTCCCGGATTCCGATAAGCCCCCCGCCTGCAGACCCCGACTACCAACGGCCGGGGTTGTCGGGAAGAGCCCCTTGTCCTTATTGGGGGACAGGGCACCCCCCCTCCCCCAAAGCACCCACCCCCCCATGTTGAGGGCATGCGGCCTGGTACGGCTCAGGAGGGGGGGGGGCGCTCACTCATCCCCATCCCTTTTCCTGACCAGCCGGGCTGCGTGCTCGGATAAGGATCTGGTATGGATTTTGGGGGGGACACCCATGCCGTTTTTTCGGCGTAGCGGGTTCCCCTTAAAATCTAGACCAGACCTAAATGTCTGGTATGCCCCCAGAGGGGAATTCCCCCTCGTGCTCGCTGCAATAGGAAAATGTGTTTTTTTCTATTGCAGCCAGCGCGAGATGTACAGTACCCTGTCGCCGAGAACCAGCGCGTTGGGTTCACGCTGGAAACATTCTCGCGGCTGCGTACTGTAGTTTGTACAAAAGTCCGATGCTTTTGTGTACACACGATCGGACTTTGCTCCATCGGACTTTTGTTGCCGGAAAGTTTGTGCGTTCGCACAGCCAACAAAAGTCCGATGGAAACATAAAAAGTTTGTCTGATGGAGCATACACACGGTCGGATGTTGCTCCAAAACAGCTAATTTGCATGTTTGTTGTCAAAAAGTCCGATCGTGTGTACGGGTCTTAAGAGTCGGTTCGGCTGCATTCACATGACTAAATAGCAGTGGCCAGGGGCAACTTCTGGCAGAAATCAATAAAATCAATAGATTCTTGCTGGCAGTTGTAAATGCTACATGTACATACTATGTGCAGACAGCTGCGGCTGTCAGATTTGTACTATGTACAAATTAATGGACAGCTCTGCCGTTGTTTCCATATAATCCTTTCATCTGAATGGTTACATGCAAATGAACCCTCCGACCAACCAGTGTCCAGGGTTGGCTTTTCTATGGAGTTTCGGCCTGCAAACAAACTGCCCACAGCTAATCAGCCAGTTGGTATGCGGCTATAACAAAGAGTGTTATTGCGTCCAGAGGCAGAGTTTAGCCACCTCTGAATGCATTAAATTATCCACCCCTGGCCGCCTGTGTAAATGTAGCCTAAAGGAGCAGCAGAGATCCAAAACTGAGATGGAAGAAACCATACATAGCTGTAACCCAGATAATCTTTAACTGGTTCAATACCGGGCATTTTCACCCCCTTTCTTCCCAGACCAATTTTTAGTTTTCAGCGCTCTCGCACTTTAAACGACAATTGCGCGGTCCTGCGATGTTGTACCCAAACAAAATTGACGTCCTTTTTTCCCCCACAAATAGAGCTTTCTTTTGGTGGTATTTGATCACCTCTGCGTTTTTTATTTTTTGCGCTATAAACAAAAGAAGAGCGACAATTTTGAAAAAAACACAATATTTTTTACTTTTTGCTATAATAAATATCCCAATTTAAAAAAAAATAAATACATTTCTTTCCTCAGTTTCGGCCGATACGTATTCTTCTACATATTTTTGGAAAAAAAAACGCAATAAGCGTATATTGATTGGTTTGCGCAAAAGTTATAGCGTCTATAAAATACGGGATAGATTTATTGCATTTTTAAAAAAAAAATATTTATTTTTTTTTACTAGTAATAGTGGCGATCGCAATTTTTTTTCGTGACTGCGACATTATGGCGGACACATCGGACACTTTTGACACATTTTTGGGACCATTCACATTTATACAGTGATCAATGCTATAAAATTGCATTGATTACTGTGTAAATGTGACAGGCAGTGAAGGGGTTAACCACTAGGGGGCGGGGAGGGGTTAAATGTGTTTCCTAGGGAATGCCTCTAACTGTAGGGGGAGGGGACGCTCAAGGGGAGGAGACCGATCAGTGTTCCTCCGTTCTGGGATCACAGATCGCTCTCCTCTGAGCTGACAGGACATGGATCTCTGTGTTTACACACAGAGATCCACGGTCCGGCCCGGATAACGGGCAATCGCGGGTGCCCGGCGGACATCGCGGCCGCCGGGCACACGCACCGGGACACGAGCAACGCGGCAGGCACGCGCGCGCGCCCCCTAGGCGGCCGGGAACCCGAGGCTGTCATATGACGTCCACCCAGGATGGGAGATCCCATCTGTGGACGTCATATGTACATACGCAGGTAGGGAAGTGGTTAAGGCTGAGTTTTATAGAAGGAATGTGGTAGAAACAGCAAACATATAGACAAAGGTGTGGACAAAGTTTTGATCAAACCAAAAATGGAGTGTTATATAACCAAGTTATTCAGGAACATGTCGGGTCTATCACCAAACTTGACATTTTTAAAATTGTGGTTGATTTAGGTCCATCATTTTTTATCTAGTCATAAAGAACCACCAGTGCGTTCTTGTTTATTTTGACACACAAAATTGCTTCCTAGAGACACCATAGGAAATTTAGAGGAAATCCCTACAAAGTGAAGGGAAATCTCTTCTTAGCTACCCTGTTTCCCCAAAAATAAGACCTAGCGTGATTGTCGGTGATGGCTGCAATATAAGCCCTACCCTGTTTCCCCAAAAATTAGCCCTACCCTGAAAATAAGACCTACAAGGACTTTAACTAGGACTTATTTGGGGGGTAGGGCTTATATTGCAGCCATCACTGACAATCACGCTAGGTCTTATTTTCGGGGAAACAGGGTAGTTGTCACCAGAACAGGCTTCCCCGTTGGTGACAACTCAAAAATCTTGGATTTGCCTTCAGTTTCTGTCTTGGTGACAATGGTCACTAGGACAGATGAAGAGGTGAATTTCCTTAGTGGGGACACAAACAGCAATAAAGACCTAACACGGGTTCCAAGGATTCTTCACAAAAAAAAAAAAAAAAAAAAAAAAAACACCTTTTGCCTATACATACACTTTAAAGGGTAAGTTCACCTTTTCACAAAAAAAAGGAAAAGGTTCAAGTGTTACTAAACCCAGGACCCTTTATCCACTATATCTGGTTTCCCACAGTACACAGAACATGGAAATGCAATTATTACTAAATATAAACTGCTAAATACCTTTTCTCACCAGCAGTCTTATGACTTCTATCAGTGTCTGGTTAAAGCTTGTAGGGGAAATTTTCATTCTACTCTGACTGTCCTATGAGGCTGCAGGACCCCTGACCGTCTGTCTGGACAGTGCTGATTGGCCCTGTGCTGATCAAATGCACTCTCCTAAGAAAAAAAACCTCTATAGCAATACACACCAAACTGAGCATGTGCAGAGTTCCCCAGGGCTCTGTTCTATTAGGAGATGGATTGGGGACTGTGGAAAAAAAGGAGGATCGGTGAAGACCGAATCAAACAGCCTTTTTACACAATGCGGAGGATTAACCCCTTAGGTTCCACAGTAAGTATAACAAGCATGCTTTACTGCATATACAGACCACTGTCGTGATGCCCCATGCTGCCGTGGTAGCTGTCCATACACTGTACACACTAAGCTCATACACTGTATGTTCTTGATACATATGACCGAGTGAGAGAGCTATATCTGGAGTGCCTGTGTATTTTGGATCCATCACAATACCATCTAAATGACCATCTGAAGAGCGATCTAAAGCATTCTATTTGAGCACCATTATAAACATTTGATGCCTTTTAAAGGCTTATGATGGTTGGTGAGTGCGCATTTTACTTACACTGCGGTGGAGCACATACACAGGATAAGAAGTCACTAAGTACCAGTACTTTAACCTCCCTGGCGGTATTCCCGAGTGTGGCTCAGGGTTAAATTTCAGTACCAGATTGCATCTCAGGATCCTGGTGCAGGTTACTTACCTTGTCCCCAGGATCCTGCGATGTCCCCCCCCGCTGTGTCTGCGGGCTGTGTCCTCCGCCCGATGCCTCTGTGTGTGAGCCCATGGGGGTGGAGCCCGGCGGCAAATACAAAAAGTACTAAATTCATAACACATACAGTACACTGTAATCTTACAGATTACAGTACTGTATGAAATAATTTCACCTCCCTTTAGTCCCTAGTCCTTTGTCCAGTGCCCTGCATGCACTTTTATATTATATATACTGTTCTTTCTGCCTGGAAACTTGAAATTGTCAATGGCAACCAAAAAGTGTCCCTTTACATCAAAAGTGGTTTTAGACCAGAAAACAGCGATAGTAAATTAGAACACTAGCAGAATTGAGCAATAGTGAATCGTGGGGAAATTCATTTTATTATTATATTATTATTTTTTATAATTATTTATAGTTATTTATTATATTATAATTTATGATTTCGTGTTTCAAACTTTATCATACAGGCCTACAATATAAAACACCAAATTTCTATGCAAAACATTGTACCGCTTTGAGATGCAAAAATCTGACCTAATCATACCGCCAGGGAGGCTACGGCACAGTGATTAGAGGACTTCTGGAAGGACTTTTTGCATTTATGTTTTTCTAATTTTTTTCGGAAGCTTTTTCTGATATGTAGTATCTGGACTTTATGATTATTTTTACCTTAATTTGTTTTATAGTAGCACTGTACCTTTCCAAGTTTTTTGTTTGTCAAAAGTGTTTTATTCATTTAAAGGGACTGCTGCTTATTTATTTATTTTGTGTTCATTTGTCACTAGATCACACTGTTGCCACTATTTACATTCCACTGCAGGGAGTCTCTTGTAGAGACTCCTAATATTTGTAATCAAAGGCAGCTCCTGGTTTTTTTTTTCTTTTTGGGGGGGGGGGGCCACGGCGGCGGCGTCAATAAACCTCCCCCCCACCAGCGGACTCATCCAGCGACACCCCCCATGCACGCCCAGCGGCACAAAAGCACACAGCCACCCCAACCCCCCACCAGGAGGACCCTAATGATAACCATGGCAATCGCTAATCCAGCACCCCCGCCTGCTGTGTGCCAGACACTTACCCCATCTTAGTGGTGGGTCAGGCAGCAGGTGAATGGCAGCAAGATGTGTCCCGGGAGCTGCTCTGTTTCCTCTCATAGAGACGCCATGTGTCTCTTCTCTCCTCCTTGTCCAATAGAATCCCCTGTACTGTCAGCCAATTGGGTGACAGGTACCAGACCCACTTCCCGATTGGCTGGGAGGAGTATCAGTGTTGCAACAGCGAATCTTCATTCGCAGTTGCAACACACCTGGGTGGGCTCAGGATGCATGCTTTGCAACCTGAGCCCATGCTATTTTGACGTGGTCTATGGTCCTGGTGTCATCAAGGTTGATGTAGGGTCCCTTTGCCCTGTATTGAACTTGAGGATGCAGAGGGACAGTTCATCACCGGAGCATGGGGGAGCGGAAGATCAGGTAAGTACATTTTTACCTTCCCTAGACTAATGGCCCGTACACACGATCCGAATACCGGAAGAAAACGGTCGTCCGAGGAAGAATCGTACAATTTTCAGATCGTGTGTACACTACTTTCAACATCCGATCACGACAGTTCATCCAATATTATTCGATTGCACATGCACAAAAATTTTCCTTGTACAATTCCAGATCGTACGATTTTCATTTAGTTAGTATAGTTGTCGTCCGAAAATACAATACAAATGCATTACAACACATGACATCACTTCCGATTTTTTTTTTTTTTTTTTGTCGTACGAGAATTTTCGTGACTTTATCTACCTATTCAATTTCTACTTGCGACTATTAAACGAAAACGGTCGTACGATTTGTCGTCTGATATTCGGATCGTGTGTACGGGCCATAAACAAGCAGTTAACCCTTGCAGTGTAGATACAGCCTCACTACAAAGGAAGAATTTTCAGGTTTCCCAAAGTTCAACTTTATCCACTTCATTTACACACCCTTCCTTCCCAGACCAATTTTTAGCTTTCAGCGCTCTCACACTTTGAATGCTAATTACTCAGTCATGCAACACTGTATCCAAACAAAATTTTTATTATTTTTTTCGTAGAAATAGAGCTTTCTTTTGGTATTTAATCACCACTGGGTTTTTTTATTTTTTGAGACATAAGTGAAAAGAGCAAAAATTTGGAAAAAAAACACTTTTTTTTTAGTTTCTATGATAGAATTTTGCAAATAAGTTATTTTTGTTCCTAAATTTGGACCAAAATTTATACTGCTACATCTCTTTGGTAAAAATAACCAAAATTAGTGGATATTATTTGGTCTCTGTGAAAGTTAGAGAGTCTACAAGCTATGGTGCAACTCATTGAAAATTGATCACACCTGATGCACTGATGGCCCATCTCATTTCTTGAGGCCCTGAAATGTCAGGAAAGTACAAATACCCCCCAAACGACACCTTTTTAAAAAGTAGTCAGTCAAAGGTATTTTAGTAAGAGGCATGGTGAGTTTTTTTAAGTTATAATTTTTTTTCCCACAATTCTTGGGAAAATGAAGAATCTTTTTTTTTTTTAACATAATTGTCATAACAAGTTCTCACACACAGCATATGCATACTTCCAATTACACCCCAAAATACATTCTGCTACTCCTCCAGGATATGGCGATACCACATGTGTGGGACTTTTACACAGCCTGGCCACACAGAGAGGTCCAACATGTAGGGAGCACCATCATGGGTTCTAGGAGCATAAATTACACATCTAATTTCCTAACGACCTATTACAATTGTGAAGGCCCTGGAGCAGCAGGACAATGGAATTACCCACAAAATGACCCCATTTTGGAAAGTAAACACCGCAACGTCTATTCTATTCTATAACATCTCGTTACCGTGGTTTGTTGACATTCTGTGACCTGCTGTGATTGGACATAGCTGGTCATGTGGTAAAGAGACAATTTTATTGGCTCTTTACTGCTATTGGGGTTGGGCTGTGCCAGGGTGACAAGCCTCATCCCCAATCGCTGCTCTGCACACACCCATTGGCACCGTGTATGTAGACAGTACATGTGACCGGTTGTGATTGGACACAGCCGGTCACGTGGTAAATAAAGAGCCCATCTTTATTGGCTCTTTACACGGATCTGGGATGGGCTGTGTCCAAGGGACACACCTCATCCACGATCGCCGCACTGCGGCCCCCGGGGGCCTGCAGGAGCGGGGAGAAGCCCAGGATGTCATATGACGCCCGTCCAGGATGGGAGATCCAATCTGCGCACGTCCTATGACTATAGCCCGGTATTGAAGTGGTTAAAGGAAAACCTGTCTGAAGGGAAACATCGAGGTCACCCAACTGACGACTGCTACTTAAAGCGGAGTTCCACTCAAAAGTGGAACTTCTGCTTTAAGCACTCCTCACCCCCTTACATGCCACATTTGGCATGTCATTTTTTTGGGGGGGTGAGTACCTTCTTTTTAGTGGGACTTCCTGTGCCACTTCCTCCTTCCTCTTCACGGCTGCCTAGGCAACTCCTCCTCCCACCCTAGGCAGCCCCTCTCCGGATACACACAGTTGCTATGATGACGCCGTGGAGAGGAGGGGGAGAGGAGCGAGGCTCAGGGCGCCAGCATCGCTGGACCCTGGGACAGGTAAGTGTCTGTTTATTAAAAGTCAGCAGCTACACTTTTTGTAGCTGCTGACTTTAAATAAACTAAAAAATGGGTGGAAATCTGCTTTAAAGTGGAAGTAAACCCTCCTATCATTTTCAGCCAAGGAAGCTGCCATCTTGGCCTCTGTTTAATCTTCAACTGCCATGATGCTACACATGTGGTCAGTTATGACACCAGCCATTTGATGGTTTGACAGTTTGGTTGAGAGCACAACCAATGTGACAGTTGCATTCCGGCATGTGCAGGAAATGTATCTGTTTTTTTTAAACGGGTTATGCCCCGTACATACGATTGGATTTTCCGACAACAAATGTTGGATGTGAGCTTGTTGGCGGAAAGTCCGAACGTGTGTATGCTCCATCGAACATTTGTTGTCTGACTTTCCGCCAACAAATGTTGACTAGCAGGTTCTCAAATTTTCTGCCAACAAATGTTTCTTTCCGATCGTGTGTACACAAGTCCGTCGGACAAAAGTCCACGCATGGTCGAAATCAAGTACGAGCCGGGGATATAACTAGTGTTCATAATGGAGATATCACGTACATCTTGTACGTCACTACGTACGTATTTGTTAGCCAACATTTGTGTGACCGTGTGTATGCAAGACAAGTTGGAGCCAACAACCTTCAAACAAAAATCCAAGTTTTTTTTGTCGGAAAGTCCGATCGTGTATACGGGGCATAAGTCTATGGGTTTACTTCCGCTTTAAATGCTAGTTAGTGCACTAAACCTTTTGCTTCATAAAAGGTAGTTTGTTTGCCCGTTATCCTGTCCACCCGCTATCACACTTCCCAAATTACTGACCCAGAACAAGCATGAAGATAAAGCTTATTTCTCTTTACTTATTCCTGATCAATGACTAAGAAAGTACTGAAGCTGGTGAACAGGATAAAAGCCAAACAACTACCATATTCAGAAGCAGGTCAGCAATTGCAACCCCATATTTCTGTCATTACAGGTTTACTTTAACACACACATCACAGATGCATTTGATGATTGATGATGATGTGATGATTTTATTGCTTAGTTTAGTATTAATGACAATTTGTGACAGTGTGTTCCTGGAATGACTCTCATTGTAAGGGCTTCACAACACTTGACGTACTTTAGCCTTTATTAGTGTGTCTAAGAAAAAAATGGTCTTATTCTATGTTGACAGTAGTAACCAAACATAAATTACTTTTCATTCTACCAGCAATAAAGTATAGGGGACTGAGAAAATGTTGTCTGAGACAGATGTATTCTCATATAAATTGACTCCTAGCTGACAGTTGCATTTAATAATAAATCAGCCCATAAATGATTCAGTTTTATTCATTCAACCAATAGGTTGAATGGAAAAAAAATGACCTGATTCACCCATCCATATGTGATGTGGATGGGGGAATCACTCCCGCTGAGCTATTGTGTTCTGACAGCAAGGAGACTTTCCCACCATCAGAATACAGTGATCGACACTGATGGCTATAGCCTGCAGCGCTGATCAAGCAGCATTTATCTCACAGGCTGGTTGTACCGAACTCGATTTGTAGATCGACTTATATACAACCACTGTCTCCATAAATGGATTGGAGTTTGATCACTCCCGGCTGAACCGGCTGAATTTCGATCCATGTATAGCTGGCTTTATTTGCTTGCTGCTATTCATTGTCTAGGCAAACTACATGGATGATTGTCATTCCATGCAAATACACTCACTGGTCACTTTACTAGGTATACCTTGTACACCTAGTACTGGGTTGGACCCCTTTTTGTCTTCAGAACTGCCTTAATTCTTTGTGGCATAGATTCAACAAGGTGTTGGAAACATTCCTCAGAGATTTTGATTCATATTGACATGATAGCATCATGCAGTTGCTGCAGATTTGTCGGCTGCACATCTATGATAAAAATCTCCCATTCCACCACATCCCAAAGGTTCTCTATTGGATTGAGATCTGCTGACTGTGGAGGCCATTGGAGTACAGTGAACTCATTGTCATGTTTAACCTCTTCCCGTCCACGTTATAGCAGAATGACGGCTACAGCGTGGACCTTCCTTGCCGGGAGGGCATCAATAGACGTCCTCCCCTGCTTGAGCGGCCTGCGCACCCCCTGTAGGGGGCACTCTGTGATCAGCAAGTCTATGAGACTCAGCAAATCACAGATCGGAGTAAGGGGTCGATCCTGACCCCTTACCACGTGATCAGCTGTCAGCCAATGACAGCTGATCATGTGATGTAAACAGAGCTGGTAATCGGCTTATTTTTCTCCTCACTCTGATAGCGTGAGGAGAAAAATAAAAAGGCAATCACCGGCGGCTGTGAGAGGGACATCAGTCCCAATCGCGGAGAGGCTCTGCAGAGTCATCTGTGCCCACCTGTGCCACCTGCCAGTGCCACCTACCAGTGCACAACACTGCCACCTACCAGTGCCCACCGGCGCCACCTACCAGTGCCCACAGTGTGACCTATCAATGCCCACAGTGCCACCTACCAGTTCACAACCAGTGCACAACACTGCCACCTATCAGTGCCCACAGTGTCACCTATCAGTGCCCACAGTGCAACTTATAAATGTCACCAATCAGTGCCTCATCACCAGTGCTGCCTATTAATGCTATCTATCAGTGAGATCTATCAGTGCCCTTCAGTACCCATCAGTGCCACTCATCAGTGACACCCATCAGTGCCGTCTTATCTGTGCCTATCAGTATCGCCTTATCTGTGCCTATCAGTGCAGCCCATCAGTGCCCATCAGTGCAGCCTCATAAGCGAATATCAATGAAGGAGAAAAATTACTTGTTTGCAAAATTTTATAACAAACTATGAAATGTTTTTTTTTTTTTTTAAATTTCTGTCTTCTTTTGCTTGTTTAGCAAAAAATAAAAACCCAAGAGGTGATTAAATACCACCAAAAGAAAGCTCTGTTTGTGTGAAAAAAATGATAAAAATTTAATTTGAGTACAGTGTTGCATGAATGCGCAATTGTCATTCAAAGTGTGACAGCACTGAAAGCTAAAAATTGGGCTGGACAGGAGGGGGGTTTAAGTGCCCAGTAAGCAAGTGGTTAAGAAACCAGTAGTGAGATGATTTGAGCTTTGTGACATTATCCTGCTGGAAGTATCCATCAGAAGATTGGTACACTAGTCATAAAGGGATGGACATGGTCAGAAACAATACTCAGGTGGGCCGTGACATTTAAACGATGCTCAGTTGGTATTAAGGAGCCCAAAGTGTGCCAAGAAACTGTCCTTCACACCATTACACCACCAGCCTGAACTGTTGATACAAGACAGGATGGAGGTGTGTTTGGGGTCATTATTGTGTTGGAATACTTCCCTGTGGCCCAGTGTCCGAAGGGAGGGGATCATGTTCTCAGTCTGCTTTAGTATGTCACAGTACATGTTGACATTCATGGTTCCCTCAATCAACTGTAGCTCCCCAGTGCTGGCAGCACTCATGCAGCCCCAGATCATGACACTCCAACCACCATGCTTGACTGTAGGCAAGACACACTTGTCTTTGTACTCCTCACCTGGTTGCCGCCACACACGCTTGACACCATCTGAACCAAATAAGTTTATCTTGGTCTCATCAGACCACAGGACATGGTTCCAGTAATCCATTTCCTTAGTCTGCTTGTCTTCATCAAACTGTTTGCAGACTTTTTTGTGCATCATCTTCAACCTCACCACCCCTTCAACCTCTGCAGCAATGCTGGCAGCACTCATACGTCTATTTTCCAAAGACAACCTCTGGATATGACGCTGAGCTCGTGCACTCAACTTCTTTGGTCGACCATGGCAAGGCCTGTTCTAAGTGGAACCTGTCCTGTTAAACCGCTGTATAGTCTTGGCCACTGTGCTGCAGCTCAGTTTCAGGATCTTGGCAATCTTCTTATAGCCTAGGCCATCTTTTTGTAGAGCAACAATTCTTTTTTTCAGATCCTCAGAGAGTTCTTTGCCATGAGGTGCCATGTTGATATTCCAGTGATCAGTAGGAGAGAGTGAGAGCCATAACACCAAATTGAACACACCTGCTCGCCATTCACACCTGAGACCTTGTAACACTAACAAGTCACATGACACCGGGGAGGGAAAATGGCTAATTGGGCCCAGTTTGGACATTTTCATTTAGGGGTGTATTCACTTTTGTTGCAAGCGGTTTAGACATTAATGTGTGTTGAGTTATTTGGAGGAGACAGCAAATTTACCCTGTTATACAAGCTGTACACTCACTACTTAACATTGCAGCAAAGTGTAATTTCTTCAATGTTGTCAGATGAAAAGATATAATAATTACAAAAATGTGAGGGGTGTACTCACTTTTGTGAGATACTGTGTGTGTGTGTGTGTATATATATATATATATATATATATATATATATATATATATATATATATATATATATATATATATATTTGTATTTATTTTATATATCTAGAGACTGGTGACAGAAGCATTTCTGTCCTATTATTATATCATAGGCACAAAGTCCGATAGCTAGGTCTGTGCTACTGTGAGTATGTAGTGGTCACCTTTCAGTTGATTAGTAGGTGCATGACAGATTACAAACTATAGGGACTAAGACACAGAGTAGATAGGCTGACTGAGTTCCAGTGCCACACCTTGGTTTCTGCTGGCGAGATTCTGAGTTCCAGGCTGGTTGGATAAGGGTTGGAGGATCTCCCCACCACCGCTGATCTTCAGGTCTCCAACACCATGTTGGACGCTGCATTATGTTTATCCTCAGGGGCCCCTGCAACTGAACTTTGCTGCAACATTTGTGCACAATTCCATCAGGACTCTTGTTGATAATACCAGTTTGTACTTTGTATGTGTAGCGGTCACATTTTTGCTCAATAATCTAATGCTTTGTTATCCTATGTACAGTGTTATAGCTTAGTATATAGCACCATCTAGTGGTCAAAATATGGAATGGACTACAGTTTATTTCTCATTTAGGAATAGTACAGGAAGTGTTTGATTATTTACTTTTGACAAAAGTTGACATACCCAGGATGCCGAGTGTTTTTACCCAGCAACACTCATGGACTGAACTGCATGCTGGGTAGGCTATAAAAGGCCCCTGCACGGCCATCTTAGGTCTCTTGTTCCTGGGACACATGGCCTGTCAGCAGGGCACTGTGGGTGTGTGTGTCCTACAGAGTTGCGGCCTACCTCGTGCAGAGCGGAACAGCAGCCAGTGATCCTGTCTTACATCACAGCGTGCTAGTGCAGCAGTGTGATTGTTCCAGAGACCCTTGAAGGAGGTAACCGAGGACTCCCGGTCGTCTGTGAGCAGCCTTTGATCCTGCCTTACATCACAGCGTGCTGGAGCAGCAGTGTGATCGTTCCAGAGACCCTTGAAGGAGGTAACCAAGGACCCCCCGGTCGTCTGTGAGACAGAACAGCGTGGCGGCGTGGCCGCAGCGAACGAACTGAGATACTGTGGAGCAGAGGCATCCATCTGTCTGGACCCAATGTGGTAAGAGGGCTGCCGCCCATAGTTCCGTATCGCACCTTTAACACACTTGCATCTATAACACAGTGCTGCTGGGACCTGTAGTCCCACAGAGGAGATTCAAGGGATTAAAGACTGAGTTTAATATAGGCCTCAAGCCTGCATTTCACTACAATTAAAGCACTGTGTTATATCAAATTATTTACAACAGAGACAGTTGCAGTGCTGCCGCACCACAACCATAGTTCAGCATTCAGTTTGCTTTGACCTGGGTTTTGTTAACCACTGGATTACAAATTAACCTACACATAGCTAGCCGAAGACAGAAGAGAAGGACGGCCTCTGTTAACGCAAGGCCTTGCATTCTACTGTTCCACAGGGTTATTGTGATATCAAGCAGTGGGAGCTCCCTAGGATTTGTGAATTGTGCTATACTCTATTAAAATAGCAATTGGTTCTTTTACATAAACAGAGCATGCTGAGAGTGGGACAGTGCTCATAGTGAAGTCCGTTCACTCTGTCATTGGACCCATTTTATAGACGATTTCTAAGAGGTTAATTTAAACAACTTTTATTTGTATAGTACTGTTGTAAACTAAATCTGTTGGTTGTCACACTAAGTTGGTCTGACAGTACAACTGTTGTAATCACTATCTTGAAGCAGCTATGGTAAAATCTTATTCTTGTTTAAGTACTTTTGTGTGGATAGCTGTTTTCCTTTAAATTGCTGATCAGGTGGAGAACTGGAGGTTAAAGGTAAAGATAAAAAGGTATATATTATATATTGTGGAATTGTCTTTAAGTTCTTTTTGCACACTAACATTACACCACAGCTGTGTCAAGGGGACTGAGTCAAATTAAGGGGGTGTGATAGCAGAGTACAGGCCCAATTAAAATCAGCAGCTCCTTCGGGGGTCAGTGCTACATATGCATGTATTATTATTAATCGTTTCTCATATAAAGCTTGCATTTTTTACATACTGGCATGCATCTATATGCTTATGGTTAATCTTACATGCTGGTTGCAGTAGTTCCTCTGTTCCCAAGTACTCTGATTAGATTACTGGTTAATGTCCCAAGAAGGAAATCTCTTCTGTTCACAGAGGCCCAGTCCTGGGTGGAAGCACTACAACTTTAGTATCAAACCCACTCTTCCACTTAGTGAACATTCTGGTCCTTTTATTTACCTACAGGTTTAGAGTAGCCGTTTGGCCATTTATCATATCCCCTACCACAAAGAGGGATACAAACCTAAAATAAAGTAAACGTATAGTTTAACTCAGGCAACATGTTAAATTAGTTTTTAAATACAAACACTGTAAAAATTAATATTTTAACCTGAAACTAAAATTCATCTTAAGTTTGCAATAAAAACTTTAGTAAACTGGGAAAAAAATCAGTCATACATTTTCTTTAACACTTAAAATATGTTTAAATATTTATTCTTTCTTATGCATTTAAAACATTGAAATGCTGTTTTTATTTAGTGATAGTCTTATTCAAGACTTCCTAACTTAGTTAATCGAATGTTTGCAGGTCCTGCCTTTCACTGAATAGGTTAATGACTTGACTGCATTTACTCCTCTAAAGAGTAGGGGTGGGATTCCCTAACTGATGGTGGGCTGTTTGGTAATTCTATTTCTTAGTGGCCTGTGATTGGTCTACTTCTGTCGTTTTGCAGTCAATGGATTTTGTCGCAGCCCATGCAGTTACACAGAGGGGGGCCAGTGTTGCTTAGCAGTAATTTAATATGGGATTTGGTCATCAAGCTCAAAGGCTTTTTGGAGCAGGGCCCATAAATAGCTGTAGAGATGCTTCCATGGAATTTAAGATGTACAGCAAAGGGTTCATGCCAAAGTAGACTACTAAACCATACTCAGGGACCTCTGATACTGCCAAATAGATGGGGAAATAATTTCTGTGACAGTGTGGTGTTGTTTGTTAACAGAAAGAACATGTTAACTTTATGATAAAGTAAAGTATCTGGGCTACATTTTTGCATCAGTGTCACTGTCAGCTGTTAAGTAGTCTTACAGCTAATGGACCTAATAGAAAGAGGTCTTATGCTGTGCCAAAATTAAGAATGTGGCAATCAATAAATCACTAACATGTCACTCCTCTTCATTTAAAGTCCAGTTCTACCTTGGGCAAAAGTTAAAGGAATGTTAAAAATAAAAAAAAGCTGCTCCGGTGTTGAAATTCACCCGATTTCCATTGCTGTCCCCCACAGATCCACCAATCCAGCAATGTGGTGCAACTTTTTTGGGGTTGCACCCAGCCCAGCATCATTCAATCCACTTTCTGTGAGCTCAGAGTGGCAAAGCTCTGGGCAGCAAAAAGAAGAGGAATGGACCAGACCAAAGACACCTGTACAAGAGGTAACTATATAATTCACTTTTTCTATGTAAAGCCTGCGAGGGGTGCTCAAAGAAAGGTGGAGGGGGGGCAGAAGAAGAGGGGACCCGTGTTCAGAGATGGGCATAAGGAGATTTCTTACTCATAAAATCATATGACATGTTTCAGGCCTCAAAGGACCCCTCACATTGGTGGCCAAAGGAAAGAATTCCCATAGGGGTCAATGGGAAGGATTTCCCCTTTACAGACAGCTAAAATAAATCATTTGTATCGGTGGTTACTTACTGGAGAGACAAGAGGAAATGCACCTCTGGTCCAACACTAGTTGCTCTGTCAAGTGACATTAATTCTGTAACTGTCCACTGTGTCCAGGCACCATCTGGCAGATATTTTGCCACTTCTCACTGCTAGCATCCACTGGCCAGTGTTTAGTCAGGGTCAGAAAAGTGTACTTAGGCCCTGATCGTTTTTTTTTTTTTTTCTGAATAGTTATCTGGGATATTTGTTGCACTGATTGTTTTTTTTTTTTAATTGCTTGTAGTGTATTCTCCACTTGCCTTTTACAAATGCTAGACTTCTCTATACCTGCAAGGCTGTGTATGCAAACACCCTGGCTCAAGAGGATACTAACCCTTATTTTCACTTTAGCAGCTACCTTTACCTTAACGGTAGTTCATCTACTGGTACTTGGATGCCCCAAGACTTAGACTATGTACTCTGGCCATGGGAGCTGCTACAGGCCTGCAGGAGAACGTAGGGCAGCGTTAAGTGTCTGAAGCTAAAGTAGCTGAAAAAAAAATGTGATAAATGTAGCCAAGGATCAGGACAAGCAGTAGATAAGAGACAAATCTGATGAATGTAGCCATTGGTCAGGGGACCAGCAGACAAGAGATTCATCCTATAAACATAGCTGATGGTTTGTCCAGAAACAGTAACACAGACATGCATTTAGTCGGCCAATAAATGCTATCACAAGCACTGAGGCACAAACAGATAAGGCTTAAATAGGTTGGCTCCTGAGCCATAGACTATTCCCAGATCTTAAGCCATGTGGTCAGAATTACTACCCCACAATTAAGAAAGACAGGGCTGTAGCCAGCAGCACAGGCTGCTAAACAGTGTGGCCAAATTAATGAATTAAGACATATTTGCAGCTAGCAATACAGGCTGCCTAACATAACCCTTCAACCCCTTTGAGGAGGGGTCTTTGGACCCCTATGAGATGGTTTCTCATGATGAGAATGGTGGAAATTCTAATCAAATGTTGAGCATGAACTGAAGAAGTGGAATCCAGAAACATTCCTGAGAGCCATAACTCTTCCAATGGATTGATTAATGGAGAGAGTTCCCAACCTGCAAGGAGTCAAAACTCTTTTTCACTTCATATTCTCCCTGACCACCCACAAGTGCCAGAGGTTGAGAGGTCACAGAAGTCAAAGGATGCACCAGATGCAATAAGGAAACATGAAACTGTTGGGTATCTTTACAGAAGGTGGTAATCTGAGGTGAAACAAAACAGGCTTGATCTTACAAGATCTAACAATTCGATATGGCCCGATGAATCTAGAAGCATATTTTTGTGATGGAAACTTCAGTCAAAACATTTAAGTGGACAGTTATACTAGGTGGCCCACCTTGAAATTATGAGCTGGTCATCTGTGACCATCAGCAGTGACTTGAGCGGCAGCTGCAGACATGGGAAAAGCTTTGTATAAGGGAGCTGGTATCAGAAACAGAAGAAGACAAAATGGAAAAAGAACATCTTTTTTGATGATACCTGTGGACACAAAGAAGAGGAGAAACTCTGGAACTTTGGGGGATTATTATGGGCAAATTCTGCCCAGGAAAATGGGTCACCTAATCCACTTGACTATCTTAGACAAAGCATTAGAAGTAGAGTCCCAAGGACTGATTAGTCCTCTCAGTCTGACCATTATACTGAGGGTGATAGGCAGACAAAGGAGTTACCAAAACTCCCAGGAGTGAAGAGAAAGCTTTCCAAAACATAGAAATGAACATAGCCAGGGATGATGTCCAGATGGATTTAGTGTAACTTAGGCCCCATTTATACTTGCAAATTGGCCCTTTTGCGATTGCCCATTGGAGAATCAGTGGAGATGTTTGCGAATAGTTGTGTGCAGGATGCCCCATCGAAACCAATGGGAGCCTGGCAGTACCTGCAGCTGATCCCGGCTGCTCAAATGTAATGCAGTGATTACCTGCGAAGAATCGGCCCTGGACACAGACTGTCTGCCATTGGTAATCACAAATGACCCTATTCGCAAGTGTGAATGAGGCATCAAAGATATGTTATACAAATAAGGGAGCTAACTGTTTAGTAGATAGTAACTTGGGTAAGTGAGCCATCTTACTAAATTGGTCTACAGTCACCCATATAACTGTACACACCAGAGAGTTTGTGAGTTCTACAATGAAATCTATTGAGTCGAGCTGGGGTGCCAAGTGGCATTAATAAGCATGCACAGTTGGTTCTAGGGGACCTGGCTCCAGTGCAAATTTCAGGATTGAACATGCTTGGTTAAATCTTTTCTCAGAGTTAGCCACCATAGGTCACGGGAAATTATGGAGATCATCCTCAAAGTGCTAGGTTGCCCTGTGGTTTTGGAGACATGTATCTCCAGATCTGAGGTCAGATGGTACAAACATTTTACCATCAGGTAAGTTTCCCAGAGTTGTCTTTGTGCTTTGCTGAAGGAAGAAGTAGGGTCTGGAGAAAATGTTCTCACAACCTGAATGGGAGGCAGTATGCTCTGTGGTTCTGTAGGGCTCTCTACGGAAGGAAGAACACTGCAAGAAAGAGCATTGGCTTTGTTTTCTGCAGCAGATCTATAGATGATTTGAAAATCAAAACAAGTAAAAAACAGAGACCAGGGAGCTTGTCTGAAATTCAGGTGCTTAGCTGCTCCAATGTACTTCATGTTTTTGTAATCGGTGTATATGACAAATGGATGCCTAGCCCCTTTTAGCCAGTTTCACCTTTCCTCAAGGGCCCACTTAACAGGCAGTAGTTTCTGGTTGCCAATAGCATAATTTTTCTCTACAGATGGAAATTTCCTGCAGAAGTAGGCACACGAATCAGGCTAATTAGAAGATGGGGAATGCTGGGAGAGTACTGCCTCCACAGAGATATTGGAGACATCCACTTCAAACTTAAAGGGAGCAGTAGAATCTGGATTTGTGATAGTGTCCATTGAAGGACTGCCTGAACCTTGTCTGGACCCGTGGAGATGCCAGTGTCAGAAATAAGGTATTCAAAGAAGTCAACTTGAGTCTGGTGAAAAGAACATGTAGAATGTTTAGCATAGAGGAAATGCTCCCGCAGTCTGGGCCAAGCAGACATGCTCAATATGTTTTGAGTAGGAGAAGGAATAAATAAGGATGTAACTACAGAATCTTCGCAGGTAATGATGCAAGATATATTTGATGAGCTCTTGAAGGTCTCCATGGACATTTTATAGTCCACAAGGCATCACTAAGTATTCTTAGTGTGCCTTGCAAATATTAAAGGCTGTCCTCCACTCATTCGCAGATTGGACACATATAAGGTTATATAAACCCCTTGTATACAGCTAAACAGTTCAATAATTTATCAGAGAGTGTATCTGTTATATATGGTAATTTTGTAAAGTGGTTCTAAAGTCTAAACATTTTTACCTTACTTTCCTTACATATGTACGTACAATAACCAAAGTAAATACATTTTTCGGCACTGTAAATGACCCCCATTGTCTATTGTTGTGATTAGCTGTGATTGATCACAGCTAATCACATGGTACAAATGGGCAGTGAGTGGCCCTGATTGGTCACAGCAATCATATGACACTGGCAGCAAGGCCGGTATAGTGATCAGTCATCCACTGTGTCTGGTGGACGCAGCGGGTGACAGATTGGGGTTGAGCACGGCCTGGAGCAGCCGTACGAGGTGCGTTCTCATCATATTACATCATCCCAAGCTACATCACCAATCTTGTCTCCAAATATCACCCAAATCGCCCTCTCTGCTCCTCCCAAGACCTCCTACTCTCAAGCTCCCTCGTCTCCTCCTCCCATGCTCATCTCCAGGATTTCTCCAGAGCCTCTCCCATCCTCTGAAACTCGCTACATCAACCTGTTGTCAGGACTGGGCACAGCCCTTCCTTCTCTGAGCTGGCCGCTCAGCTGTCAGCTAATTGCCAGCTCCTATCCCTCCACAGTGACTCACTTGTTGATGATATCCTTCTCGTCAGTCCTGCCTACTTAAGCCATCCAGCCCAGATGATCTCTGCTTTTGCCTTGGTCAATATCACAGAGACCATCTCCTGCGTTCCTGTTAAAGACTTGCTTGGCTGACATTCCTTCTGGCTCCAGATTCTGCTTGCTGTTCCGCTACGCTGTTCACTGGCTTCCTGACTTTCTGGCTTGTCTGACTATCCATTCCGGTTACCGAACTTTGGCTATGTTTTGACTACGTTTGTTCTATTTTCTTTTTTTTTAAAACAAGTGTTATTTAACTGTACTTCTGTCTCGGTCTGATTCATGGTTTCTGACACCTGTTCATGCCTCCAACTAATCTTTTACCACTTCCATCAGCTCATTCCCCACAGTTCCCTTTTGTACCACCTGCCCCACCTATTTAGCATGCTCAGACCTGCAAACTACTCTCATTTTAGCTCCAGTGTCTACAAGGCGCTATAGTAAATACCTAAATGAGCGCTGTGTTAAAGAGCATTTTTTGGAATTGAAAATTGGCGCTATTATAGTCCAATGCAAGTTTTAGCCATTAATTCTAATGGAACAATTGTAACTTTCACAAATAAATCCTTTTAATGTTGAGATGAAATGTAACTTTCTCTGAAATAAATTTTCCTTTGCAACATTGTTGCTTCTACTTCAAATATTTTGTTTTTAAGAATGCTAGAATGTGGAATATTTTGATGTTTTGGTAAAATATATTTTTCTCTGTCACTTTCACTTGTTACTCTCCATCTCACAACAATCTTTACACACAGGTGTCTTTTACAAAGCACAAACAATACCATTGCTGATGCAAATTTAAAATAAGTCACAATTTTTTGTGCTTTTTATTATTTCCAAATAATCATAATGTGAGCCAAAAAAATATGATATGTGTACCGACATCAAAATTTAATGATGATCTCTGCCTTCGCCTTGGTCAACATCACAGAGACTATCTCCTGAATTCCTGTTAAAGACTTGCTTGGCTGACATTCCTTCTGGCTCCAGATCCTGCTTGCTCTTCCGCTACAGTGTTCACTGGCCTCCTGACTTTCTGGCTTGTCTGACTATCCATTACGGTTACCGAACTTTGGCTATGTTTTTACTACGTTTGTTCTATTTACTTTTATTATTAAACAAGTGTGATTTAACCGTACTTCTGTCTCGGTCTGATTCATGGTTTCTGACACCTGTTCGGCTATCCCCTACTCCCGCTACCTTCAGGCAATCCCTGAAAACTCATCTCTTCAGGCAAGCCTATCACGCCTCCAACTAATCTTTTACCACTTCCATCAGCTCATTCCTCACAGTTACAACCTTTTGTACCACCTCCCCTACCCTATTAGATTGTAGCTCTTCTGAGCAGGGCCCTCTTAAACCTCTTGTATTTTATTGTATTATAACTGTATTGTCTCCCTTTTATATTGTAAAGAGCTACGTAAACTATTGGCGCTATATAAATCCTGCATAATGATAATAATAATCCCAGAACAATAGGGTTCCCGCCCATCCGTAATTTTACAGTGACAAGGGTGGGAAGCAGTTAAAGAGGATCTCTAGGCTCCCCCAAAAAGTTTGAGTCAGCAGCTACAAATACTGTAGCTGCTGACGGTTACCATAAGGACACTAACCTGTCCAGGGATCCCCGCAATGTTGTCAGCCAAGCCAATCCCTCAATGGGCTTTGGGTGCAGGGACCAGCATCTCTAGTAAGCAGGCGCATCGGCAGGGGGGGGCTGACTGTGGCTGAAGCACCGTGACCGTGGTTGGCACTGTTTTATTAGCCCCAAGCGCCACCGTCTGCTGCCGTCTGCTGCCGAGCGGGTACTGATCTGATCCCGAGCGCTGACGAGTGTGGCCGAATCACATAGCAGGTCCTGCCTTCTGTAGCCTGCAGCGCCTATGATGGATGTCCCACTGGTCCAATGGCGGGACCGCGGGACGTGTGACGTCCATCATAAGTGCTGCAAGCTCCAGAAGGCGGGAATTACAATGCAGCCGCCGTGCCACATTGATGCCCGCTCGGCGCTCAGCTCTCCTCCTCTGACAACAGGAAGTCTGTCTCCTGGTCAGGTAGGTAGATCAGTGTACGTCAGGTAGGTAGGTCGGTGTATGTCAGTGCGTGTCATGTAGGTCAGAGCGTGTCATGTAGGTCAGTGCGTGTCAGGTAGGTCAGTGCGTGTATGTCAGGTAGGTAGGTCAGTGTATGTCTCTCATTGTTGAACAGGTAATGGTACAGAAAAGTATTACAGTAGACCTCTATCACAAAAAAAACTGTATATGCCAAGCTGGATGCATAGACCAATAGGAATAGAAAATATATACATCATTGGAAATGTCAGGGTGGTAATTGTTGGGATCAGACGAATCAGACAGGTCAATTTTGTGTTAATAATGTTTCATAAATTTCCTGATTGAACTGATTTTATTGATCTTCTTGGTAGGCTCAATCACTATGCATGATATGAGGTACCTCTATGGCATCACCTCCTCCCCGGGAGATATGCAAAGCGTTGTCCTTCTCTGAGTATGGGAGACGCCTGAACTCCAGGGATGCCCTGACCTGATTGTAAGCAGTTATTGTGGTGAAGATGATACAATAATCTTGTCAAGCAAATCTTTTCTGTGATGATGATATAATCTGCCCAGTTCTCTGTTATGCTTTGGCCTGGTTATGAAGGTGCAGATGATGTAACAGTCCTGGAGGGGAACGCGCTTGGCCTGGATGAAGGGTTTGGTGGCTTACCAGACCTAAGCATACTTAAAGGCCCTGTCAGTGTGTGTAGGTCAGGTAGGTAGGTCAGTGTGGGTATGTCAGGTAGGTAGGTCAGTGTGTGTATGTCAGGTAGCTGAGTTTAGTGGTCAGCATTGATGGGCACTGGTAAGCCAGGCAGCAATCAGCAAGTGAGCTTACCCCCCCACCACACAACCACAAAACCCCACCGCCCAGCCAAAAAATCCCCCCCCCCCCCCCTGTGCCGGCCTTGGACTTCGGACTGAATTCCCTGGTCTTTTTGCCACCTAGCAACGCCCCTGCTAGTAAGGGAAACAGGAAGGCTTTTCTGCTTCATAGCCAATTTCCTACTGCACATGTGTGAGTCATGCTACAACTTTTGAATGATCCTGTAGTCTTCTGGGAACTGTGATGTGTCCCAGAAGACTGCGGGGGAAGGAGGGGTGTCAAAACCAGGTACCTGCTCCCCCTTCTCCTACAAAAAGTGGTAAATGTGGCAGTGGAGGGGGGAGGGTACAAACAAGTGGAACTTTACCTTTTGGGTGGAGCTCCACTTTAAGGTGTCATTACAAAGCATCAAATGTGATAATTTCCCATTTTAGCCTTGTAAAAAAACAGCTCACAGGCATTTGAGGAGCATTGCCTGACAAAGCATGAATGCCTGCACAACACATCCAAAATGCTCATTAAAGCTATAGGCGCGTTATTAAGGCTGATTTAGAATTCAACACCTGTCTTGAAGAGCCCTGCAAGCAAAAGACCAGAGATGTGCATTGCCCCAACCTGCATTGGTTTGCATCAGCAGACATTGCCTCCAATAAAAAAATACGTAATACTATATGTAGGATATGTTGGGGGACAAATCATTTTTTTTGGGGGGGGGGGGGGGGGTGGAAGTATTGTCTCCTGATGCCGCCATATGATGCCAGCTCAGCCACAGTGTCTTTTCTTGGCTTTCTGTCCGTTAAAACCCCTGTGTAACTCTTTTAGAAGTAACTTGATATATGGATGAGCTTCTTGTTGAATTTCTCACATATTGTTTCAGCTTGCCCTAGTGCCATATTGTGGATTTCCTGTGATCTGAGCATTCCTCTCCTAGGCCTGTCTGTTAGATCCCACCTCAAGACTACAAGACAAGATACTAGATCTGCAACATCCAAATACCACTTACAGCACTATATGGGGAAGGTGAATTCCAAAGATGAAGACCACAATTAGAGCAAGTTTTGTATCTGGACTGAAACCTAAACTGTACAGATTGATTTCAAATGTGGATGGCATTCCTAATATTCTTCCTAATGCTATCATTCACACAGAATGAACAATTACATAGCCACTTTGTGGGGAACTTATGTGTTACCTCCCTGGCATTATTGCCAGTTAAGTTTTCCAAGAATGCAATAGAGCAGCTTTGAGGCTACCAAAAAAATGTATTTAGTTTTTTTTCCAGTGTGCAACGCAGATCTAATCTATCAGATAGTGGCTCAATTGACTTACTTTGAAATAATAACATAGCAAGACATTCCAGTAGTAGACTGATAAAATAACATTCACTTTGAGTGGAATGTTCCTAAAAGCCTAACTCTGGGGGTGGTAAAACAGCTGTCGTCAAAAAGGTCTACTCTGAACTAATCAGCCTAGCTATGCCTATAACTAGCTTCACCAAGACAAGGTTTTCAGTGTGGTAAATAGTTTAGAATTCGCATAGTTTACATGCAGACATATTAATGTGCTTCTGTGTTTTTTTAATGTAGTCCTTCTCCGTTATGAAATACCCAAGGCTTACTTACCACACCTTTTTGATGCCATAGGTTTTAATCACACATTTTGATGCTCTCCCAACATTATTTTACCCAAGCTTGACTTCAGAATAAATACAAATCCTATTTTTTGCAATATTGTCAATAAAACTTCTATGCAGTTGTCAGCAGCATGAGTAGGATTTTTTCACCAGGAATACGAGGGTCATACCATTTCACTCATTCGCTCATTGTAGTGTGTGACCAATCATACGTTCTGTAACTGCAGCCCATTCGGAAGTTGTGATACTGTTATGTGACAATTTCAGACCTTCTCTGATTGGCTGCAGTTATAGAATGTCTGATTAGTTACACATTACAATGAAAGGATGAATGATTCCAGTTATTGCCTGGCAACCAGATTTAAATACTGACATTGCCTGGTGATTTTTGGTTAAGTAAAGTATAATGAAACTTTAAAGTGGAGCTTTAGTCAGAAAATTAAGTCTTGCTAGATCACTTCAGGCTGGTCCCTTTTGCAGGTACAGCTATGTAAAATATTAAAAATACCTGTCTATACAGTTTAAAATCCAGTAATGCACTCTCACCCTGCTCTGCGCATGCTCAGTTGCTCTCCATTTTTAGGCATTTTTAGACACTGCCAAGTTTGTAGAGGCCAATCTGCTTACAGCCTTAAAGTGGAAATAAACCCTCCTATCCTTTACAGCCAAGGAAACTGCTTCTGTGATCAGTTATGTTCAATTATGACACCAGCTGTTTGATGGTTTGACAGTTTGGTCGAGGACACAAGCAAATGTGACAGTTAGCAATCCTGGCATTCCAGGAATGTAACTGTTTTTTGAAACTGTTAAATCAAGGGGTTTAGTTCTGCTTTATGATTTGCTGCTGTTCAGAAGTTTTGGGTTTCAGCAAATGGCAGCCTCCAGCATGAGGAAACTGAAGCAATGCTGGAGGCAGTTTACAGCATACACTAGCTTTGGTATCATAATTAACCACTTGCCTCCCGCTGTCCGTCATATGACGGCCAGGCGGCGCAGCTCTCGTTCTTGGAGGGCGTCATATGATGCCCTGCCTTTTAAACAGGGAATGCGCACGACCGTGTTTGCGCATCCCTGAACCCTCAGTGGCGGCGTGTCACGGAGACGCCACTCGCCACCGAGGGGGGTGAACAGCCATTGGGCATGGCTGTTTACCACGTGATCGGCCGTGATGAAGTCACCGCCCCACTGTGCCGCCCCACTATGCACGGTGCATGCGTGCGATCACGAGCGCGCTGCACGTGCATGTCGGGGAACACTGCTCGTCACCGATGATGGTAAACAGACAGGCTGGCGGCTGTTTACCACGTGATCGGCTGTGATCCTTTCACAGCCGATCACTAAATGTAAACACAGATCGGTAACTTGCTGTTACCAGCTTTTCTCTCCTCACACACCGTTTCCAGTGTGAGGAGAGAAGAGCCAGAAGCAGTGAGTTACCGATCTGTGTCTGTATTGTACCGTACCAACACCACACTTGTCCTATCGCCCCCCCCATTGTCATCTGTCACCCAACAGTCACCACAGTCACCCCATAAAGTGCACCTGTCACATAAGAGACTGCCATCAGTGACTGTCAGCGGTGCACCTATCACTCGTCATCCATCAGCCGTCACCCATCAGTGACTGTCAGCCATCAGCCATCACCCGTCACCCATCAGTAACATCAGCCATTACCTGTCCCCCATCAGCCATCACCTGTCACCCATCAGTGACCATCACCCGTCACCCATCAGTGACGTCAGCCATTACCTGTCAGCCATCACCCGTCACCCATCAGTGACGTCAGCCATTACCCGTTACCCATCAGTGACCATCAGCCATTACCCGTCACCCATCAGTGACGTCAGTCATTACCCATTACCCATCAGTGACCATCAGCCATCACCCATCAGTGACCGTCAGCCATCACCCATCAGTGACCATCAGCCATCACCCGTCACCCATCAGTGACCGTGGCCTGTCACTCGTCTGTGACCATCCCCTGTCACACCATCATCACCTATCAGTGAACTTCACCTGCCACCCATTGCACAGCCCATCAGTGACTGTCCCCTGCCACCTGTCACACAGCCATCAGCGTCATGTCCAAAAGAGTTTACAACAGTGAGGAGGCGTTCCAGATCCTCTCCATGACTGATGAGAGCAACGGGGAGTCCTCATCAGATTCCAATTCTGATTCAAAATCAAATTCAGAATTTGAACCGAATAGTGAATCAGCAAATGATTCGGAGGAAGAATGGGTCCCTACTAAAAGGGCACGGCACTCTGGAAACCAGGATTATATTCTCAGGCCTGGTACCAGCGCTGCCGCCAACAATAGGACCCAAGAACAAATTCCCAGGCCCAGTACCAGCGTTGCCGCCAGCGATAGGCCCCGGGAACAAATGCCCAGTACCAGTGCTGCCGCCGGCGAGAGGCCCCAGGAAAAAATGCCCAGTACCAGCGCTGCCGCCGATGATAGGCCCCAGGAACAAATGCCCAGACCCAGTACCAGTGCTGCCACATCACGCCTGAGTACCAGCACAGGCAATTCAAATCCCCCAACTATTGGAGTGTTACGTCCCCCAAGAGCCATTGCCTCTACATACATGCCAGGTGGTCCTTCCAACCCAACATGACTACCATCTGACTTGAGATCACCAATTATTCCCCCTTTCACAGCACAGCCAGGTGTGCAGGCCAAAACCCCAAATTTCTCAGAGATTGATTTCTTTCATCTGTTTTTGCCCAACACTTTGCTGCAATTCATTGTGGACCAGACAAATTTATATGCCCAGCAGTATATTGCCAACAACCCCCAATCATCATATGCCCATCTGTTTGAGTGGAGAGATCTGAATTTGGAGGAGTTTAAATTGTGTATGGGACCTGGCATACCCACTTCTGAACAAAGGATATCACACATACCTTGACAACTTCTACACCAGCCTGCCCCTTTTCAAACATTTATACATCGCAAAAACCCTGGCCTGCGGAACCTCCAGAAAAAATAGGAAGGGCTTCCCACAATCTCTAGCAAACAAAAAGCTGCGAAGGGGGGAAAGAGCAGCATTGAGATGACACAAAGTGCTGGCCTTGAGGTGGAGGGTTAAAAGGGACGTGCACATGATGTCCACCATCCATGACGACACTACAATTGAGGTTCAAAGAAGATGAGGTCCCATTGAAAAACCAGTATGTGTCCAAGATTAAAATCTCTACATGGGGGGGGGGGGGGGGTTTCAATGATCAAATAACTCAGCCCTATTTGTCAATAAGGAGGTCTCGATTCTGGTACAAGACGGTAGCAATTTATCTCATCCATTTGGACGTTTATAAAATTCCTACGTAGTCTACACCAAATCCACAGAAAGCCCCGCCCCCTTCGTACAATTGATAGAAGAAGTTGTCACATCTATCACCAAAGACCCCCCCCAGAAGACCTTCACTCTGAGGCTATTTGCCGACTTCATGAGTGCTACTTCCCCGTCAACATTCCACCATCTGAAGCAGGCCAAAGAAGGCAAAAAAAAATTTCGTGTGTGTGCACCAAAAGAGGATTTAAAAAAGATACCAGCTACCATTGTCCCCAGTGTCCCTCCCAACCTGGCCTTTGCATTGGTGAATGCTTCCAACTTTATCATACATCCCTAAAATATTAGCCCATATTTTTAACCATTTCCCCATTTCCATCATCTGTGCTGACCATTTTCCATGCTTCCCCAAATAACCATGCCACTGCCCTCCACATGAACTGACCCTGGCCTGTTTTTTGACTATGCCTCTGCCTACCGTTTGGACTGCTTCCATGTGAACTGACCCTGGCCTGTAGGGATGAGCCGAACACCCCCGGTACGGTTCGCACCAGAACCTGCGAACGGACCGAAAGTTCGCACGAACGTTAGAACCCCATTGATGTCTATGGGACTCGAACGTTCAAAATCGAAAGTGCTCATTTTAAAGGCTAATTTGCATGGTATTGTCCTAAAAAGGTTTGGGGACCCGGGTCCTGTCCCAGGGAACATGTATCAATGCAAAAAAAAACTTTTAAAAACGTCCGTTTTTTCGGGAGCAGTGATTTTAATGATGCTTAAAGTAAAAAAAAAAAAAAAATGAAATATTCCTTTAAATATCGTACCTGGGGGGTGTCTATAGTATGCCTGTAAAGTGTCGCGTGTTTACCGTGCTTAGAACAGTCCCTGCACAAAATGTAATTTTTAAAGGAAAAATAGTCATTTAAAACTGCTTGCGGCTTTAATGTAATGTCGGGTCCTGGCAATATGGATGAAAATCAGTGAGACAAATGGCATGGGTACCCCCAAGTCCATTACCAGGCCCTTTGGGTCTTGTATAGATATTAAGGGGAACCCCGCACCCAAATTAAAAAAGGAAAGGTGTGGGGCCCCCAGGCCCAATATACTCTGAATAGCAGTATACAGGCGGTGCAAACAAGACAGGGACTGTAGGTTTGTTGTTAAGTAGAATGTTTGTAATTTTGAACTGGTACATTTTTAACGTGTTTAGCTCCAGCCAAAAAATCTACTTTAAGCTTTTTGGAAAACCTAGGGAAGGGTTATCACCACTGTGACATTTGTTTTGCTGTCTGTGCTCCTCTTCAGAAGATTTCACCTCACTTTTTGTCCCAATGACAAATGTTTTTTGAAAATTTGGGTTTTTTGTGAAACAAGGATTGGTGATAAAGCATCAGTGGAAAGGAGAAAAGTTTTTCCCATATTAACTCTTACAGGAGAGAATTTCCCTTCCTAGGGGTAGATTTCATCTCACTTCCTGTTGTCTCCTTCCGTTTGCAAGTAGGAGTCGTTTGTAAGTTGGATGTTTGAAAGTAGGGGCCTGTCCTATATACTCAGCAGAAATTTGGGCCTTAGGTGTTGTTGTGGCCACAACACTGTAATGCCGCGTACACACGGTCGGACTTTTCATCTACAAAAGTCCAACGGACGCTGACGGACTAAAGCTGGCTGGTAATCCGATCGTGTGTGGGCTTCTCCGGACTTTCAGCAGACTTTTTCAGCCTCAAATCCGACGGACTTTAGATTTGAAACATGCTTCAAATCTTTACGTCGTAACTACGACGGACCCCGAAATCCGCTCGTCTGTGTGCTAGTCCGACGGACAAAAACCCATGCTAGGGCAGCTATTGGCTACTGGCTATGAACTTCCTTATTTTAGTCCGGTGTACGTCATCACGTACGAATCCGTCGGACTTTTGTGTGGTCGTGTGTAGGCAAGTCCGTTCGTTAGAAAGTCTGCTGCAAGTCCGCCGAAAGTCCGCCGGAAGTCCGCCGGAAGTCTGTCGGACAGGCTGTCGGACTTTTGTAGACGAAAAGTCCGATCGTGTGTACGCGGCATAAGCCCTCACAGGGCCCTGCTGTGAAATATTAGCTCAAGAATTGTAATTACATGCCCCTGTTGAACAGCGGCAGAAAAATTGGGCCTTTGGTGGTGGTGGTGGTGCTGGTGCCACAACACTGTAAGTCCTCACAGATACTCTTGGTGGGCTCAGAAATGGGCCCTGCTGTGAAATATTAGATCAAGAATTCAAATTACATATCCCTGTTGAACAGGGGCTGAAAAATTGGGCCTTAGGCACTGGTGATGGTGCCACAACACTGCAACCCCTCACAGATACTCTAGTTGGAGCACAGGAACTAGCCCTGCTGCAAAGAATTGCATCAAAAATTGTAATTACACGCCACTGTTAAACAGGGGCTGAAAAATTGGGCCTTAGGCACCGGTGGCGGGATTGGCGACGCCCAGAACCAAAAATGTTCTTACAAGCTATCAGCATGATCATTGAGGAGGAAGAGGATAATTACTCAGCATAACAGGATAGTCACTCAGCATCAGCATAGGCAGTCTTTGAAGGGATCTGACATTTCAAAAAAATGTATTCGGTTACATCAGCATCAGGTGCTTGGTAGCTGGTGGTGATCCAAGACTGATTCATTTTTATGAAGGTCAGTCGATCGACCGAGTCGGTGGACAGACGTACCCTGTGGTCGGTTACAAAGCCTCCAGCAGCACTGAATGTGTGTTCCGAAAGAACGCTGAATGCAGGACAGGCCAGTAGCTCAATTGCATACTGTGCAAGCTCTGGCCAGTGATCCATCCTCAAGACCCAGTAACCCAGAGGCTTTTCGGTAGGAAAGGTGTCCAAGTCAGATCTTGCCCCTAGGTATTCCTGCACCATGTAAAACAGACGCTGGCGATGGTTGCTGGAACCGATCATACCTTGGGGCTGCGGACTAAAAAATTGTCTGAACGCATCGGTCAGACGGCCACCTTCTCCACCGCTCCTTCTTTGACTGACCGAAGCCTCAACAACACGTTGTCCAGAAACAGGAGTTTGTAACCTCCCAGTCTCTGGGAATGCGTTGCACAGACCTTTCTGCAAGGCCTCCCAAAGATGTTTCATTCTCTGCTCCCTCTGCGACGGCAAGATAAGGTCCGCAACCTTACCCTTGTAACGTGGATCAAGGAGGGTTGCCAGCCAGTATTGTTCCTTCTCCTTGATACCACGAATACGAGGATCCTTCCGCAGGCTTTGCAGGATCAGGGAGGCCATGCAGCGTAGGTTTGCTGAGGCATTTGGTCCGGAGTCCTCTGGGTCACTAAGGACGACATGATCCGCAGCCACCTCCTCCCAGCCACGTACAAGTCCATGTGTTTCTTGGGACTGTAAATGATCCCTTAAAGACTGCTGCTGATGCTGAGTGTCATGCTCCACCTCCATACTGACACAATCCTCCTCCTTGTCCTCTTCCTGTGTAATCGGTGGGCACGCAGGAACACTGTCTGGATAAAGGGGGCCTTGAGAGCTAAGGAAGTCCTCCTTTTCCTGCCTCTGTACTGCCTCAAGTGCCCTGTCCATTATTCCACGCAGTGTGTGCTCCAACAGGTGGACAAGGGGGACAGTGTCACTGATGCATGCACTGTCACTGCTCACCATCCTCGTGGCCTCCTCAAATGGTGACAGGACAGTGCATGCATCCCTGATCATGGCCCACTGGTGTGGGGAAAAAAAAACAAGCTCCCCTGACCCTGTCCTGGTGCCATAATCGCACAGGTACTCATTGATGGCCCTCTGCTGTGTGTGCAGCCGCTGCAGCATGGCCAACGTTGAGTTCCACCTGGTGGGCATGTCACAGATTAGGCGGTTCTTGGGCAGGTTAATCTCCTTTTGGAGGTCTGCCAGCCGAGCACTGGCATTATATGACCGGCGGAAATGCACACAGACTTTCCTGGCCTGCCTCAGGACATCCTGTAAGCCCGGGTACTTGCCCAAGAACTGCTGCACCACCAAGTTAAGGACGTGAGCTAAACAGGGCACATAGGTCATTTGTCCCTGTCGGAGGGCGGAGAGGAGGTTGGTGCCATTGTCGCAAACTACCATTCCTGCCTTAAGTTGGCGTGGCATCAACCACCTCTGAACCTGCCCCTGCAGAGCTGACAGAACCTCTGCCCCAGTGTGGCTCCTGTCCCCCAAGCACACCAGCTCAAGCACCGCATGGCATCTTTTGGCCTGCATACTTGCGTAGCCCCTTGAACGCCTATGGAGCACCGATGGTTCCGAGGACAAAGCACAGGAAGAGGCCATGGGGGAAGAAGAAGAGGAGGGGGTGGAGGAGAGAGGTTTGTCAGAATCATTAGTAGTGGCATTTTGGAGGAGTGGTGGCGGAACAACCTCCTACACTACTGCACCTTGTGCTGCATCCTTCGCAGCTGCCAGCAGAGTCACCCAATGCGCCGTGAAACTTAGGTAACGTCCCTGTCCATGCCTACTGGACCATGAGTCAGCGGTAATATGCACCTTACCACTGACCGCCCTGTCCTGCGAGGCATGGACATTGCCTTCCACATGCCGGTAGAGAGCCGGAAACGCCTTCCGTGAGAATAAGTGGCGTTTTGGTACCTGCCACTGAGGAACTGCACATTCCACAAACTCACGGAAGGGGGCAGAGTCTACCAACTGAAAAGGTAGCAGTTGAAGTGCTAGCAATTTTGCCAAGCTAGCATTCAACCACTGGGCATGTGGATGGCTGGGAGCGAACTTCTTTCGGTGGTGCAGCAGCTGGGGCAGGGAAATTTGCCTGGTACAATCTGTCGACGGTGTGCCGAAAGCAGATTGCCCACAAGTACTTGGCTGTGACACACCTAATTCTACACCTTCATTCCTCTCAGTGCAGGTCTCAGAGAGGACTGAAGGTATAGTGGGGTTGGAGATCTCAGCTGATGAGGAGCAAGGAGAGGTCCTCTTTGTTCTTTGGTGTGGGTCTTTTAGGTATGCTTGCCAACGAACTGCATGGCAGGTCAACATATGTCTGGTCAAGCATGTGGGGCCCAAGCGGGAGATGTTTTGGCCACGCGAGATATGCTTGAGACATATGTTGCAAATAGCAGCGGTGCGATCTGATGCACTCGTCTCAAAAAAGGCCCACACCAAAGAACTTTTGGAATAACCCGCAGAGACAGCAGCGCCCTGCACATGCGGAGCTTTGCGGTGTGATGCAGTCAGTGTGCTACCCTTAGGCTGGCCCCTGGAGGGCATCCTGCCTCGTTGGTGATGTGCCTCCTCCTCCTCTCTCCTATCAGGCACCCACGTTGAGTAAGTGACCTCATCATCTCCTCCCTCCTCATCACTGGAGCAAACCTGGCAGTATGCTGCAGCAGGGGGAGCATGACTGCCAGATTGCTGTCCTTCTTGGGCACCCCCTCTGTCCATGCTCATGTTACTGTCTTCATTTAGCTCAGTATCATCATCAGAGCCTTCTAAACGCTGGGCATCCTCCTGGAGCATGTACCCAACACTGTGGTCAAACAGTTCGAGGGACTCCTCAGGAGAACATGGTGGGGCTAGGGAAGGAGTCACTGATGCCATTGAGACGAGGGAAGAGGCCGAGTTGGCAGCTGCTTTGCCAGACAAAGTACCCTGAGCATGGGTGAGAGAGGATGAGGAGGATGAGGACGGCTTGGTCATCCACTCAACCAAGTCTTCCGCATGTTGCGGCTCAACACGGCCATCTGCCGAAAAAAAGGCCAAGCGTGTCCCACGGCCACGTGCTGATGAGGATGCACCGTGTCCACGACCAGCATTGTTGCCTCTAGACACAGAGCCTGCTTGCCCTCTTTTCTTGGCTTGTGACTGTCTGCCTCTACTTGTTGGCCTTCCAGACATACTAATGGCCGGCAGTGAGATGTAGCTGCACTAAGCTGGGATATATATATATATATATATATATATATATATATATATATATATATACTGATACTGCAGCTAGCAAAATCAACTGTGCAGAGGTCGCACTACGCTAACTTGTAGCTTTAGCTGAACACTGTGCAGAGGACGCACTACACCAACATTAAAATAATGTAGCTGCCTGCGGTAGTGATAGGATCAGGAAAACACCACCAACCTTCTACAGGTAGCTTTAGCTGAACAATGTTTTGAGGACGCACTACACTAACGTGTATATAATGTAGCTGCCTGCGGTAGTGATAAGATCGGGAAAACACCACCAACCTTCTACAGGTAGCTTTAGCTGAACACTGTGCAGAGGTTGCACTACACTAACGTGTAAATAATGTAGCTGCCTGCGGTAGTGATAGGATCAGGAAAACACCACCAACCTTCTACAGGTAGCTTTAGCTGAACATGGTGCAGAGGTCGCACTACACTAATGTGTAAATAATGTAGCTGCCTGCGATAGTGATAAGATCAGGAAAACACCACCAATCTTCTACAGGTAGCTTTAGCTGAACACTGTGCAGAGGTCGCACTACACTAACGTGTAAATAATTTAGCTGCCTGTGGTAGTGATAGGATCAGGAAAACACCACCAACCTTCTAGAGGTAGCTTTAGCTGAACACTGTGCAGAGGTCACACTACACTAACTTGTAGCTTTAGCTGAACACTGTGCACTACACTAACTTGTAGCTTTAGCTGAACACTGTTCAGAGCACGCACTACACTAACTTGTAGCTTTAGCTGAACACTGTGCAGAGGTTGCACTACACTAACTTGTAGCTTTAGCTGAACACTGTGCACTACACTAACTTGTAGCTTTAGCTGAACACTGTGCAGAGGTTGCACTACACTAACTTGTAGCTTTAGCTGAACACTGTGCACTACACTAACTTGTAGCTTTAGCTGAACACTGTGCAGAGGTCGCACTACACTAACTTGTAGCTTTAGCTGAACACTGTGCACTACACTAACTTGTAGCTTTAGCTGAACACTGTTCAGAGGAAGCACTACACTAACTTGTAGCTTTAGCTGAACACTGTGCAGAGGTCGCACTACACTAACTTGTAGCTTTAGCTGAACACTGTGCAGAGGTCGCACTACACTAACTTGTAGCTTTAGCTGAACACTGTGAGGAAGACGCACTACACTAACTTGTAGCTTTAGCTGAACACTGTGTAGAGGTCGCACTACACTAACGTGTAGCTTTAGCTGAACACTGTGCAGAGGTCGCACTACACTAACTTGTAGCTTTAGCTGAACACTGCAGAGGTCGCACTACACTAACTTGTAGCTTTAGCTGAACACTGTGAGGAAGACGCACTACACTAACTTGTAGCTTTAGCTGAACACTGTGCACTACACTAACTTGTAGCTTTAGCTGAACACTGTTCAGAGGACGCACTAGACTAACTTGTAGCTTTAGCTGAACACTGTTCAGAGGACGCACTACACTAACTGTAAATAGTGCAGCTGCCTGACTGTGGTACTAATAGGATCGGAAGAACACCAGCAATTTTCTTCAGGGAGCTGTACTGTAACAACACCTGCCTGCCTGTCAGTAGGAAGATAACAGGAACGGATCTAGCTAAACTGAATACAGTGTATATATATATATATATATATATATATATATATACATACACACAATACACTGTAAGTGCAGCTAACTGACTGACTGTCCTGCCTAATCTATCTAACTTTAATCAAATGACACTGTCTCTCTGTCTCTCAACGCCGGAACACACTACACAGGGCCGCCGTGCAGGTGGCCTTATATAGTGTGGGGCGTGTACTAAACCCCCTGAGCCATAATTGGCCAAAGCCACCTTGGCTTTGGCCAATTACAGCTCTCTCTACAGACGGCGCTGTGATTGGCCAAGCATGCGGGTCATAGTGCATGCTTGGCCAATCATCAGCCAACAATGCACTGCAATGCCTCAGTGAATTATGGGCCGTGACGCACCACACGAATTTGGCGTGAACGGCCCATATCGTTCTCAATTCGGCGAACGGGCGAACAGATGATGTTCGAGTCGAACATGGGTTTGACTCGAACACGAAGCTCATTCCTACTGGCCTGTTTTGTGACTATGCCTACCGTTTGGACTGCCTCTACGTGAACTGACCCTGGCCTGTTTTATCAACTATGCTACTGCCTACCGCTTGGACTGCTTGCACATGAACTGACCCTGGCCTGTTTTATGGACTATGCTTTTGCCTACCGCTTGGACTGATCTGTTGCCCTGCTACTGTAGTACACAGGGGTCTCACATATGTGAGGGGCTCCAGAATTGTTTTTCTGGATGGAGAAAACAATTTTTTTTTGTTTTCTCTGGGTTTCAGAATTTCCGGATTAGGGTCTGGAGTCCGGAGGCTTCATAGAGATTTGGGTGGGTCGATGCCTCTACCCCTGTGCCCCTGTGCATAGGTCTTACCTGGTTGTGGCCCTCAGCCCGCTGCTGACTTACTGCCATCATGCCTCTGCCTGCCGCATTAACGGACCACACCGTTACCTGGACTATGCAAATAATTAGCTGTAGCAAGAGGCAGTATGTTTATGAAGGGCTGGAGAGTGGTACAATGAGTGTCTGCAGGTAACAATGTACCAGGACCAATATTATGGCTGTGCTGGCTGTCTCTGCCTGGACAATTTCTATGGACTGTGCTGTGCTGACAATATCCTTGTGCTGACTATAGACAATATTCCTGCCTGCTGCCTAGATAATTACTATTGCTGCCTCTAAGCACATCCCTGCCTGCTGCCTGGACCAGTGCTCTCCTCTGTGGATACTACTAAAAGCACAGGTAATGTTTTTTTTTTTTTTACCCTTTCCGCAATAGAATTTATTTTGGACTGTAATTTTTGGTATGTACATGCTATGTGTTAGAAATATGAAGGGCCTTCAAAAATGATAGGTTGCCAGGAAATTATATATGTCATTTATGCTCGTAGAATGCCTGAAGATGCTACTTCAATGTTGGGCCTTTGTATGTGGCCAGGCTGTGTAAAAGTATCACACATGTGGTATCGTCATACTCAGAAGGAGTAGCAGAATGTATTTTGGGGTGTCATCTTTGCTATGTACATGCTATGTGTTGGAAATATCTGATAAATGGACAACTTTGTGAAAAAAAATGCGTTTTAATTTTTTTTCAAAAACTTCTGGAAAAAAATAAACTGTTCAAAAGACTCATTCTGCCTCATAGATTATACGTTGGGGTGTTTGCTTTCCAGAATGGGGTCATTTTGGGGGCAATTCCATTGTCCTGGTGCTCCAGGGCCTTCAAAAGTGTAAATGGTGGTTGAGAAATGAGATGTGTCATTTATGCTCGTAGAACGCCTGAAGATGCTACTTCAATGTTGGGCCTTTGTATGTGGCCAGGCTATGTAAAAGTCTCACACATGTGGTATCATCATACTCAGGAGGAGTAGCAGAATGTATTTTGGGGTGTCATCTTTGCTATGTACATGCTATGTGTTGAAAATATCTGATAAATGGACAACTTTGTGGAAAAAAATGCGTTTTCTTTTTTTTTCCACATTTTCCAAAAAACTTCTGGAAATAAATGAACCGTTCAAAAGACTCAATATGAGTCATAGATTATACGTTGGGATGTTTGCTTTCCAAAATGGGGTCATTTTGCAGCAATTCCATTGTCCTGGTGCTCCAGGGCCTTCAAAAATGTAATAGGTGCTTGAGAAATGAGATGTGTCATTTATGCTCGTAGAACGCCTAAAGGTGCTACTTCAATGTTGGGCCTTTGTATGTGGCCAGGCTGTGTAAAAGTCTCACACATGTGGTATCGCCATACTCGGGAAGAGTAGCAGAATTTATTTTGGGGTGTAATTTGTTGTATGCATATGCTCTGTGAGAGAAATAACCTGCTAATATGACAATTTTGTAAAAAAAAAAAAAAAAATCTTAATTTTGCAAAGATTTGTGGGAAAAATTACAACTTAAAAAAACTCACCATGCTACTTACTTAATACCTTGGAACGTCTACTTTCTAAAAAGGGGTCATTTGGGGGGTATTTGTACTTTCCTGACTTGTAAACCCTCATTCACACGAGGCGGACTCCGCTTCCACGGAGCCCGCCTCGGTCCGCCAGCTCACCTCTCCGTTGATCTCCGCTGAGCCGGTGGATGACAGGTCCCTCTCTGCTCACTGAGCGGGGAGGGGCTTGTCAGGCGCCGCTGCTGCCTATGGAGGGATTGGATGAAAACGGACAGCATGTCCGTTTTCATCAGATCTCACCCGATCCGATCTGCCAGCAACGGATCTGGACGTAGGGCCATCCGTCTGCTTTTTGCGGATCGGACCGGGTCGGATGTCAGCGGACATGTCTCCGCTGACATCCGTCGCTCCATAGGCTAACATGGAGCACCCGTTCAGGTCCGCCATCAAAACTGACAGGCGGACCTGAACGGTCCGATCGCGTGAAAGGGGCCTTAGTGTCTCAAGAAATTCAGGACATCAGATGTGATCAATTTTCAGTGATTGGCACCAGAGTTTGTAGACTCTATAACTTTCACAAAGACCAAATAATTTATACCTATTTGGGTTATTTTTACCAGAGATATGAAGAAGTAAAAATTTTGGCCAAAATTTATGAACAAAAAATACTAATTTGCAAAATTTTATGACAGAAACAAAGAAAGGCATTTTTTTCACAAAATTTACGGCCTTTTTTATTTATAGCACAAAAAATAAAAATCCCACTAGTGATTAAATACCACCAAAAGAAAGCTCTATTTGTGTGAAAAAAAGGATGCACATTTCATATGGGTACAGTGTTGCATGACTGAGTAATTGTCATTCAAAGTATGAGAGCGCTGAAAGCTGAAAATTTGGTCTGGGCAGGAAGGGGATGTAAGTGCACTGTATTGAGGTGGTTAAATAATGTGGAATGTACACTATATTGGCAAAAGTATTGGGACGCACATAAACTTTAATGACATCCCAGTCTTAGTCCGCAGGGTTCAATATTGAGTTGGCCCACCCTTTGCAGCAATAACAGCTTCAACTTTTCTAGGAAAGCTGTCCACAAGGTTTACGAGTGTGTCTATGGGAATGTTTGACCATGCTTCCAGAAGTGCATTTGTGACATCAGGTACTAATGTGGACGAGAAGACCTGGTTGGGGTCAGGTCAGGCTTGGGTCAGGACTCTGTGCAGGCCAGTCAAGTTCCTCCACCCCAAACTTGCTCGTCCGTGTCTTGCTTGACCTTGCCTTGTGCACTAGTCCAAATCATTTGGTGGAGGGGGGTTTATGGTGTGGGGTTGTTTTTCAGGGGTTGGGCTTGACCCCTTAGTTCCAGTGAAGGAAACTCTTAAGGCATCAACATACCAAGACATTTTGGATAATTTCATGCTCCCAACTTTGTGGGAACAGTTTGGGGATGGCCCCTTCCTGTTCCAACATGACTGCTCACCAGTGCACAAACAAGGTCCATAAAGACATGGATGAGCGAGTTTGGGGTGGAGAAACTTGACTGACCTGCATAGAGTCCTAACCTCAACCCGTTAGAACACCTTTGGGATGAATTAGAGCAGAGACTGTGAGTCAGGTCTTCTCGTCCACATCAGTGCCTGACCTCACAAATACGCTTCTGAAAGAATGGACAAACAGTCCCATAGACACACTCCTAAACCTTGTGGACAGCCTTCCTTGAAGAGCTGAAGCTGTTATAGCTGCAAAGGGTGGGCCAACTCAATATTGAACCCTACAGACTAAGACTGGGATGCCTTTAAATTTCATGTGCATGTAAAGACAGGCATCCCAATACTTTTTTATGTTCCTTGCTAAAGAACATTAATTTGTATCAAGTTGTTGTGGGTAAAGTTCCGCTTTAAGTTATCTGAGCATAGGTTGAAAGTGGGTAAGGTATGTTGCTGCGTCATAAGGACCCCATGGCAGAAGTGAAAGCTTACATACCAGTAGTAGAAAAATAAATGGTGTTCTATATGGAGTAACTACGTTTCTGGTGGTATAACTATGGAATATAATAATCTGTGGGTGGGTTAATTTTCCAGCATCAATCACAAACGAAAACATTCATTTTGGTTTGACTCTGCCTTTAACCACTTACCGACCACACACTGTAATGTTACTGCTACAGTGCGGGCCGGCTGCGCAGAAGCACGTATATATACATGATTCTGCTTTTCTAGGTAGGGGGTGAGCATGCGCGTGTCCGCTGGCTAGGGTTGCCACCTCATCCCTTTAAAACAGTTTAATTACCACCTTAATCAGCCACAGAACCTGTGTAATTAATATGTGTTCGTTTTTCACCACTTAGCTGTCCAAAGACCAGAGTACTTTTTGCGATTCAGCACTGCGCCGCTTTAACTGACAATTGCGTGATCGTGCGACATGGCTCCCAAACAGAATTGACATCCTTTTTTTCTCCACAAATTGAGCTTTCTTTTGGTGGTATTTGATCACCTCTGCAGTTTTTATTTTTTGCGCTATAAGTAAAAAAATAGAGACAATTTTGAAAAAAACGCATTGTTTTTTTCTTTATGCTATAATAAATATCACCCAAAAAATATATAAAAAAACATTTTTTTTCCTCAGTTTAGGCCGATACGTACTCTTCTACATATTTTTGGTAAAAAAAAATCGCAATAAGCGTTTATTGATTGGTTTGCGCAAAAATTATAGCGTCTACGAAATAGGAGATAGTTTTATGACATTTTTATTAATATTTTTTTTTTTACTAGTAATGGCAGCGACATTGTGGCGGACAGATCGGACACTTTTGGTGAGATTTTGGGACCATTCACATTTATACAGTGATCAGTGCAATTAAAAATGCATTGATTACTGTATTAATGTGACTGGCAGTGAACGGGTTAACCACTAGGGGCAGTGAAGAGGTCAAGTGTGTCCTAGGGAGTGATTCTAACTGTGGGGGGGCGTGGCTATGTGTGACACGACACTGATCACCACTCCCGATTACAGGGATCGGTGATCACTGTCCTGTCACTAGGCAGAACGGGGAAATGCTTGTTTACATCAGCATTTCCCCATTCTTCCTCTCCGTGAGACGATCGTTGGTATCCCCGCGGACATCGAGTCCGCAGGGCCCGTGATCACACTCACGGAGGGCACGGTGTGTGCGTGCGCCCGCAAACCACTTCTGAAAGGGCAACGTACAGGTACGTTAATCTGCCTGTACGCGCCCTTCTGCCGACGTATATCGCGTGAGCCGGTCGGCAGGCGGTTAAAGGGATGAGGTGGCAACCCTACCTCCGGCCCAGCTGTGCTGTGATTTGTCACAGTGTCAGATTGGCCACCGCACTATTGCAGTCCAATTATAAGTCGCTGATCGCCATTACTAGTATTAAAAAAATAAATAAATATTGCAGTAGTTGGTAGGTGCTACAACTTTAACGCAAACCAATCAATATACAGTGGAACCTTGGGTTACGAGCATAATCCATTCCAGGAGAATGCTTGTAATCCAAAGCACTCGCATATCAAAGCGATTTTCCCCATAGAAATCAATGGAAACGAAGATAATTTGTTCCACATTGACTTCTATTGCATGCAATACCACATGTGGCCAAAGGTGGGGGGGCGCCGGAGAGACTCAGAAATACTTGGAGACCGCTTGGATGCACTCGGAAACCCTCGGAAAGGCTTGGGAACGGAGTATTTCCGAGTGTTTCTGAATATTTCCGAACGGCTCCGAGCGGCTCAGAGTGTCACCGGCGCCTCCGCACCTCTGGCCAAATGCGTTACTGCACACTGCAGAGGCTTGAATCCTGCTCGTTTTGTGAGTCAACACTCGCAAACCGACTCAGGATTTTGAAAAAATAACAGCAAGTATTGCGAAACGCTAGTAAACCGCATTGCTCGCAATCTGAGGTTCCACTGTACACTTATTACTTTTTTGTTTTGTTTTTTTTACCAAAGACATGTAGCAGAATACATTTTGGCCAAAATTTATTAAAAGATTTTATTTTTTAAATATCTTTATGGGATATGTTTTATAGCAAAAAGTAAAAAAAAAGTTTTGTTTTTTTTTCAAAATTGTCGGTCTTTTTTGTTTATATAATAAAAAATAAAAAACCCAGAGGTGATCAAATACCACCAAAAGAATACACTATCTGTGTGAAAAAAATACATTTTTTTTGGTTACAGCATTCGGTCAGTTAAAGTAGCGCAGTGCCGAATAGCAAAAAATGACCTGGTCATGAAGGGGGCAAAACCTCCTGGAGCTGAAGTGATTAAGCAAGCTGTTATAATCTGCACAAACTAAACACAGTGAGATTGAGCAGTGATGCTAATAGATTGTTACATGGAACAATTCCTTGGTCATTACTGATTGCTGCCTTTGCCTGATTATCCCAAGTAGATATTTCCTGGAGACGTTTCTCCGAGACTGAATTAGAACTTGAGTGGATGAGCTATAAGTGCCAAGTAAGATGTGAGCTATTATGGGCCCCACCAGTTGTTCCTTCTTTTCTCCTTGCTTCAGCCTCTACATGGATTGACTGTATCTAATTAGAGCCAAACTTATAAGTTCAGACAAAAAAGCTTGCAGTAAGCTGATCTCTCTGCTCACTAAAGCTTGCATCACATGCATGTTGTTTGTGTCATGTTAAGAGAAAACCTTCAAAGGACCCAACATGCCACATTGCAATCAAAAAATAATCAAATGCTTTTTAAATAGTAAATATAGAAAAATCCCTAAAATAACAGTTGTTTACATTCTTAAATACTGTATATATTTGACAACTTTTGGATGCAATGTAAATAATCTCACACTAAATCTAAAATAAAATAAATAGTAAAAAATGTGTTCATAGTCCAGGTCTCAAAATTTATTGGTCAGCAATGGCAGCCTCCCTAAAACTTTCTTACTTATATAGTTAATCAGGTTGAAAAAAGACATATATGTCCATCTAATTTAACCAATAAAATCAATAAATAAATAGAAAACCTCCATATCCAGAAGTATATCCAGAGGAAGGCAAAAGAAAACCTCCTTTAGCCTGAGTTCACACATATGTGAACACAGACATTGCATGTGATTCGCACCCACATTGCTGTGCCGATCACATGCGATGTCTGTGCAATGGGAGTTTGGCTATACAGTTGTATGGCTGAACTTGCATTGGATTTGCACAAAAAAGGTGCAGGAACCAGTGGCGTACCAACTGGGGGGGGGCGCCCCGGGTGTCACACAATGGGGGGTGTCAGGCCGGCGCCCCCCCCCCCATACCCCCGCCCCCCCCGTGAGTGAAGTGGTGACAGCAGGGTGGGCTCAGGCAGGGAGTGCCCAGAGAGGCAAGCTGTGATGAGGTGGAGGGAGTGCCCAGGCTGGGTGTGGACCGTACCCGGGTGAGACCCAAAGCTGGCCACCGGATGGACAGAGCAGAGCAGGAGAAGAAGACACTCTCCTCCTATACCACAGGGGAGAGATAGACAGTGAATAGAGGAACTACTGGAGTTAACTTTTTAAGTAAACCATCAGGTGATTGTTTGCTAGGTGGTCCTAGCAACCAATCATTAGCTTGTTAATATGAAAAATTAACTCCAGCAATACCCGCCCTCTGTTTAGCGCTGCTGTGTCTCTCCCTCTGCATGATTAAGGTAGGAAGATGCAGAGCTGGGGGGGGTCTGTGTAACATGCAGGGGGTCCAGAGGCATGGGGGGGGGTCTGTGTAACATGCAGGTGGTCCAGAGCTGTGGGGGGGGCTCTGTGTAATGTACAGTGGTCCAGAACTGTGGGGGACTGTGTAATGTGCAGGGGCCCAAAGCTGCAGGGGGGCAGTATAATGTAAAGGGGTCCAGAGGTACTCTGGCTGTGTAATGTAAAGGAGTCCAGAGGTGCAGGGGGCTGTGTAATGTATAAAAATCCAGAGGTGCAGGAGCTGTGTAATGTAAAGTGGTTCAGAGGTGCAGGGGGCTGTGTAATGTATAGCAATCCAGAGGTGCAGGAGCTGTGTAATGTAAAGGGGTTCAGAGGTGCAGGATGCTGTGTAATGTAAAGGTGTCCAGAGCTGCGGGGGCTGTGTAATGTAAAGGTGTCCAGAGCTGCGGGGGCTGTGTAATGTAAAGGGGTCCAGAGGTGCAGGGTGCTGTGTAATGTAAAGGGGTCCAGAGGTGCAGGGTGCTGTGTAATGTAAAGGAGTCCAGAGGTGCAGTTGTGGAGAGGGGGTACACAGTAGTGACAAGGAGATATTGGAGGCTGCTGCGGCATGCAGGGGGCACAGTGGGGTGTTTTTACATGTTAACGTGGGGGGGTCCCAGCTATGGTATCCGCCCCAGGTGCCAAATGCTCTAGGTAAACCCCTAGCAGGGACTTTTTTTCCCCGCACTGGAATCGGATCCCTGTCCAAATAAGCAGGTCACACTGCGATCTGTGAACCGATCTGGGGGTGTCATTAACATTGAATTGACATCCGCAGCGGTTCACAAAGGGCAGTGTGAACTGCCTGCAGGAGAGATGTGGGAACTGGCACTGGAATCGCGCTGGTTCCTGCATCGCTATAGTTTGAACCCAGGCGAAAACCATAATTCACTTTGTTCCAGTGGAGGAAAGAAAACTCCCTCCTGATCTCCTCCTGATCCCCTGCAAGAAATATATTCCCTGGATCACAGTCCTTGGTGTTATTACCTATACATGTTAATAACCAGTTATATTTTTGCATCCACCTCATGCACAGCCGATTGTAATAATATGGCTAGGCGGGAGCACTGGTATCCCAGGTGGACATCATATGACATCATATAACATCCTCATAGTCGCACATAACGTGTTCCCGGACCAGGTGCCATGTAACAGCGAGACCTGTGACCCGCTGTTTCCTTTGGACACAGTGGAATACAGACCATCGTACTGGGCACTGTGCACAGCCCTGGTACCGTGTTATCACTGTGACCAATCACAGCGATCACATGTAAGTTGTACACAATTACTCTGTCATTCATAGCCATTTTGTACTATTGATTGGTTACAGTGATCACATGTTACAGAGTCAATTACAGCGTGCCTGTATCATGTGATAGCTGTGGCCAATCATAGCTATCACAATAGTACAAAATAGTACATGAATGGATACCATTTACAAAGTAAAAATGATTGCTTACACAGAGATTATCATTGTAATAAGCAATCATAGTGTAAAAAAAAAATCCTGATCACCTCCCGAAAGCTGTACTGCTCTGGTGAGAGTGTGTTAAAAAAAAGTTAAAAAATTTAGAAAAAAAAATTTTTTTTTTCTTTTTTAACATACTGCCACCAGTCAGCGCCCCTGTTCACCACCATACCAGTCATATGGTGATGCTGGACTAGTCTTTTGACAGTATGTATAAAAAAAATGTGGAGAAAAAAACTAATTTTATTTAATTTCTTCATTTTCCAAAAAATTGTGACAAAAAATTACAAGTTCAAAAACTCTCCATGCCTCTCACTAAACACTTTGGGGTGTCTACTTTCCAAAAAAAAAGGTTATTTTCGGTGTTTTTTTCCTGTCCTGGCATTTTAGGGCCTCAAGAAATAGGTAGGTCATCAGTACATCAGGATATATAAATATATATACCATGGATTATAGACTCTATAACTTTCACACAGAGGAAATAATGTAGAAAAATGTGGGGTTTTTTTTCAAAATTTTCAGTATTTTTTAATTTATATAGCAAAAAATGAAATACCTAGTGGTGAATAAATACCACCAAAAGAAAGCTCTATCTGTCTCAAAAAATAATAAAAATGTAATTTGGGTACAGTGTTGCATGACTGGTTAGTTGCCATTCAAAGTGTGACAGCATAAATATATTTATTTATATAAGTACCACCACACTGCTATAACGTTTTTTACCACCCCCAACTTCTCCCCCTTTAGCTGCAGAGGCAGTGGCTGAGGGTGTACACATGCCATTGCTGGGATACTATGCTTTGCAGCCATGGCAGGAATTATACTCCCTGCTACTTTTGGCAGGTGTAGCGCCCACCGATTGTGACCCATTCTAGTGAAAGGGGGTACTTGTGCAGGGTCCAAAGGGTTAAAGCAAGAGGCAAGGAGGCAATACAACGCTGCCTCACTGCCTGTCAAATGCTATCTGAAGAGTGATCAGAACACAGAGCACTCTTCAGAAAGCATCACACATTTGAATGAGGGCTTACGGTGACACTGGGACTCATGGGGTGGTGACTAGGGACACTGTGACTGGCTGCACTGGTCTGGTGACATTGGGCTCCATTCACAAAGTGGTATCTATTCTTTTAGGAAATGCGGTAAATTACTGTATAGTGTTTTTGTTTTTTTGGGTTTTTTTTCGAAATATGCAGAATTTAACTCATGAAAGCATAAGGTATTTTATCCCATGCGATATCCAGTGAGATGGATACAGTGGAGAAAAATTAGAACCCCTGTCAGTTTTTATTGCTAATAAAGAGGTAAAATGGTTTAAACCGTAGAAATGTGCCAACTCACTAAGTCACTGCAGCTTACTGTATGTATAATACAAAAGAAAAAAGGTTACTAGAATACCAGTCAAAGGGGGGCTGCTTTCACAGGACACACGCAGTGTATCAAAAACTACGAAGTTAAATTTTAAGTAAATGCAAAATATCTTTATAAATGTCAAATATTGAATGAAACGAAAAATCACACACACACACACACACAGTATATAAATACCTTTCTTTCACAATGTTGTCTTTTTTTTTTATTGGTGAAAGAAGGGTATTTATATATGTTTGTGATTTTTGATACTATTTTCTTTCAATACTTGATATTTATAAAGATATTTTGTATTTACTTTACTTGTATTTACTTTATTTTTTTAAACCCTGCAAGGTAAAGGCATATTGTGCTAGTATGCATCACATACTAGCACATTATATAATACTTACCTTAGAAAGAAGCCCTCCAGGGGCGCTCTGCCACCACTGAGAGGGCTTCCATCTTCATCCAGTCTTCCTTCCGGGTTTGCGTGCTCCACCCATCTCTTTGGCTGTGCGTATGCCATTACTTCAGAGTGCATGTGCAGGTGACATTACTGGCTGCATGCAGTGTGAATATCTTCTAAAAAGTGCAGGTTTAGGAGATATTTATGGTACCTGCAGGTAAACCTTATTATAGGCTTACCTATAGGTACATGTGCAAACAAAGAGCTTACTTCCAAGGTTTCACCCCCTTCAAGACCAGGCCATTTGATACAGCACTGCGTTGCTTTAACTGACTATTGCACGGTAGTGCAACGCTGTACCAAACAAAATTTCTGTCCTTTTTTCCCACATATAGAGCTTTCTTTTGGTGGTACAGTGGTACCTTGGATTACGAGCATAATTCGTTCCCTGTAGGAGTCAATAGAAACTCAGATAATTCGTTCACGCAGTGCCCCATGTGGCCAGAGGTGGGGGGGCACCGGAGACACTCGGAGACCACTCGGATGCACTCAGAGACACTCGGAGAGGCTCAGAGTCACTCGGGAACAGAGTGTATCTGAGTGTCTCTGAGCAGCTATGAGTGGCTCCGAGTGGCATCGGCACCCCCGCACCTCTGGCAAAATGCGGTACTGCACACCCCATTGGCTTGAATCCTGCTGGTCTTGTGAAACAACTATCCCAAACCAAGTCAGGATTTAAAAAAAATAATAGCTCGTATTGCGAAACGCTCATAAACCGCGTTACTCGCAGTCAGAGGTATTGCTGTATTTGATCACCTCTGCGGTTTTTATTTTTTGCTCTATAAACAAAAAAAAATTTAAATGTACATTTACATGTTTTTGGTAACAAAAATCCCAACAAGTGTATATTGATTGATTTGTGCAGAAGTTATAGCGTCTACAAACTATGGGATATTTTTATGGCAATTTCATTTTTACTAGTAATGGCGGCGATCAGCGATTTTTAGCGGGACTGCGACATTGCGGAGGACAAATCAAACACTAAGTGACACTTTTTGGGGACCAGTGACACTAATACAGTGATCAGTGTTAAAAAAATGCACTCTCACTGTACTAATGACACTGTCAGGGAAGGGGTTAGCATCAGGGGCGATCAAAGGGTTAAGTGTGCTCCTAGGGAGTGATTGCTAACTGTGTGGGGGTTGGCTTAATTGGAGGAAAACCGAGATCCGTGTTTCAGCTTAGCAGAAACACGAGATCTCTATTTTCCTCTCTGACAGAAAATTATTTATCTCTATAAATAATTGTGAAAAAGTAAAGTATCCTGACTACATTTGACATATGTTCTAACAAGGGATTAGATCATTGTGATATGCATGTACATTGTATTATGTTTGAAGTGATTGGGGGGTTTTCTTTGCAGCAAATTATGTACTGTATATGCTTGTAGATTCACAAAAAAAGTCTCTTTCCGTCGTAACTCCGCCGGACTCAGTTCCTAATGGTAAGCCCGTTCGTCTCTATGCTGGTCCGACGGACCAGATACGACGCAAGGGCAGTGTATTGCATCTCGCGCTTGCTGCAATAGGAAAAAAAACATTTTCCTGTTGCAGCTAGCACGAGGCGACAATGTCCCTTAGGTCTGGTATGGATTATAAGGGGAACCCCCTACGCCGAAAAAAACGGCGTGGGGTCCCCCCAAAATCCATACCAGACCCCTATCCGAGCACGCAGCCCGGCCGGGTAGGAAAGGGGGTGGGGACGAGCGAGCGCCCCCCCTCCTGAACCATACCAGGCCGCATGCCCTCAACATGGGGGGGTGGGTGCTTTTGGGGGAGGGGGCCCTGTGGGCCCCCCCCAAAGCACCTCGTCACCACCCCCTTTCCTGACTGGCCAGGCTGCGTGCTCGGATAGGGGTCTGGTATGGATTTTGGGGGGACCCCACGCCGGTTTTTCGGCGTAGGGGGTTCCACTTAAAATCCATACCAGACCCAAGGGCCTGGTATGCCCCGCGATGGGGCTCGCAAGGTGTCAATCTCACCGATAAAAGCGGCAAGATTGACTTCCTTTCCTAGTCCCGTCGTACTTGTGTCACGTTCAAAATGAACGGACTTATTCATGTGTGGGCAAATCCGTTCATTTGGAAAGTCCGTAGTAACTCCGTCGGGAAGACCAGTCTTTTGGAAAGACATAGTCTTTTGGAAAGTCCGGTCGTATGTAGGCAAGTCCATTCGTAGTCCGGTCGTGTGTAGGCAAGTCCGTTCGTAAAAAAGTCCGGCGGAAGTCTGTCAAAAGTCCGTCGGAAAGTCCGTCGGACCAGTCCGGTCGGAAAGTCCGCCCGTGTGTACGCGGCAATAATTGTGAAATGGGAGGAAAATGATAAATGGTTTTTACATTTTTTTACAAATAACTATCTGAAAAGTGTGGCATGCATTTGTATTCAGCCCCCGAGTCAACAGTACAAAGTCTTTGTAGGACCACCTTTCGCTGCAATTACAGCTGCAAGTCTTTTTGGGGATGTCTCTACCAGCTTTGCATATCTAGAGAGTGACATTTTTGCCCATTCTTTTCAAAATAGCTAAAGCTCTGTCAGATTGGATGGAGAGTGTCTGTGAACAGCAATTTTCAAGTCTTGCCACAGATTCTCAATTGAATTTCGGTCTGGACTTTGACTGGGTCATTCTAAGGCCTCATTCTCACGAGGCGGATCCGCTTCCACGGAGTCCGCCTTGGTCCGCCGGCTCAGCGGGAGATCTCTCTGTTGATCTCCGCTGAGCCGGCAGATGACAGGTCCCTCTCTGCTCACTGAGCGGGGAGGGGCTTTTCGAGCTCCACTGGTTTCTATGGAGAGATCGGAGGAAAACGGACAGCGTGTCCGTTTTCATCAGATCTCATCCGATCCGCCAGCGACAGATCTGAACGTAGAGGCATCTGTCTGCTTTTAGCGGATTGGACCGGGTCAGATGTCAGCGGACATGTCACCGCTGACATTTGTCGCTCCATAGACTAGCATGGAGCGCCTGTTCAGGTCCGCCATCAAAACTGACAGGCGGACCTGAACGGTCTGACCGTGTGAAAGGGGCCTAACACATGAATATGCTTTGATCTAACTCATTCCATTGTAGCTCTGGCTGTATGCTAAGGGTCGTTGTCCTGCTGGAATCTGAACCTCCGCCCCAATCTCAAGTCTTTTGCAGACTCTAACAGGTTTTCTTCTAAGATTGCGCTGTAATTGGCTCCATCCATCTTCCGATCAACTCTGACCAGCTTCCCTGTCCCTGCTGAAGAAAAGCATCCCCACAACACGATACAGTGAATATACGCAAGACGCTATACATAACGGTTTGCTTTTAGGCCCACATGGCTTCTAGCAAACTGCAAATGGGACTTCTTATGGCTTTCTTTCAACAATGGCTTTCTTCTTGCCACTCTTCCATAAAGGCCAGATTTGTAGAGTGCATGACTAATAGTTGTCCTGTGGACAGATTCTCCCACCTGAGCTGTGGATCTCTGCAGCTCCTCCATGGGCCTCTTGGCTGCGTCTCTAAATAATGCTCTCCTTGCCCAGCCTGTAAGTTTAGGTGGACAGCCATGTCTTGGTAGGTTTGCAGTTGTGCCATACTTTTTCCATTTCGGAAGATGGATTGAACAGTGCTCCATGAGATGTTCAAAGCTTGGGATATTTTTTTATAACCTAACCCTGCTTTATACTTCTCCACAACTTTATCTCTGACCTGTCTGGTGTGTTCCTTGGCCTTCATAAAGCTGTTTGTTTACTAAGGTTTTCTAACAAACCTCTGAGGGCTTCACAGAACAGCTGCATTTATACTGATATTAAATTACACACAGGTGGACTCTATTTACTAATTAGGTAATTTTTGAAGGTAATTGGTTCCACTAGATTTTAGTTAGGGGTGTCGGAGTAAAGGGGGCTGAATACAAATGCACGCCACACTTTTCAGATATTTATTTGTAAAATATTTTGAAAACCATTTATCATTTTCCTTCCACTTCACAATTATGTGCCACTTTGTGTTGGTCTGTCAAATAAAATCCCAATAAAATACATTTACATTTTTGGTTGTAACATGACAAAATGTGGAAAATTTGGAGGGGTATGAATACTTTTTCAAGGCACTGTAGGTATGATTCAACACAACTTGATTCATACTAGAAATATTTTATGCAACATCTTTTTTGATCAGTGTTAAAAGTACAGTATATTCTCAGTCAATGCATGTTTTGAGTTGCAGTGCTTACATTAAAATAATATTATGTTACATAGTTACTCTCCACTCTTGTCCCCACAGTCCTCACTGTTTGGCTTCCAAAGAGCAGCCTGGCAATTTCAGACATGCTCTACACAAGGTTATATAGGCCTCAAGCACCTTTGACCAATTAACCACTCCCCTTAATTAGTAGGCTGAAGGAAGCAAAGAAAAAAAATGTGCTTTTCAAATTTTTACATGCTTGCTTAAATATCAGATATAGGGATTTGTATATTAGGGTAACCACTAGAGTAAGCAACACTATCTTTTCAATCGCTCTGCCTTCGAAGGCCTTTGGTCAGCCACATTACAAGTATAGCCAGCCATTTATGGATTGATATTAGGCCGGTTCAGCAGGGACCGTCTGAATTTTGATCCTTTTGATCCACGTACAGGCTAGCTGGTTGTACCCAACTCAATCTATCTATTGACTTGTGTACAACCAGCCTGTCTGGTTTTTCCGGCTATAGCCGGCAAAACAGATCATTGCATTCTGCCGGGGGGGAGCCTTCCCAAGTGTGTTGATGGGGGAATCGGCACATTTTTGTTTTGTTCAACCTACTGGTTGAACAAAAAGAAAAAGTATAAAGTATTGGACTGCCTAAGGCTGTACACATGCCATGGCATTTTTAATGCAGAAAAGAAAATTCTGCTACTCTTCTCCAGTATACCACATGTGACTTTTTCACAGCCTAGCACACAAAAGGGACCCAAAATACAAGGAGCACTTTCAGGCTTTCTAAGGGACTAAATTTATGCATCTACACATTATTAGGCAAGTTGTATTTTTGAGGATTAATTTCCTTATTGAACAACTACAGTGCTCTTGGCCAATCAAAAATGTTAACAAACCTCAAACCTGAATATTTAAGAAAGTAAAAGTGAGGTTTTGGCTTTCTTAGGAGAATATCTATATGGGCACAATTATTGGGCTTATATAACTATAAGTGTGCAGAGTTTTTATGCTAAATGAAAAATGAAAAAAAAAATGTTAAAGTGAGAATAATAACAAAACAACTCAAAAATAATAACAAAACAAATCAGTAACCAATATAGCCAGCCTTCTTTCCAATAACAGCCATAAGCCTTCCATTTATTGTCAGTTTCTTGATCTGTTGACAATCAACTTTTTGTGCAGCAGCAACCACAGCCTCCCAAACAGGAGAGGTGTACTGTTTTCCTTCACTGTAAATCTCCCATTTAACAAAGACCCACAAGTTCTTAATAGGGTTTAGGTCTAGTGAAGAAGGGGGCCATGTCATTATTCTTTTACCTTTAAGACCTTTACTGGCTAGCCACGCAGTGAAGTACTTTGATGCATGTGATAGAGCATTGCCCTGTATAAATATCATGATCGTCATGAAAGATGCAGACTTTTTCCTCTACCACTGCTTGACGAAAGTGTCTTCCAAAAACTAGCAGTAGGTTTGGGAGTTGATTTTGAGTCCATCTTCAATCCAAAAAGGTCCAACTAGCTAATTTAATAATAATACCAGCCCATACCAGTACCCCACCTCCACCTCGCTGGTATCTGAGTCGAAATGGAGCTCTGTACCCGTTACTGATCCAGCCACAGGCCCATCCATCTGGTCCATCAAGAGTCACTCTCATTACATCAGTCCATAAACCCTTTGAAAAATCTGTCTTCAGATATTTCTTGGCCCAGTATTGACGTTCCAACTTCTGTGTCTTGTTCAGTGATCGTTGGGTTTCAGCCTTCCATCCTGACCTTGGCCATGTCTCTGAGCACTAAACACCTTGTACTTCTGGGCACTCCAGGTAGGTTGCAGTTCTGGATTATGAGAGCACTGTAAGGATAATGGGTTCTTGATAGCTTCACGTTTGATTCTTCTCAAATCTTTGGCAGTTAATGTGAATCTTTTTTCTCAACACGTTTCTTACAATCCTCTTGACTATTTGCATCAAAACGTTTGATGGTTTTGTGATCACGCCCCAATAAATCTTTGCAATTTCAAGAGTGCTTCATCCCTCAGAAAGACTTTTTACAATTTTTGGCTTTTCAGAGTCAGTTAAAAAAAAATGGCCCATTTTGCCTGAGGAAAAATGAGAAGCTGCCTAATAATTATGCACACCTTGATATAGGATGTTGATCTCCTCAGGTCACATCCTCCCTTATTACACAAATACAACTCATCTGATATGCTTAAATCCAATAAGCATTTAAGTTTATACAGCTTGGAGTTGGGCAATATGCATACAAATGATGATTTGGTCAAAAAATTCACTTGCCTAATAATTGTGCACACAGTGTAAGTTCCTAACTATCTATCGCATTTTTGGAGGCCCTGGAGCACCAGACCACTTTAAACACCCATACGCTGATCCCAAGGTATTTTCTAAGAGGCATGTGAAGTCTTTTGAAGACTTCAGTTTTTTTGTCTCAAGTTTTTGGAAATTGCAGAATGAAAAAAAAAATGTAATTTAATAAAATCAAGCCACTGAATTTAAGCAAAGTACTGTAATGGTCGCCTGTATACGAGTGGCTAGGGAATATAACTTAGTGTATTGTCACATATAGCAGTCCCAGTTCCTATAAATCAAGAAAGCCTAGCCTACTGGTATGTGGCTGCACCCAGGAATGCCATGTTACCTGGCCAGGAGGTAAGAGACTTAAGAAAGGAAGAAGAAAAGAGTTCCAGGAGTGCAGTTGTCCACACGGGATGACTGGGACAGGTGTCTCGCAGGAACATAGTCGGATGTGCAGATGGGTCAGTTCAGGCTCAGGCAAAGGATCAGTCTAGGCAACAGGCAGAAATGTATTCAATAAACACAGGCACATTGTAACTGGTGTGGTGGTGGAGAGACACTGTAGGTGGGGTGGCACTGATCAGGGACACTGTAACTTGTGTGGCAGTGATCAGGGACACTGTAACTAGTGTAGTGGTGAAACTGACTGGTGACAGTATGTAAATAAAAAAATATATACTTTACGACACTGTACTACTCTGGGAAAGTGATCTGTGTTTTTTTTTACACTGTGATTGCTTGTACAGTAATGATCACTGTACAAGCAATCATTTTAACTGTCATGAATGGCTTTCATTCATGACAGCTTGCTTACTATTCTGCCTGTTGTGATTGGCTACATCAATCACATGACAAAGGGCTGCTGTGAATGACCCTGTACTATGTGATCCCTGTGACTGATCATAGAGATCACAATAGTTAGCAAGCTGTGATGAATGAAAGCCATTTATGACAGTTGGTCACAGCGATCACATGATACCTGGGCTGATCACAGCGACCTGTACTGAGCACTGAGATCCACTGTGTCTACCGGACACAGCAGGCACAGGATCATGCTGCTGCATGCCTGAGGGAGGACATCATATGGCGCCCACCCAGAACTGAAGAGCACCTGCCTGTCCATATAAGTACATGGCTGGGCGGGAAGCGATAAACAGTACAAAACACAGCTACTTCCCATTTTCCTTATAGACATTGTTACTTGCAGTGAAGTCCAGGGTAGCTCTGGTAATGCAGGTGATCAGCTGGAAAGATCCAAAGACTAAGCACCACTGGACTAAACAGGACTGCTGTGGTAGCAGACAGAAGGTGCTCCCCACAAAAGCTGTGTGCTATTATGCTCTGGCTTGGCTGCTTGCATGCTGGTTCTGACAGTGGAGGGCCTCTCAACAGGCTGCAAGCCCCTTTCCTCGTCTACCTCTGCTTCATCAGGTGTAGCCTCTCTGAGTTTCTGAGGGAGGGAAGCAAAGAAACGTATTTTCCCTGGGCATGCCTATGAACCCAGTGAGTTGTGGATAAAGAAGTTAATAAGTCCTGCATCTAAGCATGGTGAGTAAATGACCAATCCGCTATAGTACTAGTGACAAATGGGATTTTCAAAAAACAGCCCTTGCAGATTCCATGCTTGTTATAGCCAACAATGATTTTCAAATCTTCCTTGGAAATCTGAATGTGATTAGTAATATAAGAATCAGGGAGCAAGTTATAAAGTGTAGGCTTGAAGAAGTACACTATCAAGAAACTTATAAACTGCTCTCTAGATTCTGGCAGCAGCAGATTACAACTCATAAACTCATAAGGCTGGGCTACACGGGCATTTTAGTGTCTTGCTGCTAAGAGATTTAACCACTTGTTGGCAGTCTACTTATGTCCGACTACGATACACTGAAAACAATGTGATTCTAATAGAATATTTGTCATTACATTTTTAAATCTCTCAGCAGCTCAGAAATTTGGTCACCTGTGTTGCCCTCGCCTGAGTGAACTTCCTGATTAGAGCACAGCTGTAGTGTTTCTTGGATGACATGAGAAGCTCAGTGATTGATTTCACTTGTTGCACGGAACTGCTCTTTAAAGGGAAAGTATAGTGTGTCCTCCAGGGACACACATTTTAAGTTATTATTAATACAACTTTTCCATTTAAAAAGTTTGCGCATCCATAGTGTTAAATCTAAAGTCAATGGTTTTAGGTACACAGATTTGTAGAATTTTTATTACTATTGTTCAGGATTTATATAGCGCCAACAGTTTATGCAGTGCTTTACAACATGGGGGCAGACAGTACACTCACAATACAAATCAATACAGGAGGAATCAGAGGGCCCTGCTCGTTAGAGCTTACAATCTAGCAGGTATGGTCAAGTGGAACAAAAGGTAATAGCTGTGGGGGATGAGGTGATGGAGGAAATGAAAATACAGTTGTTAGGTGTGGGTAGGGTAGGCTTCTCTGAAGAGAAGTGTTTTCAGGGATCATCTAAAAGCTAATAGAGTAGGAGATAATCGGACAGATTGGGGTAAGGCATTCCATAGGGTTAGAGAAGTCCTGAAGGCGAGCATTGGAGAAGGTGACGAGGGAGCTGGAGAGCAGGAGGTCTTGAGAGGAACAACGAGAACAAATAAGTTGCTATTTAGATACTAGGCTAGTGATGTAGCTGGGGGATAAGTTGTGGATGGCTTTGTAAGACATTGTTAGTATGAGTCTGGCAGCAGCATTCATATTGGACTGAAGGGGGGGATAACCTATGTAGAGGTAAGCCAATGAGAAGGGAGTTATAGTAGTCAAGGCGAGAGATGACCAGGGAGTGAATTAAGAGCTTTGTTGTGTCATTGGTTAGAAAGAGGCATATTTTGAAGATGTTGAGAGGGAGAACTCAGTGGCGTGGTAAAATAAATGTATCCCTGTCAACAGTTACTTTGATAAAATAGCCACGTCACAAAAAGTGCATTGTTTGCAAAGCCAACACAGATCTGCATTATGAGAAGAAACACTAAAGCCTCATATACGCCAGTAGGTTTTTTTTTCCGTTTAACCCAGCAGCGCTGAACGAAAAAAAACCTTGACAGCTCAGGAGGAGCCACTGTACTAACGATCTGACGTTAGTACAGCAGTCGCCCCTGCTGTGCTATTGTGTTCCACCCCACCCCTTACAGAACACTCTGGCCAGCGCTCTCAGCCATTGTCTGAAAACGCTGACCGGGAGCTGATCAGCAGACCTTTTTGGGTCATGCCCCTTCGGAAGAAGCTGGCTGTTCGGTCTCTTCTGTCAGACCGAATCCAGTACACACGGGCCGAATGACGGCTGGTTTCTTTTGATATTCACCCGTGTGTAAAAGGTTGAACACAGTGCTGTAAGGCTTGGTTCACACTAGTCCGACTCCAAAGTAAAGCGACTTTAAGTGCAATGTTAGAGCCTGACTTTGATATGACTTTGAAGTGACTTTTTACACCCTATGGCATTGAAGTTGTATGAAAGTGGGACCAAAGTAGTATAGGAACCTTTTCTAAAGTCGGACGGACTTGTGTAGTATCAGTTAAGATGGCTCTCATAGGGAAACATTGAATTTCACATGTCATCCAACTTGGAGTCTCACAAGTCGGATCCCATGTCGCACCAGTGTGGACTTTGCCTAAAGCAGGAAACAGCGCAAATGAGCAAATATGTCTGCTTCATGTTCATATATAGTGGCAAATTAAAATATACTCATAATCTTTAACCACTTCAGCCCCGTAAGATTTTACCGCCTTCCTGACCAGAACACTTTTTACAATTTGGCACTGCCCTGCTTTAACTGGTAATTGAGCAATCATGCAATGCTGTACCAAAACAAAATTTGTGTCCTTTTTTTCCCAAAAATAGAGCTTTCTTTTGCGGTTTTTATTTTTTGCTATATAAATGGAAAAAGACTGAAATTTCTTTTTAAAAAAATTATATTTTCTACTTTTTGTTATAAAAAAAATATAATAAACTCAATTTTAGTCATACATTTATGCCAAAATGCATTCAGCCACATGTCTCAGGTAAAAAAAATAATCAATCAACGTATATTTATTGGTTTTTGCGCAAAAGTTATATCGTCTACAAACTAGGTTACATCTTCTGGAATTTACGCAGCTTTTAGTTTATGACTGCCTATCTCATTTCTTGAGGTGCTATAATGGCAGGACAGTACAACCCCCCCCCAAATTACCCCATTTTGGAAAGTAGACACCCCAAGGAATTTGCTGAGAGGCATGTTGAGCACATTGAATATTTTATTTTTTTGTCACAAGTGGAACGTGGAAACCTTGATAAAAGATCTGAACAAATTAATGGGGTGGGCAACTACATGGCAAATGAGGTTCAATGTAGAAAAATGTAAAATAATGCATTTGGGTGGCAAAAATATGAATGCAATCTATACACTGGGGGGAGAACCTCTGGGGGAATCTAGGATGGAAAAGGACATGGGGGTCCTAGTAGATGATAGGCTCAGCAATGGCTGCTGCTAACAAAGCAAACAGAATATTGGCATGCATTAAAAAGGGGATCAACTCCAGAGATAAAACAATAATTCTCCCACTCTACAAGACTCTGGTCCGGCCGCACCTAGAGTATGCTGTCCAGTTCTGGGCACCAGTCCTCAGGAAGGATGTACTGGGAATGGAACGAGTACAAAGAAAGGCAACAAAGCTAATAAAGGGTCTGGGGGATCTTAGTTATGAGGAAAGGTTGCGAGCAATGAACTTATTCTCTCTGGAGAAGAGACGCTTGAGAGGGAATATGATTTCAATATACAAATACCTTACCGTACCGTTTGACCCTACAATAGCAATAAAACTTTTTCACAGAAGAGAGTTTAACAAGACTGGTGGCCACTCATTAAAATTAGAAGAAAAGAGGTTTAACCTTAAACTACATAGAGGGTTCTTTACTGTAAGAGCGGCAAGGATGTGGAATTCCCTTCCACAGGCGGTGGTCTCAGCGGGGAGCGTCAATAGCTTCAAGAAACTATTAGATAAACACCTGAATGACCGCAACATACAGGGATATACAATGTAATACTGACACATAATCACACATTGGTTGGACTTGATGGACTTGTGTCTTTTTTCAACCTCACCTACTATGTAACTATATGTAACTATGTAACAAGTGATTGAAAAATGACAAAAATAAATAAAAATGTACACAAAGTTGTCACTGAAATGATATATTGCTCACACAAGCCATGGGCATATGTGAAATTACACCCCAAAATACATTCTGCTGCTTCTCCTGAGTACAGGGATACCACATGTGTGAGACTTTTTGGGAGCCTAGCCATGTACAGCACCCAGAAAAACATGGATAAACCCTAGTAATAATACAGTAAAACAGAGCAGAACAATAGAGAGAGTACAATAGATAGAGAATAGAGAGAGAAGAACAATAAAACAACAGCTATTTTTGGCTTTTTTATTTTATATAATTTTTTTTTACTTTTTTTTTTTTTTTTTACACTTTTATTTGTAACTGTAACTGTAACGGTTCCAGGTTTGGTTCTCTCAAAATGCGATGGCATCTTTGGAGACCCTGTGAAAGTGTGCTCTAGACTGTGCAGGACTGTACCCTACGCTAATACTCCACTAGTGTGTGGTAGCGTTTGAAACATTCACTGATGCAAAGACCAGGTTGACCAGGACAGGAGGAATAATAATAGCTGATGTCAGGCCTATATCCACTTTTTCCACAGACACAACATCTTCTTTGGGGTGATTGTTGGGTAGGGGTACCAGAGAGGACATATAGAAAATGCCTCTCATGCAGCCGGCTCACTGCATTTGGATTGGGAAGTTGAGCCACAGCACCGTCTGGAAACAGAAAGGGCTGTGATGATCTCTTCCTGGAATCTAAGGAATGATCCAGTTCGTCCTGACGCTTTGTACATAAGCGTTCAGCAGAGCCAATTGAAATAGGTATACAGACACTTTTTTGTACCAGTGTCTGGCCTTATGGGCAATTAAGTATGGCGCCATCAACTGGTCGTTGAGGTCCACCCCTCCCATATTAAGGTTGTATTCATGGACACAGAAGGATTTCTTCACAACACCAGTCGACGTTGGAATTTGGACTGTCGTATCTGTGTGAAGGGAGGACAGAACAAAAGCATTCTGATTATCCCTCCACTTCATTGCAAGCAAATTATTACTTCTCAAGCAGGCTCTCTCCCCCAGTCTAAGTCAGGATTCTACAAGCCGCTTGGGGAAGCCCCAGAGATTAGATGGCATGGTGCCACATGCTCCATTTCCATGATGAAACAAGTGACTAAAAAGTGGCATGCTCATGTAATAATTGTCCACGTACAAGTGGTACCCCTTTCTGAATAAGGGTGACACCAAGTCCCAAACAATCTCCCTATGTAGTCTGGGCAGTTCTCAGGCTCCACGTGACTATCTATTCCCTCGTAAACCATAAAACTATATGTATAGCCTGTTGCCCTGTCACAGAGCTTATACATCTTGACCCCATATCTGGCATGCTTGCTGGGAAGATACTGTTTAGAAGGGTCCAGAAAACTTAATCAGCAATGGTCAACTGGGGATCAACTGTTTCCACCTGAATTCCGGGTTGGCCAGTGAGTGGGGAAAGTACAGGTGCTGCAGAAGTGGTGGGCTCCTAATTATGATTGGCATATTCTGCAGGAATCGCACTATGGGCTCGACAGGCCTGTCTTTGTCTTCTTGGTGGCTGCGGGACAATACGGGGGTCATTTACTATAGTGCCATGGCGCTATTTAGCACTAATTAGCGCTAATTTGTGGTAATTAGCGCTAAGGCGCTATAGTAAATGACCCCTGTAGTGTCTTGAGGCCACCAAGAGGATAAAAACAGCCCCATTGAGCGGTATAAAATGGTATTCACTATAGCGCTGGTAAAAAAATACTTCCAAAATCGGATTTACTATAGTTCCCTGAAAACAAATAGCGCCCAAACCCTTACTCTGCGAAAACCTGGGGTAGTGCACATGGAAATAATGTTTAGAGCATGATATAATTGCCTAAATGGTACTGAAATATGCAGTATGTTGTTTAAAGATAATCTGCTTTTAAACTGTGTGAAAAAGTGATTTCTACACTGAAATATGTTTAAAAGTCTGAGAAGAGATAAATTCTCTGTCTCTGTACAATAGGTGCCAACACAATTGAGCATGCTCAGACCTGCAAATAGCTCTCATTTTAGCTCCAATGTCTTTTTTACAGGACACTATAGTAAATATCAAAATGAGAGCTGTGTTAAAGAGCGTTTTTTGGGAGTGAAAATTGGTGCTGTTATAGTCCAATGCAAGTTTTAGCCATTGATTCTAATGGTACAATTGTAACTTCCCCAAATAAATCCTTTTAATGTTGAGATGAAATGTATCTTTCTCTGAAATAAATTTTCCTTGCAACATTGTTGTTTCTACTTAATCTATTTTGTTTTTAAAGAGGGAGTCCCGCAAAAAAAAAAAATGTAAATGTCAGCAGCTACAAATACTGCAGCTGCTGACTTTTAAAATAAGGACACCTACCTGTCTCAGGGTATAGCGATGTCGGCACCTAAGGCCGAACCATCGTTCGGCTCTCGGGTGCTGCCGCCGCCATCTTCTGTAAGGGAATCAGGAAATGAAGCCTTGCGGCTTCACTTCCCGGTTCCCTACTGCGCATGCGCGAGTCGTGCTGCGCAATCAGGACGGTCCCTGCTGTCTCTGGGACCCGTATGTGTCCCAGCAGACAGTGTGGGGTGACGGGAAGTGGCGTAGACTCCCGTGGGAGTCTACGCCTGGAAGTGGGTGCAAATACCTGTATTAGACAGGTATCTGCACCCCCTCCCCCGAAAGGTGCCAAATTTGACACCGGAGGGGGGGAGGGTTCAAAAAAGAGGAGGTTCAATTTTTGTGTGAACCTCCACTTTAAGAATGCTAGAATGTGGAATGTTTTGATGTTTTGGTAAAATATATTTTTCTCTATCACTTTCACTTGTTGCTCTCCATCTCACAACAATCTTTACCCAAACTCACACAGGTGTCTTTACAAACCACAAACAATACCATTGCTGATGCAAATTTAAAATGAGTCACAATTTGTTGTGCTTTTTATTATTTCCAAATAATCATAATTTGAGCACAAAAAATGTGATATGTGTACCAACATCAGAAATCAAAATGTAATTTCCGAAAATTTGAGGGTAATATCACTATTTTACATTCACCCACAAAGAACCACCAAATATCACAGAATAAATCAAAAAGAATAACTCTTGAGTAATGTAATTCCACCGCTTATATGTCCAAAGAAATACAGTATTTATGTGTAGGAGGTTTTCACATGTGGTAGCTCTGTGGCTTAGAGGTTATAACTTCTGCTGAGCATCTGAGTTTGAATCCCAAACATTCTGCTTCATGTACAGAAGTTGTTTCATCTCCCAGGTCCTAAAACTATGTATAAATGTAGTATTTATGTGTAAGAGGGTTCCACCACCATTGTAAATATCGCCAGATACACTATCTAGTCAAAAGTCTTGGAACACCTGCCTTTCCACACACACACATGAACTTTAATGGAAGCCCAGTCTTAGTCCGTAGGGTTAAAATTTGATTTGGCCCACCCTTTGCAGCTAGAACAGCTTCTGGGAAGGCTAGGAAGGCTGCCCACAAAGTTTAGTGTGTCTATGGAATGTTTGACCATTCTTCCAGAAGTGCATTTGTGAGGCTAGGCACTGATGTTGGATGAGAAGGCCTGGCTCGCAGTCTCTACTCTGATTCAGCCAAAAGGTGTTCTGTTGAGTTGAGGTCAGGACTCTGTGAAGGCCAGTCATGTTTCTCCACCCCAAACTCGCTCATATATGTCTTTATGGACCTTGATTTGTGCACTGTGCGCAGTCCTGTTGGAACAGGAAGGGGCCATCCCCAAACTGTTCCCACAAAGTTGGGAGCATGAAATTATCCAAAATGTCTTGGTATGCTTGTGCCTTAAGAGTTCCCTTCACTGGAACTAAGAGGCCAAGCCTAACCCCTGAAAAACAACCCCACGTCATAATCTCCCTTTCACCAAATGATTTGGACCAGTGCACAAAGCAAGGTCCATAAAGACATGAATGAGTGAGTTTGGGGTGGAGGAACTTGACTGGCCTGCACAGAATAGACCTCAACACAACAGAACACCTTAGGGATATATAAGAGCGGAGACTGTAAGCTAGGCCTTCTCATCCAACTTCAGTGCCTGACCTCACAAATGCACATATGGAAGAATGGTCAAACATTCCCATTCCCAGAAAAGTTGCAGCTGTTATCGCTGCAAAGGGGGGCCACATCAATTTTGAACTCTACGGACTAAGACTGGGATGTCATTTCAGTTCATGTGCGTATAAAGGCAGGTGTCCCAATACTTAGGACAATATATTGTATAGTGTTTGTGACACTGAGCATGGCTATGAACTTAGGGCTGGGTCACACCACAGAGATGCAGACAACATGTGTGAGGCTGCCCGCTGGCTAAATGGGTAGCAATTCCGTCTAGCAGCACTGGGGTTGCTGGTTCAATTCCCCAACATCCTAATGCTTGTGTTGAAGTTTATATGTTCTCCCTGTGTGGGTTTCCCACCACAATCCAAAGACATGCCGGCACTTTATTTGTCTCCTGTTGAAATAGTCTCTAATGTAAGAAAGTTAGTTTTGGACTTTAGATTGGAAGCTCATTGCATCCAGGGACTGATGTTAATGTTTGTTAGCACTAATCATGCCCAGGGACTTGGACATTTAAAATTGTAGGGTTTACACTGCACAGGTACATATGCTTAGAAAACTGTTGCTTTGTTTATGTGCATGCAAATGGACTTCGATCTTTGGCCTGTAGTTGGAGATTTGATGAATAGTTTCAAATAGTATTATGTGTTTTTGCTCATCAGGTGCAATCACTTTAGACATACATGAAGAGACAGATTGAAAGCTACTGGTGGGCGTGTACTTCTATTGGGTGTGTGTCAGTGTGCTAACAATACAACCAATCTTTTATAAAGGGCTGCAGTAGGTGGGATTCGTTTAGCCTGTGCAGAGGCCATTTTTTTTTTGCTGTGATTTGTGGGGGAGAAGGAATGATATTGTGCATACTGACAAATGCCCAATTAGGGCTGTTTGCTGAAATTCTTGTGCATTTATTCAACTGTGTGCCCATGCTGTCAATGTTGTGTGTGTATTGTTCCTATCTGATCATGCATTCATGGTTTGGGGCATGTGCTGACCTTCTACTCTTTGATCTCATTACTTAATCATGTACACAGAAATGCAGCTTCCAGCAGAACATACTCACCAATGTATGTATGTGTGTGGAATGTGGGCTGGTGGTGGGTGTTATATTTTGAATATGTGCCTTTTTAAATATTATTTTGGAATGCTTTGAAAGAATAATGACTGTTAAGTATGTTTCTATAATCTTGCAGATAAAAATGTGGGCTGGTGGGTGAGCAGTTACTATACCTGTACAATAAATGTTACCCCTTATACACTGAAAGTAAAGCTATGTCCACTCTAAGGTTTAGACACATTTTAGATTGTACGCTCCTATGAGCAGGGCCCTTAAAACACAATTGCTACCTGTTTTGCTTAATGTAGCACCAAATATCCTGTTTTTTTTATAATTTTTTATGCCAGTAAATGAATGTACATAATTTTGTTTCTGCTAGAAAAATAAAAGTACATTATTGAGCTTGTTTGTTGTTTTTTCTCTTTTTTTTAATTTAGTTTTGGGGGTGGTGGTTTTGGGGAAGTGCAATATATATCTTTTATATCTTATAATTTCTATATGTATTTGTGCACCAAAAAAAACGAACCTCTTCATCACACCTGCAAGCAAATGATAAAGGTGGAATCTTTATATGTAACAGCTGTGGAGAATTGCAGGTAATGAATTCAGCTGGTGGAAAGGCAATGTTGTATGTGAAAGCCCTGGTTCACATTGGTGCGATTTGACATGTCAAATCGGCGGCAATTGTACTGTTCTAATCGGTGCGGCACCACGATTTCCAAAAGTAATTTCTGTACTACTTTTTGGCGACTTCGGGGTGCAATTTTTATTGACATCAGTGCAGAAACCTGCACAGATGTCTCTGAAATTCCCCCCGCAGTCTGGACTGACATGCGGGAATGAAATCGTGTGAGTTCAGCTGAACTCGCACAATTTCCTCCCGCTGTCAGTGTGAACCAGGGCTCAAACTGGACCTTTGTCTTTGTAATTCACCTGCTGCTATCGCAGGAACACCATTTCTTATCAAACTCCCTAAAGTTTACCTTCAAATATCGTTATATGCAGAAATATAGATTTGCATATCTGCAAATAAACGAAAATAAAAAAAAAATTCTAATCTTCTTTGCGATCAAATATTCGCAGCTGCGATCAAAAGAGTGTGGTTTCACCTTCTGACACGGAAATGACTCATTGTAATCACCCGGAAGTTCCTGTGCTGGTCAGGATCTCCATCTAGGTGGACATGGCGAGGTCCCTCTTTAGCAAAGAGGTGGTGCTGCTCATTTGCCGGATAAGTGTAGGCTTTGTACTTGTGCTCACTCAGTGTGGGGGTGGATGTGGTGGTTATATTTGGTGTGGGTGGGGTTCATTGATTTGTTTAGCATCACCACACATTTGCTTCTGGCCCAGGTGCACGCATCACTTCCTGCATTTGTTTTGCTCATGTAAATCAGTAAGGACTATACAAATATAAATGGGAGCTCCTTTCTAGTAAAATTTATATGACTAGTTTCACAGTTGGGCGACTTTTCCAGCAAATTTGGACCTCCAAGTTGCATGACAAGTTGTACCCCATTATTCTCAATGATAGCCATTCATATCTGTGCTACTTCAAGTTGTAACAACTTCAAAGTAGTCCCTGTACCACTTTGGTGTGACTTTCATGTGACTTGAGGTACATAGGGCGCAATATTACACAGGCAATCCCAGAAGTTGGGGCCAAGTTGCAGCTGCAAAGTGGCAGCAAAATAGTGTGACTTTCAGGTCTCAGCAGTGTGAATGAGATTCATGGATAATACCTTTGAATTAGGCCCTATTCTCACCTGTGCATCCTGCAAGTGTGTCAAATTCGTCCCTGCACCACTTTGGTTTGAATTTGATGTGACTTGAGGTCCATATACTGCAAGATTACACAGGCATTGGTCGCACAAGTGCAAATGGGGCCTAATTCAAAGGTTTACGTCACTGGGTGGCCCCGCCCTCAGCTATATAAGAAGTGTCACAGAGAAGACGTGTCAGTCGGCGAGAGCCTCCCATGGAGGCGAAACGGTTGCGGCTTTTTTTTTCTCTTTTTCGGTCCGTCGGGCGGCATAATACAAGATGAATGAACATCGCTGGACATTTTCATTTTTTAATAAAGGACTTGTCCCAAGCTGTCTGTTGTCTTTTTTAACATTTTTGACACTTTTTTTACCCCATTACTAATACACATGGGGGGGCTGGATCTGGGGGCCCCCTTGTTAAAGAGGGCTTCCAGATTCCGATAAGCCCCCTGCCCTCATACCCCCACAACCACTGGGCAAGGGTTGTGGGGATGAGGCCCTTGTCCCCATCAACATGGGGACAAGGTGCTTTGGGGGGTCACCCCAAAGCACCCTCCCCATGTTGAGGGCATGTGGCCTTGTACGGTTCAGGAGGGGGGCGCTCTCTCGTCTCCCCCTCTTTTCCTGCGGCCTGCCAGGTTGCGTGCTCGGATAAGGGTCTGGTATGGAATTAGGGGGGGGACCCCTACTCCATTTTTTAAAAAATTTTGGCACAGGGTTCCCCTTAAAATTCAGGTCTGGTATAGATTTTGCAGGAGACCCCTGCACTATTTTTTAAAAAAATTTGGTGAAGGGTTCTCCTTAATTTCCATATCAGACCCGAAGTGCCTGATATGGATTTTAGAGGGACCCCCACGCAATTTTTTTTTTAATTTTTAAAATTTTGGTTGGGGGTTCTACTTAATATTCATACCAGCGATCAGTTTACAGCAGCGATCATTACAGCAGTGATCAGTTTTAAATGACAATTTTTCCTTTAGAAATGTCATTTTGCTGTGGTACTCTTCTAAACACAGGAAAAATGCACCACTTTGCAGGCATACTATAGACAGCCCCAGGCATGATATTTAAAGGAATATTTCATTTTTATTGTTTCACTTCAAGCATTAAAAAAATCACTGCTCCTGAAAAAACGGCTGTTTTTTAAAAAAAAATTTGCATTGATACATTTGGGGACCTGGGCAGGACCCAGGTCCCCAAACACTTTTTATGACAATAACTTGCATATAAGCCTTTAAAATTAGCACTTTTGTTTTTCATGTCAGTGTCCCATAGACTTTAACGGTGTTATGGCAGCTTTCAAATTTGCCGCAAACACCGCATATTGTTCGATGTTCTGTGAACAGGCGAACACCTGATGTTTGAGTTGAAGATAGGGCTCATCCCTAATCACTAGGATACAAATCAATTTTTACATATCATTTCTACGCTGACGACACACAAATTTATCTCTCCACCCCTCCACTCACTCCATCAGTCTCCTCACACATCACTAACTCACTAACAGACATATCTGTAGGGATGGCACACCACTTCCTCAAACTCAACTTGACCAAAACCGAGCTTATAAAATTTCCTCCCCCACGTGCCTCTTCCCCTGACTTATCTGTCAAGAGCAATGGCACAACCATCCACCCATGTCAGCGTGCTAGGTGTTATCCTGGACTCTGAAAGCTTGCCTCCGCAACATCTCTAAACTACGTCCCTTTCTAACCAATGAAACCACAAAGCTCCTGATTCACTCCCTGGTTATCTCTCGCCTTGACTACTGCAACTCCCTCCTCATTGGCTTATCTTTAAATAGACTATCCCCCTTCAGTCAATCATGAATGCTGCTGCCAGACTCATCCACCTTACAAACCGCTCAGTGTCTGCTACCCCTCTCTGCCAATCCCTCCATTGGCTGCCACTCGCCCAACATATTCAATTCAAAATACTAACAATAAGTTACAAAGCCATCCACAACTCTGCCCCCAGCTACATCACTAGCCTAGTCTCAAAATACCAACCTAATCGCCCTCTTCGTTCCTCCCAAGACCTCCTGCTCTCTAGCTCCCTCATCACCTCCTCCCATATCCGCCTCCAGGACTTCTCCTGAGCCTCGCCCGTCCTCTGGAATTCCCTACCCCAATCTGTCAGACTGTCTCCAAACTTATCAACTTTTAGGCGATCCCTGCAAACTTTCCTCTTCAGAGAAGCCTATCCTGCCTCCATCTAACAACTGCACTATTTTCTCCATTAGCTCATCCCCCACAGCTATTACCCTTTTGTATAACTTGACCCTCCCTCTTAGATTGTAAGCTCTAACGAGCAGGGCTCTCTGATTCCTCCTGTATTGAATTGTAATGTAATTGTACTTTCTGCCCTAATGTTGTAAAGCAATGCGTAAACTGTCGGCGCTATATAAATCCTGTATAATAATAATAATATGGCAGAAATACCTACCTAAGGTTGGCACATTTGGTGACAATTTCCAGATCTAGTATAATTACCAGATTCTCAGTTTATAATTCCATCTCAAGTGAATGAAGGAAACCCCTAAGGGTAGGGGAGGGAAAAAAAGAGCGTATAAACAGTAAGGGCCCTTTCACACAGACCTGTCTGTGTATGGGCTCCGCTTTGCTCAGCAGGGATCGCTCCGTCGATCCCCGCTGAGCAGGCAGATGACAGGTCTGTCTCTGCACACTGTGCAGGGACCGACCTGTCAGAGCGCCGCTCTCCTCAATGGGGGATCAGATGAAGACTGACCTTAGAGTCAGATTTTTTATTCCATCCACCAGACGGATGAAAAAATAGGGTTTCCATCCATCACACTTTAGCGGATCGGAGCGGGTCGGATGTTAGCGGACATGTCACCGCTGACATCCACCGCTCCACAGACCTATATGAAAACTGACAGGCGGACCTCAACGATCCGCCCGTGTGAAAGGGGCCTAATACTCCAATTCCTCGAAAGCCACCTTTGGAATCTACAACAAAAAGCCACATCAATATAGATATCCCTATGAACCAAGGAATAAACCGAGATGAATATTGCCTACAAGGTTGCTCAAATACCTGCCATCAAAGGGTCAACAAGGTATCCTCTCCCCCTCCTATGCTGGAACATGAATGCTGTTTTTGACTAGGCATCCTTTTATACCCCCCTCCGCCTTCAATGGCGCCGATTTGGTGCCGTATGGAGGAGCGGACACCCGTTAGAGCCAGTGCACATGCCCACGACCGCGCCAGAAGTGATGTCCGTCGTTAGCGACAAAAATGGCAAAAAGTGCTAGACGTTCAACAGCGAAAGTGACGCCGGACGTTCCAAGACGTCAGGCATCCAAAACACCGGAAGTCCAGCATTGGCCACGGTCGACGGTGCCAAATGACGTCTGTCATCCCACCCAAAGGGTGGGTTAAACGGGGCCATGATGACAACAATAGCCACGGGAAGGCTCAAAAGACCTCAACCCTATGGCTACCCACACCGTGCTTTGATGGCAAAATCCCAGAGTGTTAAGGGAGATCAAGGCACAAGCAAATGGCAAGTGGCACCACCTAGTGTAGTCCAAGAAAAGGACTGACAACAAAGATGATGCCCCGGTGGTCCGTATGGTCACCTAATCCAGGCTCTATTCCCCAATATTAAATTTAGCAACTAAACAACTATGTGTAAAAATATCTTGGAAATGAGAAACATTAAAGGTAACTTTCAACACAAGCGACTCTGGAGTAGGGATGAGCTTCGTGTTCGAGTCGAACCCATGTTCGACTCGAACATCGGCTGTTCGATCGTTCGCCGAATTGCGAACGTTATGGGCCGTTCGCGCTAAATTCGTGTGGCGCGTCACGGCCCATAATTCACTGCGGCATCGCAGTGCATTGCTGGCTGATGATTGGCCAAGCATGCACTATGACCCGCATGCTTGGCCAATCACAGCGCCGTCAGTAGAGAGAGCTGTAATTGGCCAAAGCCAGGGTGGCTTTGGCCAATTATGGCTCAGGGGATTTAGTACACACCCCACACTATATAAGGCCGCCTGCACGGCGGCCCTGTGTAGTGTGTGTTCCGGTGTGCTGAGAGATAGAGAGAGAGAGAGACAGTGTCATTTGATTTGAGTTAGATAGATTAGGCAGAACAGTCAGTCAGTTAGCTGCACTTACAGTGTATTGTGTATATATATGCATCCCAGGTGTTGCATATATATATATACACTGTATTCAGTTTAGCTAGATCCGTTCCTGTTATCTTCTATCTAGACTATTTACATTTAATGCAGTGCGTCCTGCTCACAGTGTTCAGCTAGATCCGTTCCTGCTATTTACATTTAGTGCAGTCAGTGCGTCCTGCTCACAGTGTTCAGCTAGATCCGTTCCTGTTATCTTCTAGACTATTTACATTTAGTGCAGTGCGTCCTGCTCACAGTGTTCAGCTAGATCCGTTCCTGTTAAATTCCTACTGACAGGCAGGCTTGTCTGGTTACAGTATATAAAGCTACCTGAAGAAAATTACAGGTGTTCTATTTGATCCTATTAGTACCACAGTCAGGCAGCTAGACTATTTACATTTAGTACAGTGCGTCCTGCTCACAGTGTTCAGCTAGATCCGTTCCTGTTATCTTCCTACTGACAGGCAGGCTTGTCTGGTTACAGTATATAAAGCTACCTGAAGAAAATTACAGGTGTTCTATTTGATCCTATTAGTACCACGGTCAGGCAGCTAGACTATTTACATTTAGTACAGTGCGTCCTGCTCACAGTGTACAGCTAGATCCGTTCCTGTTATCTTCCTACTGACAGGCAGGCTTGTCTGGTTACAGTATATAAAGCTACCTGAAGAAAATTACAGGTGTTCTATTTGATCCTATTAGTACCACGGTCAGGCAGCTAGACTATTTACATTTAGTACAGTGCGTCCTGCTCACAGTGTTCAGCTAGATCCGTTCCTGTTATCTTCCTACTGACAGGCAGGCTTGTCTGGTTACAGTATATAAAGCTACCTGAAGAAAATTACAGGTGTTCTATTTGATCCTATTAGTACCACGGTCAGGCAGCTAGACTATTTACATTTAGTACAGTGCGTCCTGCTCACAGTGTACAGCTAGATCCGTTCCTGTTATCTTCCTACTGACAGGCAGGCTTGTCTGGTTACTGTATATAAAGCTACCTGAAGAAAATTACAGGTGTTCTATTTGATCCTATTAGTACCACGGTCAGGCAGCTAGACTATTTACATTTAGTACAGTGCGTCCTGCTCACAGTGTTCAGCTAGATCCGTTCCTGTTATCTTCCTACTGACAGGCAGGCTTGTCTGGTTACTGTATATAAAGCTACCTGAAGAAAATTACAGGTGTTCTATTTGATCCTATTAGTACCACGGTCAGGCAGCTAGACTATTTACATTTAGTACAGTGCGTCCTGCTCACAGTGTTCAGCTAGATCCGTTCCTGTTATCTTCCTACTGACAGGCAGGCTTGTCTGGTTACAGTATATAAAGCTACTTGAAGAAAATTACAGGTGTTCTATCCCAGCTTAGTGCAGCTACAGGCCATTAGTATGTCTGGAAGGCCAAGAAGGAGAGGCAGACAGTCACAAGCCAATAAGAGAGGGCAAGCAGGCTCTGTGTCTAGTGCTGGTCGTGGAGACGGTGCATCCTCATCAGCACGTGGCCATGGGACACGCTTGGCCTTTTTTTCGGCAGCTGGCCGTGTTGAGCCGCAACATGCGGAAGACTTGGTCGAGTGGATGACCAAGCCGTCCTCATCCTCCTCATCCTCTCTCACCCATGCCCAGGGTGCTTTGTCTGGCAAAGCAGCGGCCTCTTCCCTCAGCTCAATGTCATCAGTGACTCCTTCCCTAGCTCCACCATGTCCTCATGAGGATTCCCTCAAACTGTTTGACCACAGTGTTGGGTACATGCTCCAGGAGGATGCCCAGCGTTTGGAAGGCTCTGATGACGATACTGAGCTCGATGAAGGCAGTAACATGAGCACGGACAGAGGGGGTGCCCAAGAAGGACAGCAATCTGGCAGTCATGCTCCCCCTGCTGCAGCATACTGCCAGGTTTGCTCCAGTGATGAGGAGGGAGGGGATGATGAGGTCACTGACTCAACGTGGGTGCCTGATAGGAGAGAGGAGGAGGAGGAGGAGGAGGAGGAGGAGGCGGCGGCACATCACCAACGAGGCAGGATGCCCTCCAGGGGCCAGCCTAAGGGCAGCACATTGACTGCATCACACCCCAAAGCTCCACATGTGCAGGGCGCTGCAGTCTCTGCGCGTTATTCAAAAAGTTCTTTGGTGTGGGCCTTTTTTGAGACGAGTGCATCAGATCGCACCGCTGCTATTTGCAACATATGTCTCAAGCGTATCTCGCGTGGCCAAAACATCTCCCGCTTGGGTACCACATGCTTGACCAGACATATGTTGACCTGCCATGCAGTTCGTTGGCAAGCGTATCTAAAAGACCCACACCAAAGAACAAAGAGGATCTCTCCTTGCTCCTCATCAGCTGAGATTTCCAACCCCACTAGACCTTCAGTCCTCTCTGAGACCTGCAGTGAGAGGAATGAAGGTGTAGAATTAGGTGTGTCACAGCCAAGTACTTGTGGGCAATCTGCTTTTGGTACACCGACGTCAGATTGTACCAGGCAAATTTCCCTGCCCCAGCTGCTGCACCGCCGAAAGAAGTTTGCTCCCAGCCATCCACATGCCCAGCGGTTGAATGCTAGCTTGGCAAAATTGCTAGCACTTCAACTGCTGCCTTTTCAGTTGGTAGACTCTGCCCCCTTCCGTGAGTTTGTGGAATGTGCGGTTCCTCAGTGGCAGGTACCCAAACGCCACTTTTTCTCACGGAAGGCGATTCCGGCTCTCTACCGGCATGTGGAAGGCAATGTCCATGCCTCGCTGGACAGGGCGGTCAGCGGTAAGGTGCATATTACCGCTGACTCATGGTCCAGCAGGCATGGACAGGGACGTTACCTAAGTTTCACGGCGCATTGGGTGACTCTGCTGGCAGCTGGGAAGGATGCAGGACAAGGTGCAGTAGTGTTGGAGGTTGTTCCGCCACCACGCCTCCAAAATGCTGATTGTGACACACCTCTCTCCTCCACCCCCTCCTCTTCTTCTTCCTCCATGGCCTCTTCCTCGGAACCAGCGGTGCTCCGTAGGCGTTCAAGGGGCTACGCAAGTACGCAGGCCAAAAGATGCCATGCGGTGCTTGAGCTGGTGTGCTTGGGGGACAGGAGCCACACTGGGGCAGAGGTTCTGTCAGCTCTGCAGGGGCAGGTTCAGAGGTGGTTGACGCCACGCCAACTTAAGGCAGGAATGGTGGTTTGCGACAATGGCACCAACCTCCTCTCTGCCCTCCGACAGGGACAAATGACCCATGTGCCCTGTTTGGCTCACGTCCTTAACTTGGTGGTGCAGCGGTTCTTGGGCAGGTACCCGGGCTTACAGGATGTCCTGAGGCAGGCCAGGAAAGTCTGTGTGCATTTCCGCCGGTCATATAATGCCAGTGCTCGGCTGACGGACCTCCAAAAGGAGTTTAACCTGCCCAAGAACCGCCTAATCTGTGACATGCCCACCAGGTGGAACTCAACGTTGGCCATGCTGCAGCGGCTGCACACGCAGCAGAGGGCCATCAATGAGTACCTGTGCGACTATGGCACCAGGACAGGGTCAGGGGAGCTTGGTTTTTTTTCCCCACGCCAGTGGGCCATGATCAGCGATGCATGCACTGTCCTGTCACCATTCGAGGAGGCCACGAGGATGGTGAGCAGTGACAGTGCATGCATCAGTGACACTGTCCCCCTTGTCCACCTGTTGGAGCACACGCTGCGTGGAATAATGGACAGGGCACTTGAGGCAGAACAGAGGCAGGAAGAGGAGGACTTCCTTAGCTCTCAAGGTCCCCTTTATCCAGACAGTGTTCCTGCGTGCCCGCCGATCACACAGGAAGAGGACGAGGAGGAAGAGGAGGAGGAGGAAGATTGTGTCAGTATGGAGGTGGAGCCTGGCACTCAGCATCAGCAGCAGTCTTTAAGGGATCAGTCCCAAGAAACACATGGACTTGTACGTGGCTGGGAGGAGGTGGCTGCGGACCATGTCGTTCTTAGTGACCCAGAGGACTCCGGACCGAATGCCTCAGCAAACCTACGCTGCATGGCCTCCCTGATCCTGCAAAGCCTGCGTAAGGATCCTCGTATTCGTGGTATCAAGGAGAAGGACCAATACTGGCTGGCAACCCTCCTTGATCCACGTTACAAGGGTAAGGTTGCGGACCTTATCTTGCCATCGCAGAGGGAGCAGAGGATGAAACATCTTCGGGAGGCCTTGCAGAAAGGTCTGTGCAACGCGTTCCCAGAGACTGGGAGGTTACAAACTCCTGTTTCTGGACAACGTGTTGCTGAGGCTTCGGTCAGTCAAAGAAGGAGCGGTGGAGAAGGTGGCCGTCTGACCGATGCGTTCAGACAATTTTTTGGTCCGCAGCCCCAAGGTATGATCGGTTCCAGCAACCATCGCCAGCGTCTGTTTTACATGGTGCAGGAATACCTAGGGGCAAGATCAGACTTGGACACCTTTCCCACCGAAAATCCTCTGGGTTACTGGGTCTTGAGGATGGATCACTGGCCAGAGCTTGCACAGTATGCAATTGAGCTACTGGCCTGTCCTGCATCCAGCGTTCTTTCGGAACGCACATTCAGTGCTGCTGGAGGCGTGGTAACCGATCACAGGGTGCGTCTGTCCACCGACTCGGTCGATCGGCTGACCTTCATAAAAATGAATGAGTCTTGGATCACCACCAGCTACCAAGCACCTGATGCTGATGTAACCGAATAATTTTTTTTGAAATCTCAGATCCCTTCAAAGACTGCCTATGCTGATGCTGAGTGACTATCCCTGAGTAATTATCCTCTTCCTCCTCAATCATCACGCTGATAGCTTGTAAGAACATTTTTGGTTCTGGGCGCCACCACCAGTGCCTAAGGCACAATTTTTCAGCCCCTGTTTAACAGGGGCGTGTAATTACAATTTTTGATGTAATACTTTGCAGCAGGGCTCGTTCCTGCATTCCAACTAGAGTGTCTGTGAGGGGTTGCAGTGTTGTGGCACCAGCACCAGTGCCTAAGGCCCAATTTTTCTGCCCCTGTCTAACAGGGGCGTGTAATTACAATTTTTGATGCAATACTTTGCAGCAGGGCTCGTTCCTGCGTTCCAACTAGAGTGTCTGTGAGGGGTTGCAGTGTTGTGGCACCAGCACCAGTGCCTAAGGCCCAATTTTTCTGCCCCTGTCTAACAGGGGCGTGTAATTACAATTTTTGATGCAATACTTTGCAGCAGGGCTCGTTCCTGCGTTCCAACTAGAGTGTCTGTGAGGGGTTGCAGTGTTGTGGCACCAGCACCAGTGCCTAAGGCCTAATTTTTCAGCTCCTGTTCAACAGGGGCATGTAATTACAATTCTTGATCTAATATTTCACAGCAGGGCCCTGTGAGGGCTTACAGTGTTGTGGCCACAGCAACACCTAAGGCCCAAATTTCTGCTGAGTATATAGGGCAGGACCCTACTTTCAAACATCTAACTTACAAACGACTCCTACTTGCAAACGGAAGGAGACAACAGGAAGTGAGATGAAATCTACCCCTAGGAAGGGAAATTCTTTCCTGTAAGAGTTAATATGGGAAAACAATTTCTCCTTTCCACTGATGCTTTCCAATCCTTGTTCCACAAAAAAACCCAAATTTTCAAAAAACATTTTTCATTGGGACAAAAAAGTGAGGTGAAATCTTCTGAAGAGGAGGAAAGACAGCAAAACAAATGTCACAGGGGTGATAACCCTTCCCTATGTTTTCCAAAAAGCTTAGAAAAGATTTTTTGGCTGGAGCTAAACACGTTAAAAATGTTCAAAATTACAAACAGATTCCACTTAACAACAAACCTGTATACTGCTGTTCAGAGTATATAGGGCCTGGTGGCCCCACACCTTTCCTTATTTTAATTTGGGTGCGGGGTTCCCCTTAATATCCATACAAGACCCAAAGGGCCAGGTAATGGACTGGGGGGTACCCATGCCGTTTGTCTCACTGATTTTCATCCATATTGCCATGACCCGACATGACATTAAACCCGCAAGCAGTTTTAAATGAGATTTTTTCCTTTAAAAATGACATTTGGTGCAGGGACTGTTCTAAACATGGGAAACACGCGTCACTTTACAGGCATACTATAGACACCCCCCAGGTACGATATTTAAAGGAATATTTCACTTTTTTTTTTTTACTTTAAGCATCATTAAAATCACTGCTCCCGAAAAAACGGCCGTTTTTAAAAGTTTTTTTTGCATTGATACATGTCCCCTGGGGTAGGACCCGGGTCCCCAAACCCTTTTTAGGACAATACCATGCAAATTAGCCTTTAAAATGAGCACTTTTGATTTCGAACGTTCGAGTCCCATAGACGTCAATGGGGTTCTAACGTTCGTGCGAACTTTCGGTCCGTTCGCGGGTTCTGGTGCGAACCGAACCGGGGGGTGTTCGGCTCATCCCTACTCTGGAGCCTAATAATGTTAACCTTATTATAAACAATAACCAACATACAGAGGTATGACCCAAACAGGCATGGTGCTCAATCAAACTCTGCCAATCCAGGTTACATATCAACTACAAACACACCTGTAAATGTGAAAAAAAATATATAAAAAATCAATTTAGGAGAAATTAATATCATAGATAATGGCTACGCTTAACCTATAGAAAAGGCTTAAAGCTGATGGATTCATTCAAACCCGGATGGATGGTGACAGCCAGAGAATTAATCCATTTGGTCTCACGTTGAAGGAGAATTTTGTCCACATCTCCCCCTTTTTCATGTGTGGGTACATTCTCAAGAGCAAAAAATCGATCGACTGTAGCTTCTGTCAATCAGATGAGACTGTAGAGCCCTAGCTTCATGCTCAAAGTCCTCACTGCGACTGCAATTTCTTTTTAGTCTAAGATATTGACTGTACGGTATACTCTGGACTAAAGGTTGTGGATGAGGGCTCGTGGCATGTAGGATTGTATCTCCAGCCGATGTTTTCCTAAACAGAGAAGAGCCTACGGTTCCATCAGGGTTAATATAGACAGTAATATCCAAAAAATAATCGTTTTTTGGTCAGAAATCATGGTGAACTTTAGATTGTAGTGGTTTGTCTTCAATTTAATCAAAAAGGAAAGAAGTTCATCTTTTGTTCCCGTCCAGACGATAAAAATATTGTCTATAAATCTGCGCCATATAAGCACCTTCTCAAAAAAATCCTAAAATTCATCAGAGGAGAAAATTTCACGCTCACGGCACATTTAGTCCCCATCGCAACACCCTGCACCTGGAGGTAGTGGGAGTGATCAAAAATAAAGATATTGTTAGGACGAAACGCAACAACTCCAGAACAAAGCTATTGTATGAACCAGCCCTAGGGCCCGTCCAGAGATAAATCCCTCCACAACTGGAACCCCCAAATCATGGGGAATCGAGTTGTAGAGGGCCTCAACATTGAGAGCCACTAACCATGCTCTCTTCGGAGCACAAATTACATCCAGGGATCTCAGGGATCTTCTGTATCATGGATATATGAACTTGGGGACCTTACATGAGGATGTAGATAATCATCTATTAGCTTACTTGCTGGCTCTGTTAAGCAGCCATTTCCAGATACAATTGGACGTCCCGACGGAGATTCAGCATTTTTTTGTATCTTTGGTAAATAAAGCATATAAAGTAGGTATCCTGGGAGTTTTTACTGTCAAAAATTCACAAGTTTTTTTGTCAATCAGACCTTTAACAAAGGCTCGAGAGATCAAAATTTTATATTTTGTTTGAGCATATTTTACCCGAGCTAGAGGTATAGGTCTATACCATTGGTGGTTCAGCAGAAGATCCATAACCATAGCTTCATATTTTTCTATATTCATCGCCACAATATTACCCCCCTTATTGCCAGGTTTTATAATTAATTAATGGTTATTTTTGAGGGAGGTTAAAGCTTTATGTTGCGCTAGGTTTAAATTGGACAATCTGCTGAAACTTTTCCAATTGGTAGTTTGAATCTCTTTTGTTACCTGTTGAGTGAAGGCCCAAACATTTGGATTCCCTGAAGAATGGGAAAAGATTGTGATTTTGGTTTGTAAAGATATGGTGGAGGAAAACATCCCTCAATTGGGGAGACCACAGCAGGAGAAAGATTCAAAGGTGGATCCTCTAACGGATCATCAAAAGGATTACTCTCTTCCCACAGTTCCTTTAGATCATTTAGAGCCTTTATTTAATTTATAGTTTGATTCTTCCAAATATCCTCAGAGGGTGCCCCCTTAGTAGCATTTTTTTGATCCTAGCAAATAGGTTAACATCTTTGATCTCACATGAATCTACCTCCTGATCAGGACAGAACGTCAGACCCAGACTGAGAACCTAGATCTAATCTTCCGTCAATAAGAAGACAGATTAATTACTTGGAACCTGTCAGTTTTCCCATCTTAGGTGCTATCGTAAATTATTGAAAATCTTTTTTGGGTCTGGTATAGGTTGTGGAGAAAAAAATCGGTGCTGTGAGAAGATCCCCGATAGGCGATAAGTGATTCCCCCGAAATAGTGTTAGGCAAAGCTTGGCTTACCTTTTTGCTGCTAAAGAATTAAGTGAAGATACAGAAGGAACATTTATGCCATATCGTTTTTAATAGCTTGATCTGTATCCTAGTGATATTGATTATCCATTATCTTCCCCATAGATGGATCATTAACTGTCTAACACCTGGAAGGGAAACCGTGGTTTCCAAATTACTTACCTTAGTGATTGTACTAGAATGAGAAATAGGTGCGGAAGTTGGAGTAAGTGGTGCTGCAGTAGCAATAGATTGAATGACCTTAGTTTGAAGACCACATGCAGTTTGTGGTGAAGGGTGAAAAGTAGAAGGTAAACGTGAAGGTGCATATTTAGAGCAAACCGGTTGTCAGGTCTCTCACTTAACAGACCTGTGAGTCCGCTTGGGCAGAGGGTAGGCTCCCTTACGTATCCGAATCGGGACCCCTGATAGAGTAGACAGGGAGCCCACGAGTGCGGAATGGTATGAGAGCCTGGTGCAGGGATCCGGATGCCGGAAGAGAAGTGGTCCTCCAAACAGCAGGTAGTAATCAGGAACACCGGAAATAGATGCTGAGCAGGGGCTGTGTAGACTGGTCACACACAGGCAGAGGTCGGCAATGTGCAGGCAGCAGAGGTACAAGAGGAGCAGGCAGAAGCGGGGTCAATCAAGCCGGGGTCAGGTTCAGGCAGCAGTCAGGAAGGTCCAATAGGCAAGCCGGGTCGTAACAGATCAGAACTCAGGAATACGGGAACACAGAGAGAGTAATGGAACTTTGGCACAGGAGCTGTTGATCAGGCAGCACTGAGCAGAGATTGCAGCAAGCCTAAATAGGCTGATTGGCGCCAAACGCCGCACACGTGCGCGCCGATACACGTGCGCGCCGATACACACAGGCGCCCGCGCACCCGCACGCGCCCGAGCACACCCCCGGACACCGGCGTGCACACCAGCACCACCAGGCACACGCATCCCAATGCCCATAGGCGGGCGCGCGCTAACGTGCGCGCACCTGGGCACCACCGCGCAAACAAGATCTTCTTGAAGAAGCAGGAAATTTCCAGAAGGGAGGATAGTGTCTGGAGGCAGGGCTTTTTCTGAGTCGTGGTACATGTGGGATAGTGCGTCAGACTTGACATTCTTGGATCCGGATCTGTAGGTAATGTGGAACTGGAATCGGGAAAAAAAAAAAGTGCCCACCTGGCCTGCCGCGGTTTGTCTCTTGGCCGTTCTCAGGTATTCTAAGTTCTTATGGTCCGTGTAGACCAGAATGGGGTGAGCAGCACCCTCCAGAAGATAACGCCACTCCTCTAACGCTGCCTTAATGGCCAGGAGTTCCCGATCCCCCACATCATAATTCCGCTCTGAAGATGAAAGTTTACGTGGAGGGCTTTGGCGCCTTGCCTTTGCGAGAGCACAGATCCTACCACAATTTCAGATGCGTCAACTTCTAATACGAAAGGTAGGGCTGGATTGGGATGCTTAAGAATGGTGGCCAAGGTAAGCAGAGCTTTGAGTTCTTCAAAGGCCAACTGTACCTTAGGAGTCCAGCAAAATCAGGTTCCTTGTCTGATGAGCTCAGTGATGGGGGAAATTATAGAGGAAAATCCTTTGATAAACTTCCTATAGAAATTGGCGAAGCCAATAAAGCGCTGTACCCCTTTCTTATCTGCAGGTGCCGGCCAGTCCAGGATAGCGGATACTTTTAGAGGGTCCATCTTGATGCCCTCGGGAGAGATGACCAGGCCCAGAAACTGAATAGATTGGAGCTCGAACTCGCATTTTTCGAGTTTGTCGTAGAGCCCATGTTGCCTGAGTCAGGTAAGTACATTTGGTACGTGCCTATGGTGGTCGATCAGGGAAGCGGAGAAAACCAGAATATCATCCAGATAGACTTTGACATACAGGTCCAGAAAGTCACCGAAAACGTCACTGACGAAGTGCTGGAAGGTTGCTGGCGCGTTACACAGGCCAAAAGGCATGACGAGGTACTCGAAGTGCCGAATCGAGTACGAAAAGCCGTCTTCCACTCGTCCCCTTCTCTTATACAGATTAAATTATAAGCTCAGCGGAAATCCAATTTAGTGAAAACTGTAGCAGTTCCTAATCTCTGAAACAGTTCAGGTACTAAGGGTAACGGGTATCTGTTTTTGATAGTAATTGTATTCAACTCCCGGTAGTCGATACAGGGACGAAGGGAGTGATCCTTCTTTTCGACGAAGAAGATGCCTGCGCCCGCTGGAGACGCGGAGGAAGGAATGAATCCCTTCTTCAGATTTTCATCAATATAGGTCTTCAAAGTGCCCAGCTCCTGCTCAGTTAACGGAAAAATCCTTCTGACGGGAACTTCGGTTCCGGGTAAGAGTTCTATTGGGCAGTTGTAAGGCCTGTGTGCCGGGAGAGTCTCTGCCCCCTTTTTGCTGAATACATCCAGGCAGTCCTGGTAGTGCTCGGGAAGGGATTGACAGAGCTTGGTGTCAGAGTCCAAGCAAAGACACTGAGATGGTGTTACGGGTGTTCCATGTAAGCAGTGCTGTCTGCAGTAGTTGGAGAGAAATTGAATTTTTCCAGTAGACCAGTCAATGCTGGGATTGTGAACCTCCAGGCAAGGCATTCCTAGGATGATTGGAAAGAGAGGAGAGGAGATGACATCCAAGCGTAAGAGTTCCTGGTGTTCCGGGCCTATGGTGGCCAGGAAAGGAACGGTCTCCTGGGTAACAGGACTGGAGCTGAGGGTGGAGCCGTCTGCTAGAAATACTGCAAGTCCCTGGGCCTTGGGTTGGAGAGGAATGCCATGGTTATTAACGAAGGTCTGGTCTATGAAGCCACTGCATGCTCCTGAATCAATGATGACCGGCACCGGTATGTTCCTTCCAGGAAGCTGCAACATAACAGAGAGTGTCATATGATTACCAGATCTGGGAAACACAGGTGCACATAAAGAAGAGGACGTCAGGCACTTACGTCTCTTGTTGGGGCAGGCCCTCACAAAATGTCCTTGTTCTCCGCAGTACAGACACAAATTGTGAGTACGTCTGCGCATCTTTCCTTCCGGGGTAAGGGATGGACGGAGCAGACCAAGCTGCATGGGTTCTGGAGGTTCTGTGACCGGAGCAGAAGAAGCAGGAGGAAATTGATTGGGTGTACTGGGAACCCTGGGCAGCATCCAAGTAGGATGAGGGTGGCTAGTGGACCTTTCTGAACGTCTCTCTCTCAGGCGGTGGTCAATCTGGATAGACAAGTTAATGAGCTCATCCAGAGTCTGGGGTATCCTAACACATGCCAGTTCATCCTTGAGGGAGTCGAATAACCCCATCTGGAATTGGTGACGCAGGGCAGCGTCGTTCCATTCTGTATCAGAGCTCCAACGTCTGAATTCTACTGCGTAATCTTCGACCGCTCTGTGACCTTGCTGCAAGGAGTGCAGGGCGGCCTCAGCAGTGGCCATTAGTTGGGGGTCCTTCGCTAGGAAGAAGTCATCCAGGGTATCCAGGGATCTGGATGTTTGCTCCAGTAGACGGTGAGCCCAAGTTTGAGGCTCGCCGGTCAGTAGTGATATAACAAAACCCACTTTTGTGGCATCCAGGGAAAACGTGCGGGGTTGTAAAGCAAAATAGAGCTCACAAGTGTTGCGGAACGCCCGGTATTTGCACCGTTCACCAGAGAACTTTTCGGGTGTGGGTACCCTGGGCTCGGGAGGGAGCATTATTACCGAGGGTGCTGCGGGAAGTCCGGCAGACGCTGTTCCCTGAGGAGATGCTGAGAGAGCCTGGACCTGTCCCTCTAATCTGGTGTAGCCTTCTTGTAGGCTTTTGACTGCTTGGGAGAGGCCCGCTAGGTGCCTACAAAGTTCATCCATGAGGGAGGCCCCCTACCTGGACTCAGTCATGGCTGCCTGATACTGTCAGGTCTCACACTTACCAGACCGGTGAGTCCGCTTGGGCAGAGGGTAGGCTCCCTTACGTATCTGACTCGGGACCCCGATAGAGTAGACAGGGAGCCCACGAGTGCGGAATGGTATGAGAGCCTGGTGCAGGGATCCGGATGCCGGAAGAGAAGTGGTCCTCCAAACAGCAGGCAGTAATCAGGAACACCGGAAACAGATGCTGAGCAGGGGCTGTTTAGACTGGTCACACACAGGCAGAGGTCGGCAACATGCAGGCAGCAGAGGTACAAGAGGAGCAGGCAGAAGCGGGGTCAATCAAGCCGGGATCAGGTTCAGGCAGCAGTCAGGAAGGTCCAATAGGCAAGCCGGGAACTCAGGAATACGGGAACACAGAGAGAGTAATGGAACCTTGGCACAGGAGCTGTTGATCAGGCAGCACTGAGCAGAGATTGCAGCAAGCCTAAATAGGCTGAATGGCGCCAAACGCCGCGCACGTGCGTGCGCCGATACGCACAGGCGCCCGAGCGCGCCCCCGGACACCGGCGTGCACACCAGCACCACCAGGCACATGCATCCCAATGCCCATAGGTGGACGCGCGCTAACACGCACGCGTGCCCGGGCACCACCGCGCACACCATGGCCAGCCGGATCAGACACACCAGTGCCCCCAGAAGCACGCGCCCCAGCACACACAGGAACGTGCGCACCAACGCGACCCGGCGTTTACCGGCGCCCAACCAGGTAACCTCTATGACACCGGTTGTGACCGACGTGGTAACGCTGTGCCAAGTTGGTGCCGTAAAGACTCAGTAGAGGCAGCATCGGAATTTCCTTTTCGTTTTTTAGGGAGTCTGTCCTCAGAAAGATCACGATATATCATGGATTGGCTAGAAGAAAGGGAAGAAGCCAAAGAAAGGTTAGGTACAATTTCATCAACTTTAGTGTTCATATGATTAGCTTGTCTATTAAATGGTCCAGAAGAGGCACTCGATTCCACTTATAGGCAAACCCATTGGCATGGGCATTGCTGTCATGTGCAAATTTATTCTCTTTGGTACGAATAATATCTTTGGTATAACCTTCAATATAATCTCTAAGCTCTAATTCCTTCTTTTTAAATCTTGCACTAAGTTACTATAAGACAGTAATCAGCATACCATTTTTGTATTAGCTCATCCAAAGTAGAAAGTTCTTTTTCATACTGACTGCATAAGATAGAAATCATTTCAAATGAACAGCTTTGTAAATTATTTTCCCAGACCTTCTGTAACCGCTTCCCGACCGCCTCACACAGATATACTGCGACAGAAGGGCACGTACAGGCAGATTAACGTACCTGTATGTTGCCCTTTAAGAGGCGGCTTGCGGGCGTGCAGAACGGGGAGATGCTAATGTAAACAAGCATCTCCCCGTTCTGCCTAGTGACACTGTCACTGATCTCTGCTCCCTGTGATCGGGAGCGATGATCAGTGTAGTGTCACACACAGCCCCCCCCCCCCCCCCCCACAGTTAGAAACACTCCCTAGGACACTCTTAACCCCTACAGCGCCACCTGTATTAATGCCAATGGTCCCAAAAATGTGTCAAAAGTGTCCGATGTGTCCGCCAAAATGTCGTAGCCATGATAAAAATCGCTGATCACCGCCATTACTAGTAAATAAAAAATTATTAATGAAAATGCCATAAAACTATCCCCTATTTTGTAGACGCTATAACTTTTGCGCAAACCAATCAATAAACACTTATTGCAATTTTGTTTACCAAAAATACGTAGAAGAATACGTATCGGCCTAAACTGAGGAAAAAAAATGTTTTTTGATATATTTTTTGGGGATATTTATTATAGCAAAAAGTAAAAAATGTTTTTTTTTTTTCAAAATTGTCGCTCTTTTTTTGTTTATAGCGCAAAAAATAAAAACCACAGAGGTAAACAAATACAACCAAAAGAAAGCTCTATTTGTGGGAAAGAAAGGACGTCAATTTTGTTTGGGAGCCACGTTGCACGACCGCGCAATTGTCAGTTAAAGCGACGCAGGCCCGACTTGCAAAAAGTGCTCTGGTCTTTGGCCAGCAAAATGGTCCGGGGCTTAAGAGGTTAAGGTTTCATCAATTTTTTTCAAGTTTGGAAAAATTTGGATTCTAATGCCCCGTACACACGGTCGGATTTTCCGACGGAAAATGTGTGATAGGACCTTGTTGTCGGAAATTCCGACCGTGTGTAGGCTCCATCACACATTTTCCATCGGATTTTCCGACACACAAAGTTTGAGAGCAGGACATAAAATTTTCCAACAACAAAATCGGAAATTCTGATCGTGTGTACACAAATCCGACGGACAAAGTGCCACGCATGCTCAGAATAAATAAAGACATGAAAGCTATTGGCCACTGCCCTGTTTATAGTCCCGACGTACGTGTTTTACGTCACCGCGTTTAGAACGGTCGGATTTTCCGACAACTTTGTGTGTCCGTGTGTATGCAAGACAAGTTTTAGCCAACATCCGTCGGAAAAAATCCTAGGATTTTGTTGTCGGAATGTCCGAACAAAGTCCGACCGTGTGTAAGGGGCATTAGTCCCCAAGGGACAATTCTACGTTCAGTATATTTTTCAAAGAACCTTTGTGCCAAAATATTCTGACCTTCTTTTCCAACAGTCGTTGAAATCTGAGGAAAGCCCTGTTAAGATCCACATCTGAGATTTCTGCTGTATTTTGGGATTACTGGATTTTGGTCATAAGACCCTCCCAAGCCTCCCCACAAAAAGTAGCCATGATGGGAAAAAAAAAAAAATTAAACTTAATCAAACCCTTGTAATTAAATAGTACGAAGTACACATCACAAAGTCTATCAACAGATATATTTTAGCAATAATAACAACATGGGTTTCTCATTACGATAAGTAATTTTTACAAGAAGAAAAATATTACCTGTGTCACCAGAGTCGGACAGGAAAGGGTGTGTATTGAAACACTTTAATATCAAATATAGAGTTTTTGTCCAGCTAAGGGTAGACACCTGAAACATTTTTTATTTTTTTTTTTTTGCATTATTTTGTATTTTTTTAATTTGTATAATTAATTTTTTTTTGTTTAATTCTAATATCATTTTCAGTTTTCTGGCCCTTAATATTTATACTGTATAAATGTGTTTGTTGTTGTTTTTTTTTCATATTTGTTTCTTTTTCTCATATGTTTGTTTTGTATTTATGGATCATTGTAGTACCTTGAGCCCTTTTGCCTCTTTCTCCATGACCTGTGGGTTGCTGTTTTTGTGGTTTCAGTACCCATAGTATTTAGCAGAGCCTCCCCACTCTCGGCCCTTATTCATGGTGGGCCCACTTTGTGGGTTGCACTGTTTCATTTGGCGTAATCTTTGCGGCCATATGGAGGGTGCTGAGGGGCTACTTCACCCCAATCAGTGCCCGCTTTGCGTACCCGTGTTCGCCCCTTTCCCCTCCCATTGACTTTTCTATCATGGGATTCCCATCTGGACTTGTGCACACAGCCCTCTGTCTGTGCTGTTGTGTCTTCTCCACTCTATGGACGGGGCTCCGCTCTGTGTTGCGTCAGGGATGGGGGGCGTTCCAGAGTGTCTATTGGTACGTGCCATCCTTCCAATGCACTTCTGTGGTCACGTCCCCCCTCCCGCGCGTCTGCTGCTCGGCCCCCTGGCCATTGTAGTTTTGGAGCCGTCCTGGACTTGGGCGCATGGACGGTAGCGCCATCACGTCCGCATTCGGTCGGTGACGTCAGACGCCGGCTGAATGGTGAGCACATTTAAGCTGGCGTCTTAGGCATTCCAGCAGCCAGAGAATGGGGGCCACCTGTTAGTTCAATCTTCATGTTTTTTAGGTAAGAATTCTTGTCATTGGTCTGCTTTCTTGGCCATGATATGTATGCATTTGGTAATACATATTTTTAGGTTCTATAAACAAAATTTTTTTTTTTGTTTCTCTTTTGATACATGCTTTTTACTTGTCGTTCCTTAGATTGATTAGGGATACTCTCCCTAGATCCTCACAATCTATTTGAACCTTGGTTACAATTGTATATCCTTTTTATACTTATTTCTTGTTTTGCCCTATTTTTTTTCTCCCTGGCTTTATTATTTTTATATATTTATTTTTTTGGTACAAAGAGACTTTGGTCCAATGTGCCTAATTGGCAATGATTTATTATTTAACACTTACTGGTGACTACATTACCATAATTTTTTTGTATTTGTACTAGCAATTATCAAAGAAATTATATAGCCTTTTTGCTACATGACATTATATTACACAGTTGTCCTTATAGTATTCGGTGTATTCTTAGTGAAGCCTGCCTGTGACCCCAGATGTTTTTTTACATACTTTCTATCCTTTCCATTTTCTTTTTCTTCAGCCATATTTCTTATTATGGACCTTTGGGTCTTCATATACAGGTTTCCCTCCTGTGTTCATCCCCAGGTTTTTTAATCTATTTGTTTTTAGTAAGTACTCTATTTAGGAATTTTTTGATCAGAATTATATTTTTGAGGTTTATCCCTATGGCAACCCTCCTCTTTATGGGCTGCATTTTTCTTTTATTATTATATTTTTTTATGACTATTTTTTCTGTTAATATCAAATGAGTATACTTATTATAGGTCTTTCCCTACTTTTCTTTTGTCAGCTTGGTCAGTGAATATGCTCACTATGGTCGCATAGTGCCCTTTGTTCTTGGCGTTCTCTGCATCGTGGTTGACCCCCTTTCCCTCCCCCTGTGCTGGGGGGGGGGGGCCCTGAGGTGGTGAGTTCCTCTCTGTCTCTTGGTGAATCATGGCAAAATGGCTCTTGGTTGTTAATATTTCTTGTATATATCTGTTATTTTTCCTATGTTACATATATTTTTTTTTTGTTTTTGTATAGCCTGTCCGCTAGTCTATGGTTGATGCGTATATCCCCTGATGAAGCCATGAGGCGAAACATTTCGGGACAATATACGATCATGCAATCTCTATAAAATGAAATACCCTGCCCTTGCGTCGTATCTGGTCCGTTGGACCAGCATACAGACGAGCGGGCTTTCCGTCGGACCAGCACACAGACGAGCGGACTTTCCGTCAGAAACTGAGTCCGACGGAAAGATTTAAAACATGTTTCAAATCTAGGTCCGGCGGACTTTTGGGAAAAAGTCCGCCAGAAAAGTCGGCCGGAGCCTACACACGGTCAGATTGTCCGTCAGACTCTGGTCCGCTCGTGTGTACGCGGCATTACAGAAAACGTTTGACCTCTGTCATTGCCAACAAAGGATATATAACAAAGTATTGAGATGAACTTTTGATATTGACCAAATACTTATTTTCCACCATAATTTGCAAATAAATTCTTTCAAAAATCAGACAATGTGATTTTCTGGATTTGTTTCCACATTTTGTCTCTCATAGTTGAGGTATACCTATGATGACAATTACAGGCCTCTCTCATCTTTTTAAGTAGGAGAACTTGCACACTTGGTGGCTGACTAAATACTTTTTTGCCCCACTGTATACAAAAAACACATCTCTCCTGGGTAGGAAAAATAGCTGCATTTAAAATGCAAACCGTCCCTAAAATATTATACTATTTTAGATCATTATCAATCCCAATTCCGGACAAATTTTTACACAATTAAATACAAAACTAAAAAATTATATATGGAATGGAAAAAAACCCAGGGTGGCATTCTCCATTTTAACCACTAGAAAATCTTTGGAAGGAATAAATCTACCTGACATCAAGAATTATTATTATGCCACCCTTATGGATCAGATGAAATTTTGGTTCTCTACCACAGAAGACAAACTATGGTTAAACATAGAAAAAGAAGCCACCAAAAAGACACGACCTATACGCCCTGGCAATAATCCAGGGATATGCAATTAGTGGACCTCCAGCTGTTGCAGAACTACAAGTCCCATGAGGCATAGCAAGACACTGACAGCCACAAGCATGACACCCAGAGGCAGAGGTATGATGGGACTTGTTTTGCAACAGCTGGAGGTCTGCTAATTGCATATCCCTGGCTTACTCTATACTTTCAAAGCCTAACCTACCTAATTTACTTTAGTATCAGAGCTACACTAATAGCCTGGAAGCACATACTTTCCCAAACTAAAGTCATCTAAAATAAATCCATATTATCTATACCGACAGGAACATTTAAATATTGCAGAATACACCTAAATGTTGATGAATAGGTAAAGAAGGGATACCATCTTTATACAAACCTACCCTTGCAGTATAAAACAATAACTTTAAGCAAACTAGGGAAGTACACCCATTGAAAAGAATTCAATCCCAACAATCCTATAGAAATCCCCTCAATAATGTGGCAATTTCTTACTCAACAAAATAACCAAAAAATAAGACCCCTTTCACACTGGGGCGGTTTGCAGGCATTATTGTGCTAAAAATACCGCCTGCAAACCGCCCCTAAACAGCCTCCGCTGTTTGTTCAGTGTGAAAGCCCGTGCGCTGGCAGGACGGTGAAAAAAGTCCTGCAAACCGCTTCTTTGGAGCGGTGTATTCACCGCTCCTTCTCCGCTCCTGCCCATTGAAATCAATGGGACAGCGCGGCTATACCGTGGCAATACAGCGGCTATAGCCGTGCTGTACGAGTGATTTTAACCCTTTTTTGGCCGCCAGCGGGGGTTAAAACCGCACCGCTAGCGGCCGAATACAGCTACAAGAACGACGGTACAGCAGCGCTAAAAATAGCGCTGTTGTACCGCCGACGCCCCCACCGCCCCAGTGTGAAAGGGGCCTAAAGGGAATTTCCTTTTCTATGAACTACTAACTAATTACCCAAATAATATTAAAAACACACATGTGATTAAATGGGAGAAAGACTTATCTCAAGAATTCTCTTGGGACCAATGGAAAAAAGTTATAATTATAAGAATGCATAGAATGCATTAAGATAAAAAAAAAACCTTTTGCCTTTACAACTCCTTTAAGAGCTACTCCTAACTTTCTAAATGTTACTTAAGTGGATTTGTATTTTAAAAATGTTGTTGCAAAGCAAATAGGGATTAGGAGTAGTTAGCAACTAGTTCATTTTATATAGCTAAAGGTGGCCATACACTATACAATCTGATTGTACAAGCTCTGTACAATCTCCTTTAGATTTATCAAAATTATATAATGGGAGGGCACACCAGCTATCCGATCACTCTAAATCCAATCAGGCAGGCCCTTGCACTACATAAAAGGGGGGGGGGGTTAAAAGGTAACCCTAAGAAACAATCAAGGGAGATCAGCCACGGTATATGAATTAATAAAACATTAATTGCACTATATAATTGATGGCAGATCTAAAAGAGATTGTATAGCGTATGTATAGCGTCTATCCACATAGGCTGGTGTCTGATCTCTCATTTCCTGCACTCTCTAAATGAACTATGCAAGATAAATTTAAGGGAAAAAAAATGTCTGTGTATTTAGTGAGACCAGTGAACACTGATTAATTGTATTAGAAAGCTATGCACCTGGGGGTGGTTGTGATCTGCTGGAAGGCAGCCAGAGGTGTGTGTGCAGAGGTCAGCTGATGAATTCCTTCCTGTGTCTAAAGCCTCGTACACACGATCAGATTTTCGGACGACTGTTCGTCTGTTTTTTGTTGCATGCTAGTCTCATGTCAAAAGCGAAGAGGTTACTCACTATACGAAAATTCTCGTACAACAGAATACAACTTCAGAAGTGATGTAATGTGTTGAATAGTTTTGTATGTATTCTTTTGTTTCTGAGCATGCGTAGTCTTGCTCTTATGATTTTTTTTGAACGAAAACCATGCTGATTAAATGAAAATCAGATGTTGAAGTTCACATATGACAAAAATTTTATAGTCTGCACATCCAGCTTTTGTCAGACGAAAAATCAGAATCAGCTGTCGAAAGCACCATACTAATGATCCGAAAATTGGGAGATCATTCATCGGACTAAATTTTACTTCTGATTTTCTTATTGTGTGTACAGACCTTTACTAGCGTATCTGTTTATTGTCTACATACCAGCAAGGGATGAAGTGTTATAGGAAATATAGCAAAAGCACGGGTAAGGCCTTCTTCTCTCAATTAAAGAAATTATGTAGTTTTTTGCAACAGAGGTACATTGATGGTACATAAGGGAGCTGGAATTAAGCAAAAAAAAAAAAAGTGACCTTAGCCTTTAAGGGTGGCATATGCAGACACAGCTGTCAGGGAAAACTGTTAAAAATTTGACCATAAGGCTCGGTTCACATTGGTGTGATGTGGGAAGCCCTGCGAATCCACTGCGGGTTCCCACATCCCCGACTCGCAGGCAGTTCACACCACCTTATGCAAACTGCTGGGAGTGTCAATACAATGTTGATGATACCCAGTGGCATCAAGAGGGGGGGCTGGAGCCCCGAGTGTGCCCCCAAAAAGCCCCGGGTCTCAAAATCCCTAAATGCATTATTAGCCCCTAGCCGCAGGAACAGGGAATGATCTCCTGCCCGCGCGGCCGAGCGACGTACAAAAAGTCTCACCTCCGGGACCTGGCTCCTATGATGGATGTCACACTCGTCCAGTGCCGAGACTGCGGGACGTGTGACATCCATCATAATCGCTGCCGGGTCCAGAAGGAGGCGGGAATGACACTGTGGCCACGCTAAGCACCGGGAGATCCCCGCTGAGCCGCTCGCTCTGTGTAAATGGGCGGGCCGTTCTTCTATCCTGGTTCTGGCTGCCTGGTGCCTGCAGGGCTGTCTGAGTGGTGGTGAATGCCAGGGCCCGGGATGAGTGTACTCGCACACTGCAGATAAGGCTGAGCACTGAGCAGCAACAATCTGTGTATGTCAGATAGGTCAGTCATGTATGTCAGGTAGGTCAGTTCTCCCAGGGGCAGCCTGACCAATCGGGTGCTGCCCTGGGCGAACATGCAGACTGAGTGCCAGCAGGTCCAGGGAACGGGACAGCACCCGGCTGAGGGCTCCAGGATGAAGAGCCACAAAGGTGGACAGAACCGATTGCCCTGGAGCAGGGAGAAGAGCTCTGAAGACCTCCCAGCCCAGAACCAATGGACAGGCTTACCAGAGAATGAGGCATGGGAGCAGGAGGTGCAGGCACCCAAAGACAGCAGAAGATCCGCTAGATGGAGCAGTTCCATGAACTCCTGTGACCACCCAGCTATGAGATCGGGCTCTGCGCACTGCATGGAAGGTACAGTGTCACACACACCTTCCCACAGGAGGGACTGCAGACAGGGCTAGGATCTCTCTCACTTCCCCCCTGTCAGAAACCATGAAATCAGACCGAGACAGAAGTACAGTTAAATCACACTTGTTTAATAATAAAAGTAAAAAGAACAAACGTAGTCAAAACATAGCCAAAGTTCAGTAACCGGAACGGATAGTCAGCAAAGCCAAAAGTCAGGGATCAATGTAGTGGAACAGCAAGCAGGATCTGGAGCCAGAAGGGATCTCAGCAAAGCCAGTCTTTAAACAGGAATGCAGGAGATCATTTCTTGTGATGTGACCAAGGCGAAGGCAGAGTAGTCAGGACTGACGAGCAGGATCACCAACAGCTGAGTAACTGTGGAGAGAGATGGCAGCTGGCAATTAGCCGACAGCTCACAATCCATCCTAAAACACAAGAAGGATGCAGGACTACCGTCAAACCTCTCTGGCATCACAACAAATGGTTCAGGACATGCTGGTTCCGGGGCTGGGCATACTGTAGTTTTAAACAACAGGACTTCTTGCTGCAGCTCTGAAACCGTCTGGCTCAAGCTGGAGACTTGCTGAGCAAGGGAGGTGAGCATCTTGTACATCTCTGCGGACTCCATGATTGTCAGTTCATTATGTAACAGCTTACCTTGGTTGGAGTCCATAGTGCAGAGATGTATGCTCACCTTTGCAATAGCCCACAGTAGCTAGGTAAAAGGCTACCTGGGCTGTGAATCTGAGCACGGGGGCTTGACAGGGAATTTACCAAAGGATTGCTGAGGTGAAGCCGTAGTCAGGGATTCCAGAAGTCAGAGTTAACGATGAACAGAGCCAGGGTCAGAAGCCGAGGTCAGTCTTGGAACACTGAAACTGGAAAATAAGAACACAGGAAAACAGGAACCTTTGGCAATACAAGAGACAATGAACTCACCCAGCCCTCAGGATGAGGCAGTGTTTTATACCCAGCTGATTTGCTAAACTGCCTCAGCTGAAACAGGAGTGACAGGTGCTAATTGCAAAGCAAGATCCAGAGTATAGCCCTCAGTGCTGCATGCAGGACAAGGCATAGCTGGAAACCAGGCTAAATAATGAGCTGAGGTGTGGCTCAGAGGCAATACAGCAGGAGCAGTACACTGAAAGTCATGGGTTCAATACTTCCTTGACCCACTTGGGGTGTGACCACGCCTGGCCGTTTGCATGGCATGGTAGGAACCGTGACACCTCCTCCCCCTTCCTCTACCTCCCAGCCCACAACCCTGCACTCAGTACATAGCGCACCCCTCAACTCTGTATGTAGCGTGCCCCTCAACCCTGGACTCAGTACATAGCGTGCCCCTCAACCCTGCACTCAGTACATAGCGCACCCTGCAATCCTGCATTCAGTACATAGCGCAACCCTGCACTCAGCACATAGGGTGACCCTGCATTCAGTACACAGCGCAACCCTGCAATCTTTATGTAGTAAAAAAATGCAGGCTCCAAACACTCCCGGCCCCTGCATTCTGTGCATTACACACTCCGACCCCTGCATTCTGTGCATTACATACTCCGACCCCTTGCGTTCTGTGCGATACACACTTCTGACCCCTGCGCTCTGTACATTTCACACTCAGATTTGCCGCGGCGTGTGCCGCAGGTTGTCCCTTGCCTCAAGTGTCCCTCATTGTGAAGTTCAAAAGTTGGGAGGTATGCATTATGACTATACAGGATTTGATTTTAGCCAACAGTTTGTGAAGCACTTGCTAAAATGCATACTCATACACACATTTCACACTGTATTTACATGGACAAATGCAGGAAGTCTAGTGTGCATAGCATCAGTAAGTGACATGTGTTCTGAGGATCACTAAACTCCACACACCAAGCAATACATCCCCCCCAAACCCTGGGAACACCAAGACGTCTCCCACACTTACCTTGCAAATCAGCAACATTTCCTGATGACAAAAAAGTGATGTTACCATGTTAACTTGCTGACAACTCTAAGCAGCAGTAGCACTTGCAAGTGCTTCTGAACGTCCTTCCACACACGTGATGATGCATTTACAGGTCAGGAGCCAGCCTGGGCAACCAGTTGTGCACCATTGCGAAAAGATATGCGCATTTTGCAGTATTTATTTTCTCTAATCACCAATTGCCACCCCATAAACACCATTTTTGAAATAATCATTTAGCGGAATAAGCATATTGAACACGTGAAAATATGTTAGCGAATGCGCATATCTTTTTGCATGTGTTCAATTTGCTTATTTCGCTAAATTATTATTTTAAAAATGGTGTTTATGGGGTGACAATTGGTGATTAGAGAAAATGAATACTTAGTTTGATATGTTCAATAGTTTACCTAGGCCATAGCAAAAATCACTGGAACCTGAACATCAGCATTGGAGCTGTTAAAAGCTTGCTTTTTTAGTTTTGAATTCACACTTTTTCTCTATTTAATGAGGTGCATGTGTGCAGAATAAAATCATTTTGTAGCCAAGTAGATTTAATAGAGATTGGAAGGTGTGTTAACAATACATTCCACTTATAAAATATTTTATTAATCATCAACAAAAAAAATTCAAAACAGATTCTATATTTTATTTGGACAATAGGAACACTAGTTTGTACATTCAGTTACTTTGCCCAAAAAAATTTACTGGCATTTATGGTACGCCATTTTTTAACCAGTTGCCGACCGCCGCACACCGATGTACGTTGATTTTACGTCACTTGATTTTTATTCGCTGCTTTTCACAGAAGATCTCTATAGATCTATTGTGGACCAAAGCAATTTGTATGCTGGTCAGTTCATCGTCGCTAATCCCCAGTCCTCCCTTGCTAGAGATTGGAAACCAATTACGGTTTCCAAATTTAAGATCTTTCTTGGCCTATCCCTCCTCATGGACATAACCAAAAAGAGTAACAGACAGATCGTCAGAGCCCATCTGTTTCCAGACGGTGCTCCACCTCACCTTCCCAATCCAAATGCAGTAAGCATGAGAGGCGTTTTCCTTATGTCCTCCTGAGTGCCCCTACACAACGAGCCCCCCCCAAAAAATGTTGTGTCTGTAGAAAGCGCGGATATAGCTGTGACACCCGTTATTATTGTCCCTCCTGTCCTGACAATCCTGGTCTTTGCATTGGTGAATGTTTTGAACGCTAGTTGAGTTTTAGCATAGGGTACAGCATTGCACAGACTAGGCACACTTTCACAGTGTCTCCCAAGATGCCATCGCATTTTGAGAGACCCAACCATTGCAGTTACAGTTACAAATAAAAGTTTAAAAAAAAAAAAGTAAAAAAGACACAGAAAAATATAAAATAAAATAAAAAAAATAGTTGTTGTTTTATTGTTCTCTCTCTCTCTATTCTCTCTCTATTGTTCTCTTTTTTACTGTATTCTATTCTGCAATGTTTTATTGTTATTATGTTTTATCATGTTTGCTTTTCAGGTATGTAATTTTTTTATACTTTACTGTTTATTGTGTTTTATTGTTAACCATTTTTTTGTTTTCAGGTACGCCATTCAGCTGCAGCGCGGATTTATGTATCTTGACAGCAACAGCGTTTGCTCCCACGATACATAAAGCCGTGACTCCAGTGCTGTCGGAGGTGATTTCACCACCACAGTTAAAAAAAAGAGCATATATGCCGAAGCATGGGGGCAGCAGGGGTGGAGGAGCAATTTGCTCCTAACTTTTGGGGCGGATGCCCCCATGCTTCGGCATATATAAATGGTGCATGTATGCCCATCATTACAAGTGGGTGGATGAAGGGAGGTATTCTAATGGTGGGCATATCCACTGATCAGTCTCTTTTTTTCGTTCAGCCCACAGGCTGCATGAAAAAAAAAATTACAATACAGTTGCAATAAAAAGTATGTGAACCCTTTTGGAAGGATATGGATTTCTGGACAAATTGGTCATAAAGTGTGATCTGATCTTCATCAAGTCACAACAATAGATAATCACAGCCTGGTTAAACTAATAACACACAAAGAATTAAATGTTACCATGTTTTTATTGAACACACCATGTAAACATTCACAGTGCAGGTGGAAAAAGTATGTGAACCCCTAGACTAATTAGATCTCCAAGAGCCGCATACGGGACCCCGAAAACCAAGCACCGCCTTTAGGCTTTCTAAGGATGTAAATTTTTGATTTCACTCCTCACTACCTATCACGGTTTCGGAGGCCATGGAATGCCCAGATGGCACAACCCCCCCCCCCCCCAAATTACCCCATTTTGGAAAGTAGACACCCCACGCTATTTGCTGAGAGGTATGGTGAGTATTTTGCAGATCTCGCTTTTTGTCACAAAGTTTTGAAAATTGAAAAAAGAAAAAAAATACATTTTTCTTTTCTTTCTTAATTTTCCAAAACAAATGAGCACTGCAAAATACTCACCATGCCTCTCAGAAAATAGATTGGGGTGTCTACTTTCCAAAATGGGGTCATTTGGGGGGGGTTTGTGCTATCTTGGCATTTTATGGCCTTAGAAACTGTGATAGGTAGTGAAGAGTGAAATCAAAAATTTACGCCCTTATCCTGAAGGTGGTGCTTGGTTTTCAGGGCCCCGTATGTGGTTAGGCTCCCAAAAAGTCCCACACATGTGGTATCCCCGTACTCAGGAGAAGCACCAGAATTTATTTTGGGGTGTAATTCCACATATGCCCATGGCATGTGTAAGCAATATATCATTTAGTGACAACTTTGTGCAAAAAAAAAAAGTTTATCATTTTCCTGCAACTTGTGGCAAAATATAAAATATGCCATGGACTCAACATGCCTCTCAGCAAATAGCTTGGAGTGTCTACTTTCCAAAATGGGGTCATTTGGCTGGGTTTTGTGCCATCTTGGCATTTTATGGACTTCAAAACTGTGATAGGTAGTGAGGAGTGAAATAAAAAGTTTACGCCCTTAGAAATCCTGAAGGCGGTGCTTGGTTTTCGGGGCCCCGTATGCGGTTAGGCTCCCAAAAAGTCCCACACATGTGGTATCCCCGTACTCAGGAGAAGCAGTAAAATGTATTTTGAGATGCAGTTCCACATATAACCATGGCATGTGTGAGCAATATATCATTTAGTGACAACTTTTTGTAAAAAAAGTATTTTTTTTGTCATTATTCAATATCTTGGGACAAAAAAATAAAATATTCAATGGGCTTAACATGCCTCTTAGCAATTTCTTTAGGGTGTCTACTTTCCAAAATGGGGTCATTGGGGGGGGGGGGGTTTGTACTGCCCTGCCATTTTAGCACCTCAAGAAATGAGATAGGCAGTCATAAACTAAAAGCTGCGTAAATTCCAGAAAATGTACCCTAGTTTGTAGACGCTATAACTTTTGCGCAAACCAATAAATATACGCTTATTGACATTTTTCTTACCAAAGACATGTGGCTGAATACATTGTGGCCTAAATGTATAACTACAACAAGTGCTTGTTACACCATAAATGAGTGCTTAATAGTGCTTGTTACACCATACATAGTGTCTTAATCAACATAAAAGGTGCTTAGTGCTCAATAAGATGTCAAACAGCTAAGTCTCTGAGCATTCTCAGTGTAACAAGAGGTATATCCTAAATGGCAAAGTCTCTGGGCATACACAATGCAAATGGCAGTATATACACAAATATATATACTGCAGAGAATACATATAGAATTTCTGTCTATCGATAAATAGATAGATAGAGAGAGAAAAACATGAACACATTAAACATTACTAGCACTAACAACTTCAGCCCCGGAAGGATTTGCCCCCTTAATGACCGGGCCATTTTTTGTGATACGGCACTGCATCGCTTTAACTGACAATTGCGCGGTCGTGTGATGCTGTACCCAAACAAAATTGACGTCCTTTTTTGCCCACAAATAGAGCTTTCTTTTGGTTGTATTTGATCACCTCTGCGGTTTTTACTTTTTGCGCTATAAACAAACAAAGAGAGACAATTTTGAAAAAAAAAAATGAAAAAAAAATTTTTTTGCTATAATACATATCCAAAAAAAAAAACAACACATTTGTTCATCAGTTTAGGCCGAAATATATTCTTCTGCATATTTTTGGTAAAAAAAAAAATTGCAATAGGCGTATATTAATTGACTTGCGCAAAAGGCAAAAGTTATCGCGCCTACAAACTATGGGATAGATTTAGGGACTTTTATTTTTTTTAAATAGTTTTTACTGGTAATGGCAGCAATCTGTGATTTTTAGCGGGACTGTGGACAAATCTGACCCCAAATTACACTTTTTGGGGACCAGTGACATTATTACATTGATCAGTGCTATAAAAATGCACTGATCAATGTAAAAATTACACTGGCAGGGAAGGGGTTAACACTAGGGGGTGATCAAGGAGTTAAGTGTGTTCCCTAGGTATCTTCTAACTGTAGGGGGGATGGGCTGCCAGGAACATGACAGAGATCACTGTTCCCAATGACTGGGAACAGTAGATCTCTGTCATGTCCCCTGTCAGAATGGGGATCCGCTTGTTTACAATCCCTGTCCCTGTACTAGGCGATCATGGGTTGTCGGCGGACATCAAGCGCGCAGCGGGTGCCTGTGCGGGCCTCCATACAACTATGGAGATTTGAGCAGGAGAGCTGACCTGCTGCCATATAACGGTGGCGGCTGGTGGCAAGTGGTTAAAAAAAGGAATAAGACGCTAAATACAAACCCAGCAAGGACAATTTATTTTAGGATTTAAACAGTTCATCTCTAGATTAAAATGTATGTTTTTGTGGAAGGAACTGTTGTACTATGAGGATCAATGGTTGAAACTTGCATTTAAATATAAATATTATATTATGCTAGTTCGCTAATTTTCATGCGCGCGACGCATGTTTGGCATTCATGAGTTTCGGAATTTAGTATATCGCGCGGTTAAAAATGAATGTGGCAACGATTGTGACTATTTTTATTCTCTAGGCATGCACACTTATGCTAGTACATAGTCGGAGAAACAGGGGAAATTCATCTCCTCTGAGACTTTCACTTATATTTTTGTTTTCACATAAATTTTTGAAAAAGTTTAAAAGCAGATCATCTACAAACAATATACCGCATGTTTAGTAACCATTTAATCTATGAGTTCATGCTCTAAACAATTTTTCCTTGTGCAATTCCCATGCTCCTACCACATGAATAGATTTAGAAGGTCGCTGATTTCTATGACCATTAGTAAATTCGCTTTTGCGATAATTTTTTCCCACGCGCTATAGTTAATGTCATTTCTGCGCAAATCTACCCAGTTTTAGCCAAATGTGACCATGCTTTTGCGCATTCGCTGCATAGGCGCTATAGTAAATAAACCCCATTGTGTCTGTGCCTTTCTTGGCATTATTCATAATTATCTGACACAGATTAGCCCCCACTGCCACCTCTTACCTTCTGAAGCCTCATATCCCCAGATGACACTGGTTACAGAGAAACACATGCGTTGGGAGAGGCCTCACACGTGGCTTTATTCTGCAAGTCAGCCTGACCGCTTGGACCTGCTGGTTGTTTGTAACACATGCTGTGTAATTCCTTCAAAATTATAAGTCTGATATTATCACTTTAGTAAAATTTTGATGAAACACTACACTATGTGGAGTTTCCTCTGTACTTTAACTTCCTCCATGGAGTCTATCTTGGCTTAAGAGATTGTGGAACCTTTGCATGCAAGATCCTGGTACAGGGGGTCCCCTAGTTACAAACATCCCACTTACAAACGACTCCTACTTACAAACGGAGGCAGACAACAGGAAGTGAGAGGAAATCTACCCCTAGGAAGGGAAATTCTCTCCTGTAAGAGCTATTATGGGGAAAAGGTACCTCCACTGATGCTTTATCACCAAGGCTTGTTTCCACAACAACCCAAAATTTTCAAAATCCAATTGTCATTGGGACAGAAAGTGAGGTGAAATCTTCTGAACAGGGGCACACACAGCAAAACAAATGTCACAGGGGTGTTAACCCTTCCCTATGCTATCCAAAAAGCTTAAAAATAGTTTTTTTGGCTGGAGCTACACTTAAAAAATGTACCTGTTCCGACTTACAAACAGATTCAACTTAAGAACAAACCTATAGTCCCTAACTTGTTTGTAACCCGGGGAGCCCCTGTATATATATTTGAGGATGCCCCACAGATGCTCAATAGGGTTTAGGTCTGGAGACTTGCTTGGCCAGTCCATCACCATTACCCTTAGCTTCTTTAGCAAGGCAGTGGTTGTCTTGGAGGTGTGTTTGGGGTTGTTGTTATGTTAGAAAACTGCCCTGCAGCCCAGTCTCAGAAGGGAGGGGATCATGCTCTGCTTCAGTATGTCACAGTACATGTTGGCATTTATGGTCCCCTCAATGAACTGTAGCTCCCCAGTGCCGGCAGCACTCATGCAGCCCCAGATCATGACACTCCCACTACCATGCTTAACTGTAGGCAAGACACACTTGTCTTTGTACTCCTCACCTGGTTGCCGCCACACACACTTGACACCATCTGAACCAAATAAGTTTAACTTGGTCTCATCAGACCACAGGACATGGTTCCAGTAATCCATGCCCTTAGTCTGCTCGTCTTCAGCAAACTGTTTGTGGGCTTTCTTGTGCATCATCTTTAGAAGAGGCTTCCTTCTGGGAGGACAGCCATACAGATCAATTTGATGCAGTGTGCTGCATATGGTCTGAGCACTAACAGGCTGACCCCCTACCCCTTCAAACTCTACAGCAATGTTGACAGCACTCACACGTCTATTTCCCAAAGACAACCTCTGGATATGAGCACGTGCACTCAACCTCTTTGGTTGACCATGGCGAGGCCTGTTCTCAGTGGAACCTGTCCTGTTAAACCACTGTATAGTCTTGGCCACTGTGCTGCAGCTCAGTTTCAGGGTCTTGGCAATCTTCCTTTAGCCTAGGCCATCTTTATGTAGAGCAACAACTCTTTTTTTCAGATCCTCAGAGAGTTCTTTGCCATGAGGCGCCATGCTGAGCTTCCAGTAACCAGTATGAGAGAGTGAGAGCAATAACACCAAATTTGACACACCGGCTCCCCATTCACACCTGAGACCTTGTAGCACTAACGAGTCACATGACACCGGGGAGGGAAAATGGCTAATTGGTCCCAATTTGGACATTTTCACTTAGGGGTGTACTCACTTTTGTTGCCAGCGGTTTAAACATTAATGGCAGTGTGTTGAGTTATTGTGAGGGGACAGCAAATTTACACTGTTATACATGGTGTACACTCACTACTTTACATTGTAGCAAAGTGTAATTTCTTCAGTGTTGTCACATGAAAAGATATAATAAAATATTTACAAAAATGTGAGAGGTATACTCACTTTTGTGAGATACTGTGTATATACTGTATGTATACACACACACACACACACACAGTGTTTGCGCATTTTATATGGACTTTTTTTGCACAGATATGTAAATTTAGGATGAGTTCATCATATGGTTATTGTACTTTTATTGTGTCTCTTATGTGATTTAATAACTTATACCTAGCACAAGGATAGCACACTTTTTATTGTTTGGTTGGAGCTTGTTACACATCCTACTCAGATTGGTGTTTTAGATGCTGCTGCCTGTTCAATTTACTTGAGTTTTTATTGTATTTGTTTTACTTAGTTTTTTGTCACTAAGGTTTAATATTATTTTGCAAGCAGATGAATATGATCTTGGGTTTAGTACAAAATTACAATGTTGCAGTCTAATCCCTGGCAGAAATAAATATTTCCTTCTGCCTATCTCGGGTTGGTGACATCATCTCAGCCTAGGCAAACTCAAGGTACTGTAGGTCAAATGTTCATTTTTAATGAAAAATAACAGCCCTAACGCTTCTCTCCTTATAATAAGCCTCCGTTCCCCTCACCCCAGGGCCACTCCTTCCCTTCTCTTCTTTCTACCCCCCTCCTTTTCTACTTTCAATTTCTTTCTCTTTCTCTTTATTCAGGCCCTCGGGCTTAATTCTACAATGATCAGAAAATTTAACATAATAAACAACTTATTGCATTCAGAGGTATTTCATCCTCTCTGAGGTTAATCAATTTAATCTAAATTTATTACTGTTTCTTTATATTTATATTTTTATTTTCTTCATCTAAAGTTATGCATTGTAACAACATTTCGCATTGTAATCAATAGATACTCATATAAGTTTGCAATCATATTACTACATACTGATATCATACCGCTACGCCAGAATGTGCAGCGTGTAGCTATGCTTTGGTATGCAGCTTGGACTCGGCATTGAATAGCCGGTGTCCAGGCTTAATTCTTTGATCAATAGTTCCACTCGCCGGTTGTCGGCAGCCTTATACCAGTTAATTCATGATGTATCCATCATTGTTTTGTACTTTTCTGTTGATATATATTTTCAATAAAACCTTTTGTACAAGAAAAATAACAGCTATATATTAAGACTTGTCAAGAATATGTTTGTGCAGGCTTGTAAAGTTACTGAATGTTCTGCTTTTTAATGCTCCTCCTAATTCAAAACTGATGTCAGGTACCTGGTATAGGTCGAGATGATGAGAGGGCTTCCCTTAAACCTCCTATACAATATCCCATGAAGTTGGTAATAGGGCATAGCAGGAAAAGTGGCATGGGGGCCTTCAGTGGGTCTAGGCACAGTGGATGATCTGAGGGATGGCTGGATACTGCTGGGATGCTGTGGATGCCCAAACTGGATCTGATATAGAATACAGGCACACAGTTGGAGCACAGGAACCTGCAGATGCATGAAGCAAGCCATGGTCAAGACAAGCCCATGTCAGCAAAAGCTCGGTAGCAGCAGTAACAAATTGGGAGGCAGAAGCAGGGTGAGAACCCAGGCTAGGGTCAACATCATGCAGGCAGTAGAGGTACCAAATCAGCAGGCGGAAGAAAAATCCGGGACACAAGCCAGAGTCAGCAATGGGAGATCAGGATACAGCGGAATCAGGAGGGAAGCCAGATCAAGCACAGAGTAGCAAAATGCAGGTCAGGTCACAGAAGCACAGTGTTCTGTTCTTTAAATAGAGAGATTGATTCCAATGCCAGTGTCAGATATGAACACTTGTTCACACTAATGTGTATTAGCATGCACATAGCAGAAAACCTATGTGTTGGAACAAGGCTTGATCGCACAGATCTTCGCTCATGGCCTTACACTCGATCCACCTGACAAGTAAACTGCCCTATTATTTTTTCTTGGGTCCAGATTCCATCATGGCCTCCAGCCCATTATCTGATAAAACTTAAAAAATAAGACTTAGGCAACGTACACACAAGTAGACTTTTCGACCGGACTGGTCCGACGGACCGAGTCCGGCGGACAATCCGATCGTGTGTGGGCTTCATTGGACCTTCAGCTGACTTTTCCAGTCAAAAATCTGACGGACTTTAGATTTGAAACATGATTCAAATCTTTCCGACGGACTCGAGTCCGGTCAAAAAATCCGCTCGTCTGTATGCTAGTCCGACGGACTAAAACCAACGCTAGGGCAGCTATTGGCTACTGGCTATCAACTTCCTTATTTTAGTCCGATCATACGTCATCTTGTACGAATCAGTCGGACTTTGGTGTGATCATGTGAAGGCAAGTCCGTTCCTTCAAAAGTCCGTCAGAAGTCCGTCAAAAGTCCGTCGGACCAGTCCGGTCGAAAAGTCCGCCCGTGTGTACGCGGCCTTAAGCTTCGCGCACATGCACGTTTGGCTTGCACAAAGTAATAAAATGGGCAGTTTTGGGTGCCCAAGAGGCACTGGTGCAGCCAGGGCTGGACTGGGACAAAAATGTGGCCCTGGACTTCATCCAGACCGGCCCAGGGCACAACACATCAGGGCACGGTACATCAGGCCACATCAGGGTACAGAGCCCAGCACATCAGGGCACAACACATCAGGGCACAAGGCACATCAGGGCACAGCACATCAGGCCACATCAGGGTACGGAGCCCAGCACATCAGGGCACAAGGCACATCAGGGCACAGCACATCAGGGTACAGCACATCAGGGTACAGGGCACAGCACATCAGGGTACAGCACATCAGGGTACAGCACATCAGGGTACAGGGCACAGCACATCAGGGTACAGAGCCCAGTACATCAGCGTACAGGGCACAACATATCAGGGTACAGTGCCCAGTACATCAGCGTAGAGGGCACAACATATCAGGGTACAGTGCCCAGTACATCAGCGTACAGGGCACAACATATCAGGGTACAGTGCCCAGTACATCAGCGTACAGGGCACAACATATCAGGGTACAGTGCACAGCATATCAGAGTACAGAGCCCAGCACATCAGCTAATAGGGCACAACACATCAGGGCACAGTACATTAGGGTATAGCACATCAGGGCACAGAACATCAGAGCACACGACATTGAGGCACAGCACACCGGGGCACAGGACATCAGGGCACAGGACATCAGGGCAAAGCACATCGGGGCACAAGGCACATCAGGGCATAGGACATCGGGGCACAGCACATCCGGGCACATAGCACATCAGGGCGCATCAGGGCACATAGCACATCAGGGCACGGGGCACATCAGGGCATGGGACACATCAGGGCACATGGCACATCATGGCACATCAGGGCACATGGCACATCAGGGCACGGGGCACATCATGGCACATCAGGCTGCATGGCACATCAGGGCACGGGGCACATCAGGGCACATTATTGCACATCAGGGCACGGGGCACATCAGGCCACATGGCACATCAGGGCACGGGGCACATCAGGGCACATTATGGCACATCAGGGCACATGGCACATCAGGGCACGGGGCACATCAGGCCACATGGCACATCAGGGCACGGGGCACATCAGGGCACGGGGCACATCAGGGCACATTATGGCACATCAGGGCACATGATGGGGCACATGGCACATTATGGTGCACATCGCACATCAGGGCATGGGGCACATCAGGCCACATGGTACATCAGGGCACATAGCACATCAGGGCACGGGGCACATGGCACATCAGGGCACATGATGGGGCACATTATGGGGCACATGAGGCCACATGGCACATTAGGGCACGGGGCACATGGCACATCAAGGCACATTATGGCACATCAGGGCACATGATGGGGCACATCAGGGCACATTATGGGGCACATTAGGGCACATCAGGCTACATGGCACATTAGGGCACGTGGCACATTAGGGCACATCAGGCTACGTGGCACATTAGGGCACGTGGCACATCGGGGCACATCAGGGCATGGGGCACATCAGGGCTCTGGACACATGATGGGGCACATAGCACATCGGGGCACATGATGGGGAACATAGCACATCGGGGCACATGATGGGGAACATAGCACATCGGGGCACATAATGGGGAACATAGCACATTGGGGCACATGATGGGGCACATGATGGGGCACATAGCGGGGCACATGATGGGGCACATAGCGGGGCACATGATGGGGCACATGATGGGGCACATGATGGGGCACATAGCGGGGCACATGATGGGGCACATAGCGGGGCACATGATGGGGCACATGATGGGGCACATGATGGGGCACATAGCGGGGCACATGATGGGGCACATAGCGGGGCACATGATGGGGCACATAGCGGGGCACATGATGGGGCACATAGCTGGGGAACATGATGGGGCACATAGCAGGGCACATGATGGGGCACATAGCAGGGCACATGATGGGGCACATAGCGGGGCACATAGCACATCATCAGGGCACATTGTGGGGTCTTACTAGCCAGCATGCAGAGAAGCGCAGGGAGCTTCTGTAGTAATAAGTTCTCTCTCGTGTCATCACGCTGTTCCCCGGCGGCCCCGCCCCCTCCTCTCTTCTTGTCTATACCAGATGATCCTACAAGCCAATTAGTATAGACGAGAAGAGAGGAGGGGGCGGGGCCGCCGGGGAACAGCGTGATGACACGAGAGAGAGCTTATTACTACAGAAGCTCCCTGCGCTACTCTGCATGCTGGCTAATCTCGATCTACCTGTCAGGCGCCAGCTGTTGGCGGTTGACGGGTAGATCGCCGGGCACCGCAGATGCGGTTGAAAGTATGACTGGCCCAGACTGAGCCATCGGCCCACCGGGAATCTCCCGGTAGTCCCGATGGCCAGTCCATCCCTGGGTGCAGCGTACAGCATGCTGGCAGTAGCCTGGCTATAGCAATGACAGGCTGAAATACACAGTGGTTGAACGCTGTTTGGAGCAGTACTAGCATACAGAGCAATATTTATATAGGAATGTACAGTATGCCCTGGACAGAGACTTTCTGCATTTGGGTCATACGTTTGAATGCACTTCAGTTGGCGAGTACTGCTTGGAATAGAGCACAGACACATACAGCCATTGCATATTTCAGCTTGCCCCTAATTTTGACAGGCCACTGACAGTAGGCTGTACACTGCATCTTTGCTAAAAATGGAGTGCCTTTGGCTGATAGCAAAGCTTTGTGAATTGAGCCTATTATCTGTTATTCCCTTAGACTAAGCATTTACTACTGTTTTATTGTAACTGTGTATGTTTCAGAGTGGATTTGTTGATCAAATGTTTTACTGTATAAATATACTAATTATCCTTTTTGAAACACCTATCTTGCACAGCACAGGAAATCACTGTGCAGTATAAAGTAATTCATATTGTCTAACTTCAGTGTAACAGAAGGTAATGTTATTTGCGGCAGAACTAATTTCCTTCCACAAAATGGCAGTCGCAAGTGTGCTTTATTTAGCTTGTGACTGGCTTTAGGCTGTGACACTCTGGGAGATGTAGTCTGGAGAAGAATGTAGGCCATCACTTGGAAACTAAACTATGATATCCAGGGATACCTGAGAGCAGGAGGGGTCTGATAAAAGGAAAAGACTGGGAAAGAGCAGGGTCAGTTGGAGAAAGTACCAACCGGAGAGAGGATGGGAGAAGAAGTGCTGTGCGGTGCCAAGCCATGCTGTCCTGGGTTTCGCTGCTGGATCCTGGACCTGGTGGCTGGACTGAGTTGAGCCTGTTGTACCATCTGCTAGACATGAAATTCCAATCTAATTTTACATTGAATTCCAACTGTAAACATATTTCTGAAATCAAAGACTGTGTGTGTTATTACCCTTTCAAAATAATGCTGTTTTACTTAAGCCAAGGGTCATTTAAAAAATCATTGTAATCATTTGATGAAGATGAAGATTTTTCTTTTGTTTGCTCACTTTGCCACATTCGAATCGAAAAATCTAAAGTTTTTGATTCAGCCAATTCAAAATTTATCGATTCAAACGTTTAGAATCGAAAAAATCTGTACATTCAAAGAAAATTTGAATAGACATAAAACTAATTCCAAATATGAATTCCGAATATGAATTCAAGGAATTAACCGAATTTAACGAAACAAAATAACTAGATTAACGAATGTAAACTAAACACATTTTTTCGTCATGCACATGTCTACCATCAGCTACTCCGGTGTCTACTCTGTAACGCCAGTCTGTGATACAGGCCGCCACCGCTTAGGCTAAGAAAATGCAGGAGGGAACCCTCCAAGGTATTCATCTCGCCTGCCATCGGTGACGATCAACTGCAAGAAAGGGGACCCCCCCATTGTTTCATCCAACCAACTGCCGCAGGAGACTTGCTGAGAGAGAGAGTCACCGCCTCACAGTTAAGCTGAATCATTGTTGATTCTTTCAGTTTTCAGTTGCAAGAAGCTGCAGGTAAACAGGCTGCACCCACTTTTGTGCTAACTGCTCATTCTGTTGCCTCCCTGTCATATAATCATATCCTCCACAAAATCCAGCTCCAATCTGCCCTAGGCCCTCACAGCCACGCTCCAGTACTGGGCTTCTACTTTGCCTTCCACAGTCCACACCCCTCTGTTCCCATTGGCTGGGGAGAAGCTGTGAGCCATTTTCTGAAAGGAGAGGAGCATGAGGTGAGAACAGTCTAGGATGGGGAAGTGTCTGTGCTGTGTGCTGGCAACATGGAATGGTAACTGAGCTCAGCGAGGCAAGAAGAAGAGAGTGCCATCCTGTAGCCACGAAGGGACCGATGTCACTGGTGATGTATGACACTCCTCAGTGTCTCCTAGTCACCAGCTGGGATTCTCTGTACCCCCCTCCCCCACCCGGGGATGTCCACTTACCCCACTTCCCTGGCGACTGGGGAAAACACCTTCGGGAGGTGACCTTGCCCCAACACCTGCCAACACTGACAGAGAAACCTTCAGAAATTGCTAATACAAATCCCTTAACACCTCCTTGGGGGGCCCCTGAAGGGCTGCAGGCTCCAGATTTTGTGTCACATGGCTTTGCCCTCCCAGATCTAAGTTGCCCCCTGACCACCCCCTCCACCCTGCATGCTATGCCCGGCTGCTGAACACCTTTCCCATTACAGCACCCTATACTGTTCCTCCTCCGCAGGGCTGAAATCACATTCCTTTACAACACAGCCAGTTAGCCATGATCTGTACAGGGTGTATCTGCCTACTGAAACTACACTGCTGTTCCAACCAGAGAATTTCACAGGTCAGAAGGACAACATAAAAGCCAGATACACCTTGTGAAGACTGACACACTGTGTGTAAAGGAATGTGACTTCAGCCCTGTGTAGTGTGGGGGGGAGGGGGGGGGCTGTATACAGTGCTGGCAAAGGAGCTCTGCAAAGTGACCTGCCAGGGGTCCCTGTCCTCTGATTCTCCAACGGTGATCCCTGTCCTCTGATGTAAAGGGGAACTCTGGGAACTCAAAACTCTTAAGCTACTTTGAGTATCTTGGCGTGCATTGGATGTATTTGCAAGCATGTTGGAAGTGGGGGGGGGGGCAGGTTAACTTTTGCAACGAGGCACACAAGCTTCAAGATATGCCTCTGCTCATATTACTAAGACCTTTGGCTCACAGTGTCCAAGTCCTAACCACCGCCACCCCTCCTTTTCTTCTCTCATCTGGTTTTGTTGTTCTATTTGCCAATATTGATAATACAGATGCCACGTGGCACTCTGAGCTAGTGAGTATTTCTCTAGTTCATCGTATATATTTTTTGTTTGAACATTTTTCTGTTTGAACATTTGGGATGTCTTTTGTTTTAATGACTTATGTCATTATATGAATTGTTCTAGTTGGCTCTTATGAATACCCAAGTACTTGAAATAATATATATATGAGAATAATTGAAGCCTAACGGGTGAGACTATCTTTCATGGACTCCTTTGCAAGGTATTTCTATGTGTGTTCCATATATGTCACTCAGATATGATGATGATCCATTTTTTAATACATGTTGCTATTGTATGAAGTCTTATTTATGTGTTTTATTTTAGATAGTGAGACCTGTTTTTCTCCAACGATCCCTGAGTGTGTCCTGATGAAGCTAGAGAGCGAAACACATTGACGCACAGGGGCTCACTACTATGTATACTATGCATGTTCATTTTTGTCATGTAATGTGTATATGTTTTTAACTCTTTATCTTTTTTGCTTTTTGTACCAAGTATTGTTATGAATAAAATATACAATTTTATATCTATTACTGTCCATTGGGCCTTTAAAGTCCAACCTTTGGGCTATCTTTTGCACAATTTTTTCTTTTATTACATCAAATTTCTATACGGATGTGGCCATAGGAGTGTTTCCTTCATATTTTGTATCATTAGCAATAATCAGCATGGATTCGTAAAGAATTGTTCTTGCCAAACCAATCTATTAACCTTCTATGAAGTGAGCTAGATAAAGGAAGGCTCATAGACGTGGTGTATCTGGATTGTGCAAAAGCATTTGACACAGTTCCCCATAAACGTTTATTGTACAAAGTAAGGTTCGTTGGCATGCACCATAGGGTGAGTACATGGATTGAAAACTGGCTACAAGGGCGAGTTCAGAGGCTGATGATAAATTGGGAATACTCGGAATAGTCAGGGTTGGGAAGTGGGATCCCCCAGGGTTCTGTGCTGGGACCAATTCTGTTTAATTTGTTCGTAAATGACCTGGAGGATTGGGTAAACAGTTCAATCTCTGTATTTGCAGACGACACGAAGCTAAGCAGGGCAATAACTTCTCTGCAGGATGTGGAATCCTTGCAAGGAGATCAGAACAAATTAATGGGGTGGGCAACTACATGGCAAATGAGATTTAGGCCTTATGCCCACAGACGTTTTCACAGCCGCTTTTTTGAGCATTTTTTGTAGCTTTAATACTCCTCTCCATGTTAGCCTATGGCCTCATGCCCACCATGGCGTTTTTGAGCTGTAAATGGCATAGCCGTTTTTAAGCTGCAAAAAAACCCAGGACCAGTGCATTCTGAGACTCCAGCGCTAGAGCTGTAAAAACGTCAGACGCTGGCAAAAGGTGTTAAACGTGATTTAACAAGGCTTAACAGTGTGTTAGGCCTTGTCCGGCGTTTCTGTCTCTATTCAAAATCAATGGTTCCCTATGGGAGTCCATTGATTTGAATAGAGGTCACACCAGAAGTCGGATCAAGAGGATCTTGTGTGCTGAGAATCTTGAGGGGGGAACCCAGCGAAAATTTTTAAAAAATTTGCGTGAGGTTCCCCTACCAAGACTATACCAGACCCTTATTCGAGCACGCAGCCCAGCAGGTCAGGAAAGGGGGGGGGGGGGCGAGCGAGCGCCCCCCCTCCTGGACCATACCAAGCCACATGCCCTAAACATGGGGGGTTGGTGCTTTGGGCCAGGGGGGGCCCTGCACCCCCCACCCCAAAGCACCTTGTCCCCATGTTGATGAGGACATGGGCCTCTTCCCGACAACCCTGGCCGTTGGTTGTCGGGGTCTGCGGGCGGGGGCTTATCGGAATCTGGGGGCCTCCTTTAATAAGGGGGCCTGCAGATCCCGGCCCCCCACCCTATGTGAATCGTACCCCTACCCATTCACCTGGGGAAAAAAGTGTCAATAAAAAAAAAAAAACAGGTTTTTAAAGTAATTTTTTTTTTTTGGTGGGGGGTTCACCTTAAGATCCATACCAGACCGCAGGGTCTGGTATCGTCTTGGTGGTGGAACCATCACTCAAATTTTTTTTGTAATTTTCGCTGGGTTCCCCCCTCAAGATTCTCAGTACACAAGTCGCACTGCAAGTCAGATCCTCTTGATCCGACTTCTGGTGCGACCTCTATTCAAATCAATGGACTCCCATAGGGAACCATTGATTTTGAATAGAGACAGAAACGCCGGACGAGACCTAACATAGTGATAAGCCTTGTTGAATTCAATGCAAAATGCGGATAAAATCACGTTTTTAACGCCGCTTTTTTCCTGGCGTCTGTATTGGCTTTACAACCCGTTTCTTAAAACGTCCATAGCCTTAATGTAGAAAAATGTAAAATAATGCATTTGGGTGGCAAAAATATGAATGCACTCTACTCACTACGGGGTGAACCTCTGGGGGAATCTAGGATGGAAAAGGACCCGGGGGTCCTCATAGATGAGGCTCAGCAATGGCATGCAATGCTGCTGTTAATAAAGCAAACAGAATATTGGCATGCATTAAAAAGGGGATTAACTCCAGGGATAAAGCGATAATTCTGCCACTCTACAAGACTCTGGTCCGGCCGCACCTAGAATATGCTGTCCAGTTCTGGGCACCAGTCCTCTAGAGGGATGTACTGGAAATGGAGTGAGTACAAAGAAGGGCAACAAAGCTAATAAGGGATCTGGAGGATATATTTTGTTGGCGGAAAATTTAAGAACTCGCTAGCCAACATTTGTTGTCAGAAAGTCCGACATCAAATGTTCGATGGAGCATACACACGGTTGGACTTTCAGCCAACAAGCTCACATCCAGCATTTGTTGTCGGAAAATCCGATCGTGTGTACTGGGCATCAGACTTTGCTAACTTTTGTATTGATACACTTGGAATGCATTTAGTTCATTTAAACTATATAACAAGTTGGACTTATTATTTTATTTGTCATTTGTTGCCATGTAAATCAGCTTAGAAAGAATAAAACACAAATATTAAAGATGTGTGTATGTGCTTTTTTCCCAAAATGCAGTTTCATCCTTCATTCTGCAGTGCCCTCCATCTCATCCTTGAAGTTAGTATGAGAGCCTCAGCACTGTCCCTGGGCTCACAGCTAGAAATGATGGAATGATGTTTCTTGGAAACCCTCATAACCAGTATGAAAATGAATACTGTGCTGGCCTTATGGGTGACACATACCACACATGTTCCAAGTTGTAAAATGCGAATGATCCTAAGCTGACTGCCCAATCAATATCCTGATTACAAATTTAGATGCATTGCTCTGCCTGATTGGCCTGCTATTACAGCATGAGAAAAACATGTTGTGTGGTTGGGAACCATAGCAATCCATGAACTGTTATACCACAGGAACCTCTGCAGACATTCGAAGCCATACAATTTTGTGTTAATATTTTGAACTATGCTAAAAACTTTGCTGAGAATCATTTGCATTTCAAATTATCACATAACACAAACTCCTTATAAGTTTAGAAAAATGACAACACTTTGAAATAACTTTAAAACCCATATGCATATTATTTTATTTTGCTTTTTTCATATATGTGGCTGCTCTTCTTTCTTGGCATTCCATAGCTCTCAGATGCTAAAACTGAAAATCAGAACCCCAAATGACATCCTGCAATAGTTTTCTGTGCTCAGGTATTGTTGAAAATGTTATTCATTGAAAAACATTCCATTTAGAAATAATTTCTGGGGGTTATAGAAAAATAGGCAGGTAGAGGCCCTAGGAAAGTAACAATGAGAATTGAAACCACAACATAAAAAAGCTTCATCCCTATAACCAACAGCTGTGCATGGCAACCAGTCATTTTCTTGCTTTCATTATCAAAGCTTAAAGTGGTTGTAAAGGCTTGTTTTTTTTTTTTTTTTTAAAAACAACAACAAACGTGTCATACTTACCTCCACTGTGCAGTTAGTTTTGCACAGAGTGGCCCTGATCTAACTCTTCTGGGGCCCCCTGGCGGCGCTGGTGGCTCCTCCCCGCATCAAGTGTCCACGTTGGAGAAGCGCTCTCCTTGGTAGACACACATGCGGGCGCGTTCCCAAGACCTGCATCTGTGTCCATTCACACAGAATGCAGGACTCGGCCCCACCCCCCAGCGCCGCGTCATTGGATTTGATTGACAGCAGCGGGAGCCAATGGCTGCGCTGCTATCAATCTATCCAATTGGGACACCAGACACCAGATAGAGATGGTGTGCTCATTCCCGGACAGAAGATGACAGCATCCAGGTAAGTAAAACGGGGGGACTGGGGGGCTGCAGCACTAAAAAAGCTTTTTCACCTTAATGCATAGAATGCATTAAGGTGAAAAGCCATGAGGGTTTACAACCCCTTTAACTGAAAAAGCTGAAGCTAGAAGCTGACTGGTTACAATGCACAGCTGGTCAAGATTCTGTGCTTGCCAGTATTAGTTGGACATTAGTCTACAGAGTACACAGAGCCATTCACATTAGTCCCAGCTGCTTAAGTCAATCCCAATGTACTCCCCCCTCTACCACACTTATACCATCACACTAAAGTATATTTGGATAAGATGGCAAGTAACTTATCAGTATGTTTTTGGGTTGTGTGAGGAAACCCCATAAACATAATAAGTGAGTACGAGAGTCGTTGAGATACATGTGGCCAACCTCACCTCCCGGACTGCATACAGCTTCCTCGAGTCAGCACCCCTTCTCAAATGGATAGATACATACACAGAATAGGTGTTGACAGTTTTACTGCAGACTCACAAGATCAGGAAAACATGACAGCTTTTTACTGGCCTAGGCTGTACTTTTACTCATCATAGATAGAATTACCTGTACAATACAGCTTTGTAACTCTAACAAACTCAGATGACCAATGCTCTCTTTCTCAAATATGTGAATAATGGGCCTGAGCTCTGCTACCTTCATTGGTCACTGACGGCACATTTCTTGCAGTACTCTTCCCAGATGATTCAGCTTCACTCCTCAAAACTCCTTTGTCCTACTGTAAGTATGATTTTTCTATCCAGAGGACATCCCCCCATCCCCCACTCCGTCCCATAGCACACATGCTACTACTGCTCCATTCATGACAAACACCATGTCAAATACGTTTTCCTTTATCACCTATTGAGGGACACAGGAATTCAAAGACTGTCAGGTTATACTGCTGCCTACAAAAGGATTAGACACTGGCAAGCAAAAAACTGTGGGTCATCCCAGTATAACCACTCCTACTCCAAGTTTGTTGCTAGTTCCCTAGAAGGATGGATATTTTTCCTCTGCTTTGCTTAGACAAGTTTAACGTTTGCTACCATTTTTTCCTTTTATCTTCAATTAAGAGTCCTGTTACACACCTGCTTCTATGTGCAGATATCTGATATACTGTAATAAAAGAAAAAAATGGGCATAAGATAGCCCAAAGGTCGGACTTTAAAGGCACAATGGACAGTAAAAGATAAAAAATTGTATATTTTATTTATAACAATAAGTGGTACAAAAAGCAAAAAAAGTAAATTGTTAAAAACATATACACACTACATGACAAAAATGAACATGCATAGTATACATAGTAGTGAGCCCCTGTGCGTCAAGAGCCCCATCTTGATCCAGCGATGTGCACAAGAGCAGAGTCTCTCCCAGGTCTCTCCTTCCTCAGGGCAGGGCCGAGCCGCACTCTGTGTGTGTCATGTGGCTTGCTATGGGGACATTCGGCAAGGAAGAGGGGCTAAGAGTGACAGGAGGGGACCTGAGAAGAGAAAGATCAGGGTTGCTCTGTGCAAAACCATTACACAGAGCCACGTAAGTATAAGATGTTTATTTATTTATTTATTTTTAAATTACGAGTCATGAATATCGCTTTAATTGTTCACAGGTGCTATATAACTTTCTGTAGAGCTCACATTTTGCAGGCTGGAACTTTGACAAAGTGGAAATTTGACCAAGTGGTGAGTTAAAAAGCAGGAGTTAAAAACAGACTTGTAAGTAAAATCTTAAATTTCCTGCAAATTTGAATATTGTAACCAGAGCCGGATTTGCCACAAGGCCACCGAGGCCAGGCCTCGGGGCGGCAGTGGAGCAGGGGCAGCGCCGCTCCTGCGGCGACTTTGCGGCTGCCCCCCCTTTCAGGCTGCCGTTAATGTTCATTAGGGGCACTGGTGCCTGTAGAAAAGAGGTCCGTAAGCTGCCCACTACTGCGCATGTGCCGTTCCGAAGTTGGCCAGGCTCAGGAAAGCTCGTACGTGCTCGGCCGGGCAGCGCATGTGCAGTAGCGTGATTGCGCCGCCCGGCGCCATTTTTGAAAAGAAATGTCTCCAACCTGTGTGCCGCGGCGCCTCTGCTGCCGGGCCGCGGTGGAGACAAGTAATGTCAACAGGGCGGCAGCGGGGTAGAGAGATGACATTTTCCACCCTCCTCCATCTGGTGGCACCCAGGCAGCTTGGCAAGTGACATCCCCATCTGGTGGCAGCATGGCAAGTGACATCTCTATCTGGTGGCAGCTTGGCAAGTGACATCCCCATCTGGTGGCAGCGTGGCAAGTGACATCCCCATCTGGTGGCAGCATGGCAAGTGACATCTCTATCTGGTGGCAGCTTGACAAGTGACATCCCCATCTGGTGGCAGCGTGGCAAGTGACATCCCCATCTGGTGGCAGCGTGGCAAGTGACATCTCTATCTGGTGGCAGCTTGGCAAGTGACATCCCCATCTGGTGGCAGCCAGGCAGCGTGGCAAGTGATATCCCCATCTGGTGGCAGGCAGCATGGCAAGTGACATCCCCATCTGGTGGCAGGCAGCATGGCAAGTGACATCCCCATCTGGTGGCAGGCAGCGTGACAAGTGACATCCCCATCTGGTGGTGGGCAGCGTGGCAAGTGACATCTCCATCTGGTGGCAGGCAGCGTGGCAAGTGACATCCCCATCTGGTGGCAGCGTGGCAAGTGACATCTCTATCTGGTGGCAGCTTGGCAAGTGACATCCCCATCTGGTGGCAGCGTGGCAAGTGACATCCCCATCTGGTGGCAGCGTGGCAAGTGACATCTCTATCTGGTGGCAGCTTGGCAAGTGACATCCCCATCTGGTGGCAGCCAGGCAGCGTGGCAAGTGACATCCCCATCTGGTGGCAGGCAGCATGGCAAGTGACATCCCCATCTGGTGGCAGGCAGCATGGCAAGTGACATCCCCATCTGGTGGCAGGCAGCGTGACAAGTGACATCCCCATCTGGTGGTGGGCAGCGTGGCAAGTGACATCTCCATCTGGTGGCAGGCAGCGTGGCAAGTGACACGCTCAGGGCTCCCAATGATTCTGCATTATGGTGAGTTGAACTATTTCATTTTATATTACAATGTAATGATAGAAATAATGCGTTTCAATCATCCTGACACCATACCAACCATGGTGCCGGGGTAGATTGAAGCACTAATGCCAGCCTTTGCCCTAAAAAATTGCCTGCGAAAAATCCTTACCCCTTGCGGGGGGTGGCATTGAAGGACCTGGCCTTGGGGTGGCAAAGGGAGTAAATCCGGGCCTGATTGTAACTGGGATATTGAATGCTAGCAAAGTTGAAGGTTTTGCTCAGTGTGCTGCATGTATACAATAATGGAGCAACCACTCCAGGGTGAATATCACTGTGACAGATGTGAGCACATTGCCTATCTGTAAGTTCACATTACAGATCTGGAGGAGCAATTTGCAACACTGGGCAGAACTGACAACCTTGAAAGGTGGTTAATAGGGTGGAGGGGTAAGTCAGGATTATCAGGTAGGAAGATGGATTTATGACAATAGAGGGAGTGGTTATGGGCTCAAAGAAAAGGAAGGCTAGTCCTGTGTCTGAGCACCCAAACTAATTTGCCAAGTTGGGTGAAGATGTCACTGTTACTCCTAAAAGCTAGAAGAGCAGCCCATCTAGAAGGGGTGGTGAGAGTATGGCAGATAGACCTAGACAGTTGGTAGTAATAGGGGGTTCTATGATCAGAAGGACTGGTAGAATAATTTATTGCCAGGTTCACCTCAACCAAATGGTTTTTTGTCTCCCTGGTGCCAAGGTTTGGCATGGGGTGAACCAGGTTGATAAATTACTGGTAGGGACTGGGCATGATCCAGCTGTTTTGGTTCATGTTGGGACCAAAGATAGAATACATGAAAGATGGAGGCTCCTTAAGAATCAGTTCAACCACTTGCCGCCTGCCATATAGCAGAATGACGGCAGCAAAGTGGTTGTGACATCCTGAACGGACATCATATGACGTGATTAGGATAACACAGCCGGCGCGCAATGTTGGGGCGCGCAGCTTGGCGATCGCAAGTGCTGTGTGTCAGTCTGATCCAGGAAGTGCCGGTAAACAACTTTCCTCGGTTTATGCTGTCAGGGAGAGCCAATCGGAGGCTCTCCCTGTCAGGGGGGGTCTATGATGATAATCAGCACATTGATTATCAGCACAGCCCCCATCAAAAGGTGCCCATCAGCTGCCAATCAGTGCCCAACACCTGCCAGCCTGTCCCCATAATAAACACCTGTCAGTGCCCACAACAGTGCCGATCAGTGCCCACAACAGTGCCAATCAGTGCCCAAGTGCCAATCAGTGCCCCATCAGTAATGCCTGTCAGTGCCCCATCAATGTGTCAATCAGTGCCACTCAGTAATGCCTGTCAGTAGATCCTCATCAGTGCTCCCTATCTGGTGCCACCTATTACTGCCCATCAGTACCACCTATCAGTGCCACCTATCAGTGCCCATCAGTTTTTTTTTTAAATTGTCAGTCTTTTTTTATTTATAGCACAAAAATTAAAAACCGCAGAGTGATCAAATACCACCAAAAGAAAGCTCTATTTGTGGGAAGAAAATGATAAAAATTTAGTTTAGTTTGGATACAGTGTTGTATGACCGCGCAATTGTCATTTAAAGTGCGACAGCGCTGAAAGCTAAAAATTGCCCTGGGCAGGAAGGGGGGAAAGTGTCTGGTATGGAAGTGGTTGAAGAACTAGGCTGCAAGTTGAAGGGAAGCACCGACAGGGGGAGATTAGTGAACTCAATGCATGGCTAAAGACCTAGTGTTAAAGGGAAGGATTTGGGTTTCTAGATCACTGGACTGACTTTTTATTGGGGTACAACCTATACCCTATAGAAGGTTTGCACCTAAATGGAAGGAGCTCTGCTGTGCTGGTGGAGAGGTTTTTGGGAAGGCAGGAGGTGTATCTAAACTCGACTTAACCTCATCTTTTGACCTAACCAAATTGACACATACTTCCACTTACTCCAATGGTAATACCATTGACCTTGTATTTTCCCATCTCTGCAACCCTGACAACCTCACCAACACCAACAACCTCACCAACACCCCCTTTCCTCTCTCTGATCACAACCTCATTAGTTTCACTGTATCCTTGCCTCCAACCACCCATCCCTCCAAGCAGCAAACAATTACTTGTAGAAACCTTCGCCACTTTAACCCTTCTCTTCTCTATTCTGCTACTGACCACCTATATGACATAATCTCTGCCCTGTCCTGTCCTGACCTGGCCACCTCTGTCTACAACAGTTCACTCTCATCATCACTAGATGCACTTGCTCCTCTAACCACAAGCAGAATCAGGCCCCGACCATTACAACCCTGGCAAACTGACAACACTAGAAATTTCAAGAGACATTGCTGTGCTCTTGAATGACTGTGGCGTAAAACCAAATGCCTGCAAGACTTCACCCTATATAAATCTGCCCTTCTAAAATACAATTCCTGCCTCCATGCTGCCAAACAAGCCTACTTTGTCTCTTATTAATACCTTGTCATCCAGTCCTCGTCGGCTCTTCTCAACCTTTAACTCTGCTTCGTCCACCACCCCCAGACAAGATTGATGCAATTTGTGAGGACACCTCCACTGTGCGTACATCTTCCCCACCCAACATACCTTGCCCAACAGCACATTCAACACTCTCCTCTTTTGAATTGGCTACTACTGAAGAGGTTACAAAACTTTTCTCCAATGCCCACCTAACCAATTGTCCCTTGGATCCTGTTCCCTCACAACTACTACTGTCACCCTCTTCTATCCTATGCTCCCTCACTCACATCTTCAATTTCTCCCTCTCTAGTGGCACCTTCTCCTCCCCACTAAAACATGCGCAGATCACTCCCATACTTTAAAAGCCCTCACTGGACCCCACCAACCTGAACAACTTAAGACCCATCTCATTACTCCCATTCACCTCTAAATTTCTAGAACGCTTAGTCTACAACCGTCTTAGCTTCTACCTCAGTGAAAATAACCTTCTTGACCCCTTACAGTCTGGCTTTCGCTCGCAGCACTCCACGGAAACTGCCATACTAAAACTCACTAACGATTTACTAACTGCTAAAACCAAGAGCCAGTACTCCATACTCCTACTACTTGACCTCTATGCAGCCTTTGATACTGCTGACACCCACTCCTTCTCAATAAACTACATTCCCTTGGCCTCCGAGATTCTGCTCTATCCTGGTTCTCTGCCTATCTATCACAGCGCTCCTTCAGTGTCACCTACAACTCTGTCTCCTCCTCTTCATTGCCCCTTTCTGTGGGGGTCCCCCAAGGCTCTGTTCTTGGACCCCTTCTCTTCTCTATCCACACCTCCTCCCTTGGTCACTTGATACCCGCCCATGGCTTCTAATACCATTTATACGCCGATGACACCCAAATCTATCTGTCTACTCCTCACCTCACTCCTTCAGTCTCCTCTCGTATTACTGACTTACTAACCGACATATCAGCATGGATGTCACACCACTTCCTTAAATGAAATCTCTCTAAAACTGAGCTATTAATACCCCCCACCTGTGCCCCCCTCCATCCCTCCATGACTTTTCCATCAAAATCAACAATGCAACTATCAGTCCCTCCCCTCACACCAGGGTACTAGGTGTAATCCTAGACTCTGACTTGTCATTTCAGCCTCAAATCCAATCGTTGTCAAAAGTTTGTAGAATTCACCTCCGTAACATCTCTAAAATTCGCCCCTTTTTAATAAATGAAACCACCAAGCTCCTCATTCACTCCCTTGTTATCTCTTGCCTTGACTATTGCAACTCCCTTCTCATTGGCCTGCCTCTCCATAGGCTATCCCCTCCTCAGTCTATCATGTATGCTGCTGCCAGACTTATACACTTTACCAACCACTCAGTGTCTGCCAACCCTCTCCTCCAATCACTACACTGGCTCCCAATCACCTAGCGAATTAAATTCAAAATACTAACCACAACATACAAAGCCATTCACAACTGCCCCGAGCTACATCACCAATCTTGTCTCCAAATATCACCCAAATCGTTCTCTCTGCTCTTCTCAAGACCTCCTACTCTCAAGCTCTCTCATCTCCTCCTCTCATGCTCATCTCCAGGATTTCTCCAGAGCCTCACCCATCCTCTGGAACTCGCTACCTCCGCCTGTCCGGCTATCCCCTACTCTTGCTACCTTCAGGTGATCCCTGAAAACTCATCTCTTCAGGAAAGTCTATCACATCTCTAACTAATCTTTTACCACTTCCATCAGCTCATTCCCCACAGTTACAACTTTTTGTACCACCTGCCCCACCCTATTAAATCTTCTGAGCAGGGCCCTCTTAATCCTCTTGTATTTTATTGTATTATAACTGTATTGTTTCCCTTTTATATTGTAAAGCGCTGAGTAAACTGTTGGCGCTATATAAATCCTTTATAATAATAATAATAACTAGGGCTAAAAGGAATAGAATATAATGGGACAGACAAGTCAGTCAGGGGTCAGACCCTAAAGGTGGGTGGAATGGGGGAAGATGGGGGGAGGGCTATGGCAACTGATAAGAAGGTTATCATGTTACAAACAACCTTTGGAAATTATAGTACCATTTGTACTACAAAGAAAATAAAAATAAATATAAATATATATATATATATATATATATATATATATATATATATATATATATATGTGTATGTATGTAGCACTAACTCTCTATGGAGCTGCTGGTTTACAATGGGCTGTTACCTTCACTTCCGCCACCTCTATTTCACCGGCACCGGGTCTAGGGTCCCGTTGAGTTTACCTCCGGAAAATGTAGGCACCAGACACTTGAGTATCTTTTCCAATGCTTTAATGAACAGGTAATAAAGGAAGTAGCAGGAAAGAGGTAGAAGGAAAATTGCAGGGAAGCTCAAATACCTTTTCTTAGTATTCTTTGGTACATCATTAGGAATTGAACGCTTGTAACTGAATATACTCCCCTTGTGGGATTCAATCTTTGCCTGCCTGGATAGGTTTCTCTCACTCGCCTAGCAGCCAGTACATAGCACGAACAAAAGTCTCTGCCACAGACTTGTTTGGAGCAAAACCCGTACGATCCTCTGCCACAGAATGTAATGGTTTACGGTGAATATCAGACACAGCACTTGAACCTTTAAGCCAACCCGGCAGTACTATGCAGTAAGATTACTTCAGGATACATCCTCCAACTGAGTCACTAAGCCCCTCTCCAGACCAGCACTCTGCATGATCCTTCCATGACGGGTCCTCCCCTGGGATCTCCTCAGTTGTCCAGCTTCGTCACACAGGATAGACAGCCCAGGACCATTCCTCTGCCGCTGTGGTAGGCCCCAGACAGGCTTCTGGGCCCACCCACACGCTGCAGCGACGTGGGCCTCTGGATCGGTGGACCACAAGGTGGTACTCCTAACGCATACCTGTCGGCCAGGAGGGCCAGCAGGTGGCTGAAAACATGGCGTCTGTCCCATAAATACCCTCTCCCAGAATGTAACTCGGAGGACCACCTCCACTGAGTTGTCTCCGGGACAGAGGAGCACTTATACGCTTCAAGACGTTGCCCTTCCAACACTGGCCCATGGTGACAACGACACCCACTGACACAGTGTGGAACTACACGCAACTCAGCCAAGCTGGAACAGAGGCAAATCTAACTTCACCTAACAAGTAACCCACTAAATTTACCTATCAGCAGTAGATTAGAAATCTACCAGCGCTACATATATATATATATATATATATATATATATATATATATATATATATAGAAAACACAAGTGCAAAATGCGAAAATTAATTAAAATGTTTGCCAGAAATCTGCCAAGCAAAAAAGGTGAGTTGGAAGCTTTGGAGATTGAAGAGAACTATAAATGAATTGATATTGCTGAATCTTGGCTTCATTCTTCACACAATTGAGCTTTTAATATTCCTGGCTATGCTCTCTTTTGGAGAGACAGGGTAAAGTGTAAGGTGGTGGTGTCTGTCTCTATGTGGGAAGTAATCTCTAAATGAGTGTGAAAGAGGACCTTGTATATGGAGAGTGTGATAGTGCTGAAGCATTATGGATGGAACTGCATATAGGTGTGCATACTTCAAATGCAATTATTGGAGATGGTTACAGGCTACCCAGTGTTACTGAAAAGGTGGAGACTTGCACTCCCTAGTTTTAGTAAATCAACCCCAATGAGTAAGTGGAAGTCCCAGCAGCAAAGCGGTGAGGGGGAACATGGACATTACATTGCTGGAGAGAGGCACTTTGCAAGTTAAGTGTGCCATAAAGCATACATTTTGCTGTGCATATTCACACATTATGGCAGAAACTCCTGTGGGCTCCAAACCTTTAGTTCTACCTTAAGGCACACCTAAACTATACTTACCAGAACCTGTCCTGGCACTACGTAATATTGCTTTTCAGCCTAATCATAAAAAAAACCTGGTCCATTTCGATAAACAGATATTGAGAGCCTGAACCTGTTCTCGCCCACCTTCTAAGCTCCACTATTGACCTATAATTGTGATAGGTAATCTCACTGGCTGATAGTGATGCATTGGAAGTGCGAATAGTCAAGAACAAGCTCTTGACCAAGGTACCCAGCCCCAGAGCCATCTTTAGAAATCACGTGGCCCCATATTTTCTATCTGACAAGGGCCCCCTCACTCTTGCTTTGATTGTCAGAGCAAGTGCATGCAATATGCGGCCGCTGTGTGTAGTGTCAGTGCAGAGCAGTACATAGAGAGATGTGCAATAAACAGTATGCCATGCAGGGCAGTGAGCAGTATGAAATTGCAATGCATAGCTGTGGAGTGTGTGGTCTGTAGCAGTAGGAAAGTGCAGGGGAGTGAACAATTTGCAGTACTAAAGATGTGCAGGGCCATGCAGAGTACCTCATGCAGTGCAGAGCAGGCTGTGAGCTGTATTTACTGGCAGTGGCAGTGAGGTAACTAAACATGATACTGTGGCAGGATAATTATCAGTATGTAATGGAACTGATGTACAGTATATGATGGCAGTACAGTGAACTTCATGTAGTGGCAGTGAACTTTAGTGGGCAGTATGTAGTGGCAGGTCAAGGCATTAGGCAGTATATAGTGGCAGGTCAGGACAGTGGGCAGTATGTAGTAGCAGGTCAGGGCAGTATTTAGTAGCAGGTCAGGGCAGTGGGCAATATGTAGTGGAAGGTTAGGACAGAAGGCAGTATGTAGTGGCAGGAGAGTGCAGTGAGCAGTATGTAGAGGCAGGGCAGTGTGTATTGGCAAGGAAAGGCAGTATATAGTGACAGGGCAGGGGCATTTGTGCAGCAGAAAGTGGAGATGTCAGCCTCTTATCACATGACTCTTCTTCAGTGTCACCCCCAACTTCAGCAGCTTCAGTCAGAATGCAACGCCCCCCCTCCCACTACCTGCAACTATCTGGGGAGAAAATCCTGTGCTCTGAGAGAGCACCCACTGGCCCCCATCACCAGGGGACTCCAGACAAGAGGTGAGAACCAAAACAGTGCCTGCTAGGCCTTTGCCCCCTGCTGACCTAATGGCCCCTTACAGGAGGACTGCCTGTACCCCCCTATGAGCAGCCCTGCCCAGGACACTGAACAAGACTGTTGACTTGGTGCCCAGGCACACAGAAGTACCTGCTATGCACTGCCAGCATTATTTCAGGTTAATTTCCGTCATTTTTCCTAATTGATCTAATAATTATAACAATTTAACATTAAATTACTTACAACAGTGTTTATCAACTTTATTTTCTTTACTGGAGTGCTAGATAGATGTCAATGGGATTTTTGTCAGAATAGGAAAATTTAGGCAGGCTAGCTAGTAGCTAGGCCTGTTTGTTTTGATCTGGGTTGGGAGTGACCCAATGTAGAGCTAGTGACTCACAAGCAGCATCATTAAGACCTCCAACTTCTTTCCAGAATGTTCTGGTACTTTCTGGAAAGAGAGGTGGAGAGCGGAAGGTGGAGCTGTTTGGGGTGTTCTAAGGAGCTCTAACCAATCCCCAATTTGGATTGGCAGGGGGCAGGCCTCCTTAATTACCTAGGGTCAGCCCAGCTGGGGAGGAGTTGTTCGTGAGGAAGCTGGAGATGCTAGGAATGCTAGGCTGTTGGTGGCTTTTGAGGGAGCTCCCCATTCTGGGGGGGTGACCTTCGGCCTTCGGCCTGGGCTCAGGTGCAAACAGGACCCTCTGAGAACATGTGGAGATGTCCTGAACTGGAGGCACGGGAGCAAGGAGAGGGCAGCAGGAGAGAGCACTGCCAGGCAAGTCTCCAGGGAGGAACAACAGGTCGCAGCTGGGAGGGCTGGTGAGTGATGCACAGTCAGGAGGACTGGGGAGGCACGCCTGAGAAGACTGGGAGAGAGCAGTCTGGGATGGGTGCAGAACCAGAAGACTGGACTGTGGAAGAATGGGCAGGAGAGAGGCAGCTGTAACCATGCAGGTTGGCAGGGCCTGAAGAGGTGGTACTGGGAGCAGTAACCATGGGTAGGACAACTAGCACCAAGGACTGTCATATTTTTGCTACACCATAGGGATTCTAAGTCCCTACCCGCAAAGGGAACTTTCAAAGCCTGGTTGAGCCAGTGTCAGGCCTAAACCTGTGCTATTTGGTCCTGGAGGAACAAGTAAGTGATGTGCTGGAGGAGTTAAGGAGAAATAGTCTGCAAGCAAGTGTTGTGCTGGAGTGAAGACTGGAGTGTATATACAAGGAGTGCATATAGTTGGTCCCGTGTAAATATTCTACAATTCAGTGGGCATCCCATATTCCCTTATCCCAACCAAGTCAATTCCCCTCAATAAATAAACAAAACAAAGTGCATGGACTGTTTTCTGTCTAAAGAGTTACTGGAAATTGTGTGCCTGACTGGGCAGGGTGACAGATGGACTACAACACTCAGCAGCCCTCACAAGGGTACTGCTACAGCTATTATATATGTCATTTTAAACCAGAGACAGTTCTTGCCAATAACCTCTAAGTATGTTTCTATGCTTTCCAAGAAATCATTTACCCTTTGATTTAAAATAAACTATCAAATCTGTTTTGTAGCTAAACTCAAACATTTTAATTTAAAATATAATTAAACCCTCTTGTCCTTCATAGTAGAGGACAGAACCATCATAGCCTCTGTTTAGATCTGCATTTGCCATGGTGCTGCACATGGGTCAGATATGGCATTAGTTATTTGAGAATTTAAAAGTCCAATTAAGAGCTGACATATGCGCAATTTTTACATTTATCAGATGCATGCCTTGAATGTAATGGTTTTGGGAAATAGTTTAAGAAAAACAAAACCAACCAATTGAACTGTTTCACAAAACAGTTATATTCAAGGCATACCATCAATGATAACTCTCATAGTTTTTTGTACCCTCATGAGCACATAACTAATTTCATGTGAAGCACCATGGCAACTGCAGATCAAGCAGAGGTTAAGATTGCAGCTTTCTTGGCTGTAAAGGATAGGAGGGTTTAGTTCTGCTTTAAATCAGTGTGTTTATTTCCACTTTAAGAGACAGAGGTATCCCTTTAGGCTACATGCACACATAGCCTACTTTGATTGCCGGCAGCGGGAAAATGCAAAACGCAGCAAAATCATGGCAAAAATCACACTGCGGTTTTACCTTCATTTTCCTGTGTTTTGTGGCCGGCGGTCAAAACATTCCTATCCTGGACACGATTCTTCCGCGTTTAGGAGAGGGTGGTTGAACCTAACTGCAGCAGCACCTAAACTATGAAAAAAAACCTATGTGTACATGGACACATAGGCTTTTATGGAATTATGAGCTTTGGCAAAAAAATTCCAAAAGTTCCTACACTCAAGTCAAGGAGTTGTAATCTTAATGAAGCTGTAATCTTAATAATTTAACATGACTTACCATGTAGAGAAAAGCAACAGGTTCACTTAACTGCTACTCTCTTCAACTGTTCATAATTACGTTCTTGTCACTCTCTTACCACTCGCTTGGGCCTCTAGACTTGAGGACAGGAAGCCTTCTATAAGCTCCAAGTCAGGACCTGGCCTCTCTTCCCACCCCATTTGACAGTACTGGGTGCCCGAGTGGCCATTCGCTAAGAACAAGCCATTGTCACACATTCGCAATTTGAGTGGTAGGGAAAACAAGGCAAGGTGAGTATGCGCAGTTCAGCAGTTGGGGAAAGGAGGCAGTGAAGTGAACCTGTTGCATTGGCCAGCATAGGAAAAAAACAGGTTCACTTTAAGGAACACATAAAGCACTGTGTTTTGCAGTAAATAAAACATGGTGTGCAGATAGCACTGTCTGACCATGGCAGTAATTTATTCTCAGCGATATCTACTTTCAGCTCTGTGAGTGGCTTGCAGTCCTGGTAAGTAGCAAGACTTATAGTCAAAGGTTAGGAAAGATTTATAGTAGGACTTAGCAACAGGGAAGTGTGATATAATCATATTAAGGGATGGCTAGCAAGGGAGAGGAGGGAGCAAATGCTACCTTTAGCCTCTGGTGATTTTCTGATGATGGCTGACACTAAGGAACACACTGTGCATATATAATTAAGGCAGGATATGTGTGGGTTGTTGAACAAAACAAATTGATTTACATTTTTAGTTGTAAAGTTACCTCTTGCAGTAGGATACATATGATTAACGAGACTGACCAGCTAAAAAAACTTGCAAGAGGTGCTGGAAGGTGCTGGAAGACCTTCAGCTCCGCGATACCTGAGCCTGGGCAACATAGGTGTCATAAGACCCAGGCACCTGGGGCAAGTACCCCAGGTCTAATGGCACCTCTCCCATGAAGCTTGTCACTTCGAATGTCTGATTGAGGTGCTCTGCTATATGCCAGCAGTACCCCCTGCCAGTGATGTGTCTTGGCCTAGGCCAACAAGGCCTAGGGTGGCACTTTGGGAAGGGGGTGGCAAAAAAGCCGCCCCCCGCACGAAAAAAGCCCCCGAGTCTCGCGGCCACCTCCCGCACAAATACAGCCCCTGGCAGCGGCCAGCTTGCTATGCGGCACTTGCTAATATTATGGGCAGGGATCAGAAAAGTGTCCGCGAGCGTTGCTTGCAGTGTTCGCGGCCGCCACTGACTTTTTTTTATTTGATGATGATGACTGTTCTGCTCTCAGTGTCTCCTCCTAGGCTGTACGCATCTGTGTAAATCCGTCAGGCCGGAGCGTTGCATCGCCCACTCCTCCTGACTCCTGCTGCAGAGTGATCTCTGAGGGAGGGGCTGGGATTCTGTGCAGTGCCAGCAACATGGGTCACGGGCCTCGCGGCGGGGGAGGAAGGAACTGAAAGACAGCTCAAGCTGCCCAAGGAGCCGACTGACTGACTCTAAGTGGAGTGGAGCAGCCAGAGAGTAAGTCATGGTAGTGTGTACTGTGGACTCTTGTCTTGTTCTTCAGACTGAGGGAGCACCGGAGCATGGACAGTCACAGGACTCAGGGAGGGACTGGCCCATGCATGACAATTATGCCATCATCACCACTTCAACTAGCAGGACCCTTGCCTGTACTGATGATTGCAGACTGCATATGCAATAATCATTATCATCGCACATGCTAAAACACCTAGGTAGGTACCCAGACCAACAGCAGCACCTTCTTTCCTTGTTTCCTCCTCCTCAGCTCTGTGCTTTTTCTCCTGCGCTGCGACGGCTACTGCACTGACCCCCAGTCCCAGACCAGTCCCTCCCTGAGTCCTTTACTAAGGACTAAGGTCTATATTTTTGAAAATGTCTGCCACAGCCTTGGTCTGCCTATCCCTGAGTATGGAGCCGGGGGTTGGGAGTGACTGATGCCCCCATAAAACAGCTGGTGACTGGCCAGACCGGGCGCACGTAATTGAACTGGTGGAGGTGAAGCCTAATGCTCCGCCTACCCTCCTCCGAGCCCAGGACTGGGACAAAAAATAGGCCTGGGCATTTTAGACTGAGCAGCCAACTTTTCCAGGGACCGGAGGGGGGGGGGGGGTTTGGCTGACATTCGCGGGGGTGGCTGGTGTCGGTCCTCCACACTGTAATGTGCAGGGACACGGTGATATAAAGGGAACTGTGCTGTAGAGGGGCACTGCAATGATTACAGTACCCCTTTACAGTGCAGTCCCCTTTATATTACAGTCTCCCAGTCCTATTGTGGCCATACAATGCTAGTACTGTCTGTCTCCTATTGTGCCCACACTGCCTAGTGACACTGACCTGCTCTCTTTTTGGTGGTGCGATACAGCGTGGTTCTCTCTCAGGTGGTGCGGGTACAGCGTGGCTCTCTCTCTGGTGGTGTGGGTACAGCGTGGCTCTCTGGTGGTGCGGTACAGCGTGGCTCTCTCTCTGGTGGTGCGGTACATTGTGGCTCTCTCTCTGGTGGTGCGGTACAGCGTGGCTCTCTCTCTGGTGGTGCGGGTACAGCGTGGCTCTCTGGTGGTGCGGTACAGCGTGGCTCTCTCTCTGGTGGTGCAGTACAGTGTGGCTCTCTCTCTGGTGGTGCGGTACAGCATAGCTCTCTCTCTGGTGGTGCGGTACAGCGTGGCTCTCTCTCTGGTGGTGCGGTACAGTGTGGCTCTCTGGTGGTGTGGTACAGCGTGGCTCTCTCTCTGGTGGTGCGGTACAGCGTGGCTCTCTCTCTGGTGGTGCGGTACAGCGTGGCTCTCTCTCTGGTGGTGTGGTACAGCATGGCTCTCTCTCTCTGGTGGTGCGAAACAGTGTGGCTCTCTGGTGGTGCGGTACAGTGTGGCTCTCTCTCTGGTGGTGCGTTACAGCGTGGCTCTCTCTGGTGGTGCGGGTACAGCGTGGCACTCTCTGGTGGTGTGGGTACAGCGTGGCTCTCTCTGGTGGTGCGGGTACAGCGTGGCTCTCTCTGGTGGTGCGGGTACAGCGTGGCGCTCTCTCTCTGATGGTGCTGGGGCTATTAGTTCCCCCAGCACAGTCCTCTCTTTTGTCTTTTTATGTCTCCTGTAGTAGCTGCTACAGGCACTTTTCAGCTTGTTTCCGGGTTTTCTTCCCCCCCAGCAGAGTGCATGCTGGGGAGTGTAGTCAGCTCCCTGCTGAAAACAATTGGGCCACCTATCTCTGGGACTACATTTCCCATGATGCCCCTCTAGTTCTCCGATTGGCCCTCTGTTGTGGCCAATGGTGAGGGAAGAACAATAGGCAGGAAGCTTTCTCCTCATGTGCTGCTGACAAGAGAAGGGGAGGAAACGTCCTGACAGCAGCCCTCCCCCTTGCCCCACCGTGCGGACTCCTTGGCTGGAGGAGGAGCAGTCCCTGGGAGCAGAGAGCGGAACTGTCATAGCGGCTCTGAGGCTGAGCTGTGTGTGAGAGAGACACAGCTCAGCCCATGCAGCCGAAAGTTCCACCAGAGAAGACACAGGCTCGGCCTCATAGCGGTAGCGGCGAGTGGCGGCCACGGCCTCTGTTAACCATGTACAGGCCGCGGTCGCCGATTACCTCCCGCTGTGCGGCCTGAACAGCAACATGCTACGGAGTGGACGGCCCCAGCCCACCGGGCTAATGCCTAGTCGGCCCTATGGCTAGTCCGGCCCTGCCGAGCGGCATCCTTACATTACATCTTCTGCCCGGTCCTGGTCTCTCTGTGACAATAGGAGGAGAGAGAGAGGAGGACGGGAACCCCCAGGCAGCGGCCAGGACAGCATGTACAACAATTACTATTACTTTTGTGTGTGTGCCAAGCAGAATGCAAAATGCTCAATGTGGATAATATATAAAAATCATATTGCAGTTAAGTGCTACAAACTCATTAAACAGTCCATATTCAGTGAAAGTTCATGTACTGCAAAGTGCTCCATGCATGCTGAAATCAATGCAAACTTTGCAGCTTACCGAATGTGGACTGTTTAAAGAGTTTGCATTGATTTCAGCATGTGCAAAGTGCTCTATGCTATAATCAAAACATAACTCATATACACTAATAAGCTGTTATATTATGAAACTGAGTATGCACTGATTACCAAAGATGAGGCGGCACTCTTAAGCTGCATTGATGAGGCTGCACTGATAGGCTGCACTGGTGGCCCCTGGTGAGGCTGCACTGGTGGCCTCTGGTAATGCTGCACTGATGGGCACCGATAGGTTGCACTGGTGGCCCCTGATGAGTGTGCACTGTTGTGCACAGATGAGGAGGCACTCGTAAGCTGCACTGATAGGGCGGGTCTTAATCAGGAAGGGTGTGGCCTTAACAGGAAGGGGTGGGGCGTATTTAAATTAGGGGGTGCATGAGTTTAGTCATGCCTATGGCAGCACAAAACCTAAATACACCACTGCCCCCTGGTACTTACATAGCTCCAAATAGACGTTACTCAGCAGAGACCCGACAGGCAGGAGGTGGTGATGCAGATATCTCTAGAGCTTTTCTCAAGTAATTACCAGTTCACACTGACCAACAGTGAAAGGGTTCTAACCAACGAAGAAAGGCAACGCTGACCACTGAACACCAATGTATATGGATGCACACCAGTGAACAGTAAAATGTATAAGGGGGAAGCCTCTAAACCCAATTGTACTACTGAACACCTATGTGGTCCAATTTTTTTAATGGTTGAGGTGACAAAAAGAGATTGTATGAAAGATCCGGCTCCTCATCTTAATAAACCATCTAAGGACCCAAAAAAAGGAGGTATAGATACTGTACTGCATATGAATTATATGAAGGATCCACCTCCATTCTCATATACATATAGTTATATTAGGTTCCCCGCAATTAGGTGAAAATATCAAATGTCATGTTGTCAGTTAATTAGGGGCTGTTTTTTGGCACAAGAACATGTCCAGGGTAGTTGAAAGAAGCCCCCCTAACCAAGCCCATTTTACCATTAAAACGTCCTCTAAACCACCTAACTCTCATTCACTTCAATCCAATTCATGAAATGGCATCTTCCACCAAAATGTCCCAGTTTTTGCTGAAATTTTATTGAAGCAAAAAACTTTGTTTCATCTATCATTGCTTAAAGAGAAACTTCAGTTTGATATTTTTTTAATTCAATAGCTACAAATACTGTAGCTACTGACTTTTAAAAATCGGGTACCTATCAGTGCCTGGGGCCCAGCACTGTCTTCCTGCAGCCAGTTCTTCTCACCACTCTGGCACCACCATCTTGGATAAGGGAGCAGGCTGTGGTTTCCTAAGGAACCACAGCCAGCTCCCCACTGCACATGCCTGTGCAGCCCCTGGAGCCTCCCTGTGAATGCCCCTGGAGCCTCCTGGGATTTGTGACGTGTCCCAGGAGGCTACGGGAGGGGGCAGGACAAGGGATGTCATCATTGCCTAGGTGAGCATTGTGGAAGTGGGAGAAGGTACCTGTAAAAAAATGTATTTGCTGCCCTCCCCCCCAAAAAATAATGTAACTTTGTAATGTTACTTGCTGGGGGGCGGCGAACCAGTGGGACTTAACTTTTTGAGTGAATCTCTGCTTTAAGAATGATGATGTGCAGTATAACCTAGGAAGGTCACATAATTGCATAAAATCAATTAAACTGAGAAATATTTTCACATTCAAGTACATTACAGGTTGTGTATGCGAAGTGGGGAGATAGCTGTGAAGGCACAAGGAGTTACAGCAGGCCTCCCAGTTTTGGGGTGGGAAATGAAGAACCAATTTTAATCAAAGTGCAAGTCTTTAAGTCTTTACTTAAGTCTAATCAAAGTGTAAGTAAACTGTGCAGATCAGGGGTGTCTAACCTTTTGACAAGCATGGGCCACTTAAGCGATTTGGTAACCGGCCGCGGGCCACACTAAGTGGAGCAGGCAGATGACAGGTCCATGTCCACTCTGCATATGCACAGCAGACAGGGACACAGCCCACTCTACTCTATTGGCCCTCTGATCCGATCTGCCCAGATGGAAGGGGACAGATCCCCCCTTCTGTTTTTTTTTAGCTGATCAGATTATAGGTAGGTGGGTGTAAACGGCCACAAGTCCATTTACAAGGCTTCTTTCACACTGCGCTGCAGTTTACCCACACCAAGGGTGCAGCACAATGCACTTGTGGCTTTCCTGCGGGTTAGCTGCACTGAGCCATAGACTTCTATTATATCCTGCAGGTGTGGTGCACTTCCTGAAGTGCACCAACCCGTAGGTAATATTAGAAGTCTATGACTCAGTGCAGGTAACCTGCGCTGCACCTGTGGATCAGCTTGAAAGCAACCCAGTAACCACTGCAGAACAGATATGCCCATATATACACTGTGATTTTAGTATTACACTTACCTTTAATAACAGTCTTTCATTCAGGTATCGCCAGCTGTTGCTGTCCCAGGCAGAGAGCATTTGGTATCACTCCATCTGTGACAGGAGTTGGCACTATATAGCTAGAAACGGCTTATGCCAACCCGCCATCCCAGAGCAGCAGGTCAGGGGCCACATCAGAGGGCTCCACGGCCCACATGTGGCCCCCCGGGCCACTGGTTGGGCACTCCTGGTGTAGATCATGCACACAGTTTCTCAGCCAGATATTGATTATAAATGTGAACAGGTTTTGGTTGAGGATAAAAACGCTGCAATAACTACCAAGAGTCTCACATCATGCATCAAAACAAAACAGTCTTTGCCAGAAACTTCCTCGTACAATGACTTTACACATATTAATTGCTGGACCTCCCTTGTGAAATGTTAAACTTTCTGCAAGCCTCTGCTTAGAAAGCTCATGAATGGGTGACCCTGTTATATATTTAAACTGTGAGGTGGAAACTGCCAAGCAACCCCCTTTACGCAGTCAAGAGCTAAAATAAACCCTTGTAAGGAGCAGTAGAGTTAAATGTGAGGAAGCAATGAACATGGGTGAGGGGAAGCTGAAGAGAACAAGCCAGCTGCTTTCAGGGCTATAGTTTCTTCAGCTGCTACCATTATTTTCAGAAGCATGTCCAGGTTGTCACGTCACATCGGCAAGGAGAGGGAGCCTCTCCAACTGACTGAGGGACAGACTTAAACATAATATTAGACAGAACTAACTTGGACTATCTTGTCTGCCCTTTATCTAGCTACTTTAAAATCTCCTACCCTGTTTGATCCCTGACCTTCTGTTCTCTTCAGGATAAGATCAAGGAGAATAGTCTGTGCTTTCCAGATTTGTTGGATGATTTATTTCCATCAGTACAATTAGAAGGCCATTTTACTGATCAGCTGTTCACCAAATGATCAGCGCTATCAAACGTCACCTGAAGTATTCTATTCCTAGACTGGTTATATTTTCAGCCAAGGCACTGCAAATGTGTGTATTTCTAATGCCCCGTACACGCGGTCGGATTTTCCGACAGAAAATGTTCGATGAGAGCTTGTTGTCGGAAATTCCGACCACGTGTAGGCTCCATCGGACATTTTCCATCGGAATTTCCATCACACAAAATTTGAGATCTGGATCTCAAATTTTCCAACAACAAAATCTGTTGTTGTAAATTCCGTGTGTACACAATTCCGATGCACAAAGTTCCACGCATGCTCGGAATCAAGCAGAAGAGCCGCACTGGCTATTGAACTTCATTTTTCTCGGCTTGTCGTATGTGTTGTACGTCACCGTGTTCTTGACGTTCGGAATTTCTGACAAGATTTGTGTGACCGTGTGTATGCAAGACAAGTTTGAACCAACATCCCTTGGAAAAAAAACATGGATTTTGTTGTCAGAAAATCCTATCGTGTGTACAGGGCATAACAATACCACTGTGTGTCTAAATTTATTTATTTATTTATTTCAGGTACTTATATAGCGCCGTCAATTTACACAGCGCTTTACATATACATCGTACATTCACATCAGTCCCTACCCTCAAGGAGCTTACAATCTAAGGTCCCTAACTCACATTCTAGGGACAGTTTAGACAGGATCCAATTAACCTACCAGCATGTCTTTGGATCAGTGTTTCTCAACCTTTTCAGTCACGGCACCCTTAAAAAATTTTGGACAGTCTCGGGGGCATCCTTTAAAAATTATGGATAATCTTGAGGTACCCCATTCTAAAATGTAAAAACTATTGTAATAGTTTTACATAATGCTGCAACTTTCACAAGTCCAAGTAGGACACCCAACAATAGAGGTGATTTATTCTTCCAAAGTATATACACTTTTGCAAACTGGTACTGAGTAGTGTTCCAATATTTCTCTTCCTCAGTTTTTCTCCATTATTCAGATAATGTGACCCCAACACTGATGGAGAGGGGCCAGTGGAGGATCAAACAAGGATGCTATGCAGGCGACTGACATCCTCCTTATCAACTGATGATGCCATTGGTCGTTAGGATGCCGGCAGCTAGAAGGTTGTAATGGTGCACAATGAAAGCCTGTGACTTAGTGTAACTTAAAAAGCAGCCTTCATCCACCCGCTGGCTTGTATACAATTTTTGGGCAATTTTTAGGCATTTTGCCAAGGCAACCCTGATGAAACCTCAAGGTAACCCTGGACACCCTGGTTAAAAAGGGCTGGTCTATATAATAAACAAATATTTTAAAAGCTCACAAATGTGTACCATATAAATGAAAATCCATGTTTTAATTTTTTGCCAAATCATTGCAATTTCTCCCTTTGCATATATAATTGATGTTATAAAATAAGTAGTACCTGAACCTAACATGGAATTATTGACTAGAATATAATGCAGCCTATATATGATGCTCTAAAGCCATTCGGTGAATGTTTGTTGTTGCATCTGCTAGCTAATAAAAGCATAAGAAAAGGCTGAGACATATGGGCAGAAACAGTTGTATATCCCCAACCTATAAATATTAGATGGCAGAGATTGCTGGATAACAGAACGAGCAATACAGTTCCTATTACCAAACGGTAGAACTATTGGACATAGAAGCTAAAACTAAGGTCTATACTAAAAAAAAGCATAAACATAACAAGAAAAACGCATACATCAGTCTGTAGCAGTGCTACTAATTCCTAATCTGTTTCTAAAAGAAAAACATTGGTAAACAAAGACAATTGAGTACTGTCCGTGATACTTTTTTATTTGCACTAACATACAATTTTTCAGGACAAGCTTTCAGGGTATGGCCCCTTCATCAAATAGATGAAGGGGACATACCCCGAAAGCTTGTCCTAAAAAATTGTATGTTATTGTAAATAAAAAAAGTATCTTGGAGTTTTTCTTGTTATGTTTATGATTTTTTTAGTATAGACCTTAGTTTTAGCTTTTATGTTCAATTGTCTCTGTTGCAAGTGCACCAATACAGCTACAATCCCCTCAAGCGTAAACAAACAAAAAATGACTACTGATAAAAAGCTTACAATAAAGTGTTGAACAAAATGTAACCACTTTCCTACAGGCTCGGGAGGAAATCAAATGTTTCTTCCTTTTAATTATCATTTAAAAAAAAACAACAGGATTTATTTTCATGTAAACAGTCCTTTCTATGTTTTCGGGATTTTCACATATAACAACAAAAATGGCTTCTCTTAAAATATTACAATAAAGAGTTGATCCAGAGATTTAACCAATATCCTATAGGAGGGAATAATTTTTTAAAAAACGGTTACTAAAAAATATTACGATAAAATGTTGATAAAGAGATTCCCCGCCCACATGCAAGCCACACCTACATAAATCATGGGGCACACAGTAAGGCACATCACATGGCACACAGAAGAGCACAGGGCACATCATGGGGCACAGGGCACATCATGGGGCACAGGGCATGGGGCACACAGTAGGGCACATCACAGGGTACACAGAAGGGTACATCATGGGGCACACAGGAGGGCACTGAGCACATCACAGGGCATGGGCACACAGTAGGGCACATCACAGGGCACACAAGAGGACACATAATGGGGCACCCAGCAGGGCACTGAGCACATCACAGGGCATGGGGCACATAACAGGGCACACAGTAGGGCACATCAGGGGGCACACAGTAGGGCACATCACGGAGCACACAGCAGGGTTTATTATGCTGTAAACAGCAGGGCACATTATTGAGCACAGCATGGTGCATCACAGGGGCTACAGGGCACATCAGTGGGTACACAGCAGGGCACATCACAGGGCACATCAGGAGGTACACAGCAGGGTATGCCGCATATCACGGGGCATGTGGCACATCCCAGGGCACACAGCAGAGCATAGGGCACATCCCAGGGCACATCATTGGGAACAGGACACATTAGGCAGTACACATCAGGGCAAATCACAGGGCATGGGGCACACAGTAGGGCACATCAGGGAGTACACCGCACATCACAAGGCATGCGGCACACAGTAGAGCACATCACAGGGCACACAGTAGCGCACAACAGGCGATACACAGCAGGGCATGGGGCACATAACAGGGCACATCACAGGGCAAAGGGCAAACAGTAGGGCACATCAGGGGGTACACAGCAGATCACATCACAGGCCATGGGGCACGCAGTAGGGCAAATAATAGGGCACAAACCAAAACACAGGGCACAGGGTAGAGCACTGGGATCCTCCAGACTCAGCACAGTGTATCTCAGGGTAGCCATCAGGAGGGGAAGGTGACACCGTGGGGGGTGGAGGGCATAGGGGGACACCATGGGGGGAGAAGGGCACAGGGTGACGCCATTGGGGGAGAAGACACAGGGGGACACCGTGGGGGGGGGCTTGGAGGGCACAGGGGGACACTGTGGGTGGGTGGAGGGCACAGGGGGACACTGTGGGTGGGTGGCACAGGGAGACACCGTGGGGAGGATGGAAGGCACAGGGGAACACTGTGGGAGGTGAAGGGCACAGGGGGACACCATGGGGGGCTGAAGGGCACAGGGGGACACTGTGGGGAGGGGTGGAGGGCACAGGGGGACACGGTGGGTTGAGGGCACAGGGGGACACTGTGGAGGGCACAGGGGGACACTGTGGGTGGTTGGCACAGGGGGTCACTGTGGGGGGGTGGAGGGCACAGGGGGACACTGTGGGGGGTGGAGGGCACAGGGGGACACAAGAGGATTTATTTTCATGTACACTGTTTCTGTTCTGTTTTTGGGTTTTTCAAACAATGGAAACACAATGGAAAATATATGTGCAAATCAATATTTGGTGTGACCACACTTTACCTTCAAAACAACATAAATTTTTCAATTTTTCTATGTACACTTGCACACAGTTTTTGAAGGAACGGAGCAGGTTTGTTGTGCTTTGGATCTATCGTGCCATACCATGAGGTAGGCATGTGATTGGCCCCAAATTTATTCTGCAGCAGAACAATAAACCCCAAACATGCAGCCAAAGTCATTAAAAACCATCTTCAGGGTACATAAAAACAAGGAGTCCTGGAAGTGCTGGTTTGGTACCCACAGAGCTCTGATCTCAACATCATCGAGTCAGCCTGGGATTACATCAAGAGACAGAAGTATTTGAGGTAGCCTACATCCACAGAATTTCTGTGGTTAGTTCTCTAAGATGTCTGGAACAACCTACTTGCCGAGTTCCTTCAAAAACTGTGTGCAAATGTACCTAGATAAATTGATGCTGTTTTGACAAAGGGTGGTCACACGCGACCTCCGTGAGTGTGATCGCGGGTCCCGCGGACCTGATGTCCGCGGAGATGCCCGCGATCGTCTCACAGGGAGGAAGAACGGGGAAATGCTTATGTAAACAAGCATTTCCCCATTCTGCCTAGTGACAGGACACTGATCACAGCTCCCTGTAATCAGGAGCAGTGATCAGTGTCATGTCACACATAGCCACACCCCCCACAGTTAGAATCACTCCCTAGGACACACTTAACCCCTTCACTGCCCCCTAGTGGTCAACCACTTCACTGCCAGTCACATTTACACAGTAATCAACACATTTTTAATTGCACTAATCGCTGTATAAGTGTGAATGGTCCCAAAATCGCACCAAAGGTGTCCGATGTGTCTGCCATATTGTCGCAGTCACGATAAAAATTGCTGATCGCTGCCATTACTAGTAAAAAAAAGAAATATTGATAAAAATGCCATAAAACTATCCCCTATTTTGTAGACGCTATAACTTTTGCACAAACCAATCAATAAACGCTAATTGCGATTTTTTTTACCAAAAATATGTAGAAGAATATGTATCGGCCTAAACTGAGGAAAAAAATGTTTTTTTATATATTTTTTGGGATATTTATTATAGCAAAAAGTAAAAAATAATGCGTTTTTTTCAAAATTGTCGCTATTTTTTTGTTTATAGTGCAAAAAATAAAAACCGCAGAGGTGATCAAATACCACCAAAAGAAAGCTCTATTTGTGTGCAAAAAAAGGACGTCAATTTTTTTTTGAGAGCCACCTCACATGACCGCGCAATTGTCAGTTAAAGCAATGCAGTGCCGAATTGCAAAAAGTGCTCTAGTCTTTGGCCAGCCAAATGGTCCGGGGCTTAAGTGGTTAACTTGCATTTTTTCACACCTGCCTAAGACCTTTTCACAGCATTGTATATTATTTTTTGTATGCCCACCCATAAAAAGTATGTACACAAAATACGTCTACCCCAACACAGGTGGTCAGACACTATAGCTTACTACTGTGTTCTTCACCTATAGCAGCCCCCTTTCCCATAAGGGAAGCACGCCTGCCGGTACTCAGTTGCCCTCAGGTCTTATACACAATGCTATAGTGCCTGGCTACCACGCCAGGGCAGGCGCAGACTGAGCAAAGCAAACAGGTGCTTGTGGTTGGCAGACAGGCAGCATGGTTTTATGACAGTCCAGGTAAAAGGCAGGCTGAATTCAGGGAATAGTTCAAAATCCGGTCCAAGGTCATACACAGAGAAATCTAATCTAGCAGAGCAGGGCAGACAGACAGGGGGCTTGATCAGGAATTACACATGTATCACTCTCTATCACAAGCATGCGAGTGAGTGTTTGGCTGGCTTATAACAGGTTTCTTAATTTTATTGAATAGCCACAGTGAACAAAATGCAGATTAAGTCAGTTGGCGTGTTTCAGCATACAAGGCAGCATTAATCATAATAATAATTTTAAGAGCAACAACCGGAGTGCGGGTCATTTTTTCTACATTACTCTACTCAGCCAGCGACTGTATCAGGAACCATGAATCAGACAGAGACAGAAGTATAGTTAAATCACACTTGTTTAATAATAATAATAATAATAATAAGGTAAACAGAGTAAGCGTAGTCAAAACAAGCCAGAGTTCAGTAACCGGATCGGGTAGTCAGCCAAACAAATGTCAGAGAGCCAGAGATAAACGTAGTAGTACAGCAAGCAGGATCAGGAGCCAGAAGGAACGTCAGCCGAACAAGTCTTCAACAGGAACGCAGGAGAAAGTCTCTGTGATGTTGACAAAGGTGAAGGCAGAGATCAAGTGAGCTGGATGGCTTTAAATAGGACTGATGAGCAGAATCAACATCAGCTGGGTAAGTGTGGAGAGAAATGGCAATTAGCCGACAGCTGAGCGGCCAGCTCAGAGAAGGAAGGGCTGAGCCCAACCCTGACAGACTGTGGATCGAGCACCTGGGAGCTCTGCTATCTATGTGGTGTATGGATAGTAGCACTGACTTTTCTGTTTATGCTTATAACAGGTTTGGTTTCCACCCAGAGACTGACCACATCAATCACCTTGCAGGTGGACAAAGACAGGGAGAATGCCAATGCCAAAACCCTTATGCTGGAATGAGGAGGGGCCCCCGGACCCTTAAAGATGAGCTGGACATCCAGCACAGGACCAACAGACTGGGCAGAAGTTAGGGGATCCGCAAGGTCAGGTTGTTTAGCAGGTGACGTGTCACAGGGGTCAAGCCAGATGGTTGAAACACAAGCAACATACAGAGAGGCTTGAAAAAGAGGTTGAAAGCCCCACCTGGCCGAATGAGGCAGTCTATCCAAAGGATGGATTGAACTTCTTAGACAAGTTTGAGTGAATGTAGTAGCAGTAGGGTGAGGCCAGGTTACAGAAAAACCCAAATAAGGAAAAGCAAGAGGTTTAATTGGCATGGGCTGGACCAAAATAACTGGCGCAGAGGCCGATTGGACCTTGTCGGCAGGTGTGGAAACTGACTGGACCGCGTCCGCAAGTGTCAAGAATGACTGGACCTTGTTGGCAGGTGTCGGGGCTGTGAAACTTGAGGGCAAGTTAGCCTGGATGTGCGTCCAAGGGAGTTTAGGAATAGGCAATGGTAGGGGTAATCCAGAGCGCTTAACTTCTGAGGTCCTAGAGTGAGCACAGGTTTTGCAAGCTTTTACGTAGGTACAGAAGTCCTTATGGAAAGAGGGCCACTAAAGCCCACGAGAAAAAAAAGAAAAAGTTTTAGCATTCCCTGGGTGCCTGGCCGTCTTAGGTGTCATGTGCTTCTGAAAGCACTTGAAGCCTAAGGTTGAGGGGAACACACAGCTTTTCAGAGGGTTGATTTGGCAGAACACAAGACTGAGCCTTTAAAAGAGAGTCCAAAATGTCAAGGGAAAAGGCCCCCATTACTTGTGCTGTAGGTAAGATATTGTAAAACTTAGAAGAAGTTTCAAAACAGAGATCAAGGCTGTGAGACAATGGGAACGTTTGGCTTCTAGGATGAAAAGATTCAGGCTTTGGAAATTGGCTGAAGAGGTGGCCTGTAGAGAATTCAAAAGACTACGTGTTTTGCTTTAACAGAGTCATATAAAGGCAAATGAGTATGGAAACTGGAGTCACACTTGGAAAAATTGTCATGATCAGGATTCGAATAGGACTGTAATAAAAGCACATGACTGGTACTGGCCACACAAGAGTTACAAATGGGCAACTGGTCAGCAGTTTGAATGCGGTTCTGGGACCAGGACCTAGTCTCCCCTGTAGCCCAATCTATTTACAGGTTATGAAGTTCAAGCCAAGGATACCCTAAAATAAGGGGATAAGCAGGACATGTTATCAAGTAGAAGCCGATTTTCTCCCTATGAAATTCCCCAATGGTCAGAGTAATAGCTACAGTGCACAAGGTGTCCAGGCCCATAGATAAGGGAGAGTTATCAACAGCTAAGACTGAAAAGGGTCTGTGCACCTTAGTCACCGGAATCTGAAGACGGTGTGCTAATTTATGAAAGCTGAGGTGATGAGAAAACTTGGCAGAACTGTGCAGGAACAAAATAGTTTATCTCCGAGGGAAACTGACACAGTATAGTCTATAGAAGCAGACCCCACCCACACTAGACTCTTGGCGTTTCCTGGCTTATTAGGGCAGCTTTTGAGAAAGTGGCCGTGGTTGCCACAGTATAAGCAGAGTCCCTGAGTTCTTCTTCTAGCCTTTTCCCCAGAAGAAAAATGAGTAGCGCCAATTTGCATGGGCTCACCCTCATGGAGAGGTTGAGAGGGCTCAGGAAGGTTTGAAGAAGAAGAAGTAGGCGGCATACTGGGGGGCAAAGAAACAAACCTCCCTGTTCACCTTTCATGTAAACGCCTGTCTAAACGGATGGCTACTTGCATGGCTTCATTCAATGACTTTGGTTCAGGGTAGTGTACTTAGGAGTCTTTGATGGAGTCTGATAAGCCTAACCTGAACTGGCTTCTTAGAGCAGAGTCATTCTACTCTGAGTCAGGTGCCCAGCGGCGGAAATCAGAACAGTATTGTTCAGCGATACGTTTGTCCTGATGCAATGACCTAAGATTAGTTTCAGCTGAGTGGGCACGGTCAGGATCATCATAGAGTAAACCTAGGGCCTTGGAAAAAAAGCTTCAACTGGCTGGTTCATCTGCGGGGAGACTAAAAGCCCAAGACTGGGGATCCGCCTGCAACTATGTAATAATCAGGTCAACCCACTGTGCTTCAGAACCAGAGGAATGTGGCTTAAGCTTAAAGCGTAACTCCACTTTTGTTGAGAAAAAAACATCCCCCTCTGGGTGATCCATGTACATTGCAAGGATTATAGCAAACTTTGTTTCCTACCTTTTGTCATTCTGAAGAAATCCATGTGTATTTGTCTGTGCCTCTTTTCTGAGTAGGTCTAATGGGAGTGGTTTCATAATTAACTGTCAGGTGTGGAGCTGCACAACACTAATGAGAAATCTGCTGGGCCTGAATCCCTTAAGACGTGTTCCTATTGAAAGTATCTCTCAAAAAATGACATTTTTTTTGAGGGGATTATGTTTCTGTACAGAAAACCTCCAGGTAGCCATATTGCAATGTATTCTCAGAAAATTACAGATTAAAAAGGAAAGGTAATTTTTTAATAACATTCAATTACAAAATGATTAGTGTAGCAATTACTGTATATGCGCTATATTATTTTTTCTTTATTTGCTATTTTTTCCCCATGAAAGTGGTTACCCTTTAAACTATAGCATACAACTATTTTTAAAGTTGGAAAAACATATGGGGGTCACCAGAAAAATGATCAGGCGGCTCCTGGCTCCTGCGTTACTGATGGAAGTGCGTTTACATGCACAGACAGTTCCTGGACTTGGCGTGTCAGTTTGCAAATTTCCTCAGTAAATAAATGAGCATGTGAAGATTCCATCTTCACAGAATTTTTTTTGTTAATGGCTTGTGATAATGTCGCGTCTACCCCAACGCAGGTGGTCAGACACTATAGCTGGCTACTGTGTTGTTCCTCACCTATAGCATGCCCCCTTCCCCATAAGGCAAGCAGGCCTACCGATACTCGGTTGCCCCCAGATCTTATAAACAATGTGCCTGGCTATCACGCCAGGGCAAGCACAAACTGAGCAAAGCAAACAGGTACAGTGGGGATGGAAAGTATTCACACCCCCTTAAATTTTTCACTCTTTGTTATATTACAGCCATTTGCTAAAATCATTTAAGTTCATTTTTTTTCCTCATTAATGTACACACAGCACCCCATATTGACAGGAAAACACAGAATTGTTGACATTTTTGCAGATTTATTAAAAAAGAAAAACTGAAATATCACATGGTCCTAAGTATTCAGACCCTTTGCTCAGTATTTAGTAGAAGCACTCTTTTGATCTAATACAGCCATGAGTCTTTTTGGCAAAGATGCAACAAGTTTTTCACACCTGGATTTGGGGATCCTCTGTCATTCCTCCTTGCAGATCCTCTCCAATTCTGTCAGGTTGGATGGTAAACATTGGTAGACAGCCATTTTTAGGTCTCTCCAGAGATGCTCAATTGGGTTTAAGTCAGAGCTCTGGCTGGGCCATTCAGTTGTTGTGAAGCCACTCCTTCGTTTTTTTAGCTGTGTGCTTAGGGTCATTGTCTTGTTGGAAGGTAAACCTTCAGCCCAGTCTGAGGTCCTAAGCACTCTGGAGAAGGTTTTCGTCCAGGATATCCCTGTACTTGGCCGCATTCATCTTTCCCTTGATTGCAACCAATCGTCCTGTCCCTGCAGCTGACAAACACCCCCACAGCATGATGCTGCCACCACCATGCTTCACTGTTGGGACTGTATTGGACAAGTGATGAGCAGTGCCTGGTTTTCTCCACACATACCGCTTAGGATTAAGGCCAAAAAGTTCTATCTTGGTCTCTTCAGACCACAGAATCTTATTTCTCACCATCTTGGAGTCCTTCAGGTGTTTTTTAGCAAACTCCATGTGGGCTTTCATGTGTCTTGCACTGAGGAGAGGCTTCCGTTGGGCCACTCTGCCATAAAGCCCCGACTGGTGGAGGGCTGCAGTGATGGTTGATTTTCTACAACTTTCTCCCATCTCCCAACTGCATCTCTGGAGCTCAGCCACAGTGATCTTTGGGTTCTTTTTTACATCTCTCACCAAGGCTTTTCTCCCCGATAGCTCAGTTTGGCCGGATGGCCAGCTCTAGGAAGGGTTCTGGTCGTCCCAAATGTCTTCCATTTAAGGATTATGGAGGCCACAGTGCTCTTAGGAACGTTAAGTGCAGCAGAAATTTTTTTGTAACCTTGGCCAGCTCTGTGCCTTGCCACAATTCTGTCTCTGAGCTCTTCAGGCAGTTCCTTTGACCTCATGATTCTCATTTGCTCTGACATGCACTGTGAGCTGTAAGGTCTTATATAGACAGGTGTGTGGCTTTACTAACCAAGTCCAATCAGTCTAATCAAACACAGCTGGACTGAAATGAAGATGTAGAACCATCTCAAGGATGATCAGAAGAAATGGACAGCACCTGAGTTAAATATATGAGTGTCACAGCAAAGGGTTTGAATACTTAGGACCATGTGATATTTCAGTTTTTCTTTTTTAATAAATCTGCAAAAATGTCAACAATTCTGTGTTTTTCTGTCAATATGGGGTGCTGTGTGTAATGTAATGAGGAAAAAAAAATGAACTTAAATGATTTTAGCAAATGGCTGCAATATAACAAAGAGTGAAAAATTTAAGGGGGTCTGAATACTTTCCATCCCCACTGTACATGTGGTTGGCCGACAGGCAGCATGGTTCTATGACAGTCCAGGTACAAGGCAAGTTTGGTTCAGGGAATAGTCCAAAATCCGGTCCAAGGTCATACACAGGGAAATCCAATCTAGCAGAGCAGGGCAGACGTACAGGGGGCTTGATCAGGAATTACACGCGTATCACTCTCTATCACAAGCATGCGAGTGAGTGCTTGGCTGGCTTATAACAGTTTTAGTTTCCACCCAGAGACTGACCACATCAATCACCTTGCAGGTAGACAAAGACAGGTGGAATGCCATAGCCAAAACCCAGATGCTGAAATGAGGAGCAGGAGCGCTAAACGCTCCTAACACTTTTATTTATGAGCATTAAAATTAATTTAAAAAAAACAAACATGTATCAATCTTTCTATCCTTGCAACAAAGCTGACATTGGGAGCCCTCTGTACACCCTTTGTATAGAGAACCCTCAGAAATATAATTTCCTGGCCATGTGATTGGTACACTGGTTCCCCCAGTGTTTTTTTTTATTTATTGCAAGGCTGGTATTGATCATGATAATAAATTAGGCATATTTACTTACACTTGGCATTTTTAGGAAACAGGAAATTACTGGGAATGCATGTGGCAGTTTCAGCAAACAGCAGTAGGTAAACCTCTGCAACAAAGCACCCATATGTATTCTAGTAATGTATTAGTTCATCATTTGATCTTCTTGTTTGGATCCCAATATTATGATAGTAATACCAGTTAGTACTTACAATCTTGTCACTACTCTCTCTAGTTGTTGAGATGTCTATAATAAATAGAGTGCTAAAGTGACTTTCTGGCATACCACACACATCCCTGTTAGTACAACTGGGACACAAACAACAACAAAAAGAAAATCAAAAACTCACTATTAGCCCAGTTTGGTGTCTATGGGATAAGTTCTGACATTTTATTACCAGCGCAACAAAGATAATTTTGTCATTCAATTATACTATTAGGAAATAATCATTTTTGGTAATCCATATGTGTTGATGGAGTACAGTCTCAGTGGATTACTTTTGTTTTATGTTGGAATGACAACACGGGCAATTGCCTCTCATAAGTTACTTAAAATACCACTAATGCGTGCCCTGCAAGGTCTTTGCTGCTCTAATGTTTGCACCTGTCTTCAAGTCTAAGTCTCGGGAGACAAAAAGACAATGACAGCATGTTTTTTTACAACCTTTAGAGGCGTTAGAGTTATTTAATTACATATATACTGTATGTCTTTTTTAGTGGATCTATTGGCTCTATATTTATTAAGAAAAACCTGATTTCTGCCAGGAAGTAACAAAAATTAAGTTGGCCATACACGGTTACATTTTCATTCAAACATTCCTATAGAAATTCAGAAAAATTATTCATCAGAACATACTTTCTGATTAAGTTCAAAACCTCTAAAATTTTGTCCAGACCTGCTATTTGAATGAAATCTCAGATGTATGCAACAGGTTTCAATAAAATATGTACGACTTTTTCCAAGAAAAAACAACATTCACAGTTAGGCTTTTGATCATAGGAGAAACATTTTCTGTCCTGCACCCTTGCATTTTCTTATCACTGCAGTTGACAAGCATTGATTTGACTCCCCCTAACTAGTAAATTAAACAAATGTTTTGAAAAATACAATTGTCAAACAAAATTCTACTGATGTGTATGGCCAGCGTAACCAGGGCCGGACTGGGAATAAAAACCAGCCCTGGAAATAATTTCATACCAGCCCCATAGCATTATTATACCAGCCCAATTGCATAACGTCATTATTTTCTTGTTCACAAAAGGGAAAACCATGCATTTTAAAGCACATTTGAAGAGTGTATTATATATAGATAAGAGAGACGTGGAATTTACAAACAGCACCAATTTTTTACTGGCAAAAATCGTGCCATTTACTGGCACAGACACATTTTTTACTGACACTGCAATAAAAGTGCCTAAAATGGCAGTTTTCAGTGCAAATATCAATATTTAACCACTTCCCGCCCGGCCCATAGCAGATGATGGCCGTGCGGTGGTTCAGTTATCCTGAATGGGCGTCATATGACATCCAGCAGGAAAACATGCCGCCGCGTGCCCGCGGGGGCGCACCGCGGCGATCGGTGGATTGGTGTGTCAGTCTGACACACCGCTCCACCGATCTTGGTAAAGAGCCTCCGGCAGAAGAGCCGTTGATTGGCTTTTCCTCACTCGCGTCTGACAGACGAGAGTAGAGGAGAGCCGATCGGCGGCTCCCCTGACAGGGGGGGGTCTGCTCTGATTGTTTATCAGCGCAGCCCCCCCTCTGATCAGCACACTGGACCACCAGGGATCGTCACTAGGACCACCAGGGAAAGGGGCAACATGTGGATGGCCAGGTATGTACCCCATGGCCATCCACATGTGCCCAATGTGCCCAGTCAGTGCCCAATCTGTGCCAATCAGTGCCCACAAATGGGCACTGATTGGCACCAGTATATTGCAGTGATGCCCAGCAATGCCACCCTTAGGGTCATCCGTCCCACCAATTAGTGTCATCAGTGCCACCCATCAGTGCCCATCTGTGCCCATCAGTGCCCACCTATCAGTGCCCATCAGTGCCCATCCGTGCCACCTATCAGTGCCACCCATAAGTACCCATCAGTGCCACCCATAAGTACCCATCAATGCCATCTACGAGTGCCCATCAGTGCTGCCTATGAGTGCCCATCGGTGCCACCTATGAGTGCCCATCAGTGCCGCATACCAGTGCCACCTATCAGTGCCCATCAGTGCCACCTATCAGTGCCCATCATCAGTGCCCGTCAGTGCCACCTCATCAGTGCCACCTCATTGGTGCCACCTCATCGGTGCCCATCAGTGCCGCCATATCAGTGTCCGTCAGTGCAGACATATCAGTGCCCGTCATTGAAGAAGAAAACGTACTTATTTACAAAAATTTTTAACAGAAACAAAGAAAAGCTTGTTTTTTTTCTAAATTTTCGGTCTTTTTTTTATTTGTTGCGCAAAAAATAAAAACTGCAGAGTTGATCAAATACCACCAAAAGAAAGCTCTATTTGTGGGAACAAAATGATAAAAAAATTGTTTGAGTACAGTGTATCATGACCGCGCAGTTGTCATTCAAATTGCGACAGCGCTGAAAGCTGAAAATTGGTCTGGGCAGGAAGGTGTCTAAGTGCCTGGTATTGAAGTGGTTAGGCTATAAACTATAAACTATGTATTTAAAGCTATTAGCAATGTGTTTAAGTTAAACAAAAGTCAAAAACCATATTTCTCCATTTACATGAAGGTCAGATTAATATAACCCAGCCAGCACAGAGTTCCCTCTTACATCAGTAGTCTGCAGGATTCCCTTTTACAGTGCAAGGGAACTCTGACATAAAGGGGAACATTGCAGATCATGATCTAAGTGGGAACTTTGATATAAAGGGGGGCACTGGTGACCAGAGACCCCACTTATATTAGAGTCCACTGCATTCCCCTTTACATCAGAGTTCTCACTTGAATAAGGGTCTGCAGCATTGCCCTTTACATCAGAGTTCCCCCTTGCACTGTAAGGTGGAATCCTGCAGACTATGATGTAAAGGGGAACTCTGGTGACCAGAGACCACCTTCCGCAGAAAGAAAACACTAAGATAAGGGGGTTTACTGATATAAGGGGGAAACCTTTATATCAGTGCCCCCTTACAATATTGTATTGACTCCCCCCCCCAGACTGGCCTAGCGGCGCTGTCACTGTCCTCCTCTCAGGTGCACAGTGCAGGGCTCAGTCAGTCGGCTTTATCTTGATGGCTCTGGTTTTATCCCATAGTTTCCTCTCCACAGTCCATACATGTCTGACTTCTCCCATGACCCCCATCCTGGCAGCACTCTCACTCTTGACTCCTCTCCAGATGTGATATAAGAGAAGAGATGGTCAGAGGCTGCGGATGGTACAGAAGAGGTCAGAGGCTGCGGATGGTACAGGAGAGGTCAGAGGCTGCGGATGGTACAGTAGAGATCAGAGGCTGCGGATGGTACAGGAGAGGTTAGAGGCTGCGGATGGTACAGGAGCGGTCAGAGGCTGCGGATGGTACAGGAGAGGTCAGAGGCTGCGAATGGTACAGGAGAGGTCAGAGGCTGCGGATGGTACAGGGGAGGTCAGAGGCTGAGGATGGTACAGGGGAGATCAGAGGCTGCGGAGGGGACAACAGGAGAAGTCAGAGGCTGCGGGGGGGGGCAGGAGGTCAGAGGCTGCGGGGGGACAGGAGGTCAGAGGCTGCGGGGTGGCAGGAGGTCAGAGGCTGCGGGGAGGCGACAGGAGGTCAGAGGCTGCAGGGAGGGGACAGGAGGTCAGAGGCTGTGGAAAGGGACCGGAAGTCAGAGGCTGCATGGGGGAACAGGTGGTCAGAGGCTGCGGGGGAACAGGAGGTCAGAGGCTGCAGGGGGGTAACAGGAGGTCAGAGGATGCAGGGGGGGACAGGAGGTCCGAGACTGTGGAGGGGACGTATGAAGAGGCACAACACATGCCAGACGAGACCTCACTGAGCGCTACTGCTTTACTTTTAAAAATGGCGCCGCTTGGCGCCATCGTGTCACTGCGCATGCGCCCGCCTTTCCGAAAATTGCCGAGCATGTACGGGCTTTCCCGAGTACGGCTAACTTCGAAACAGCACTGGCGCCTGCACCTGCGCCACACTTTGCCTAAATTACATTTTTATAATTTCTTAAAACAGATAGAGCTTTATTTTAGTGGTATTTAAACACCAGTGGGTTTTTTATTTTTTTGCTATATAAAGGAAAAAACATATATATTAGACTTTTTCAATGTTTGGACTGATTTTGTACTGCACATTGTATCTGGGGTATCACAAAAATCAACCAACACTGTATAGAAAACAATATAAAGTAATAGTCGCCTCTGTATGAGTGGTCAGGAAATACACTTTAGTGTAGCAGTCCCTGTTCCTTTAAGCCAAGCAAGCCTAGCCTACTGGTACATGACTTCCCACAGGAATGCCATGTTCACTGGCCAGAAAGTACAAGAGGCTGAAGAAAGGAAGAACAAAGAAGTGTCTGTGATACCAGGAGTGCAGTTGTCCACAGAGGATGGCTGGGACCAGTCTCTTGCAGGAATGTAGTCAATGTGACATGCAGATGGGTCAGTTCAGTCGGCAGGTAGAGACATAGTCCAAAAACAGGCAAAGGATCGATCCAAGCACCAGGCAGAAATATAGTCAATAAACAGGCCAGAGTCAGTACAGGGGGCAGACAACACTGCACTGGTGTGGAGGTGATTAGGAGCACTGTTGCTGGCTGCACTGGTCTGATGACACTGGGATTTGTGTAGAAGTGATTATGAGCACTGTTGCTGGCTTACAGCAGTCTGGTAACACTGTGGACTAGTGTGGCAGCAATCAGGAACATTGTTGTTAATTTGCACTGGTCTGGTGACACTGGGACTGGTGTGGCGACAATCAGGGACACTGTTGCTGGCTTACACTGGTGTGGTGACACTGCAAATGGTGTGACAGTGATTAGGAAAGCTGTTGTTGGCTGCTACACTGTGTCACCAGGCTAGCTACACTGGCCTGGTGACATTGTGACTAAAGTGGTAATGATCACAGATACTGTGACTGGCCACACTGTTATGCCCCGTACACACGGTCGGACATTGATCGGACATTCCGACAACAAAATCCTAGGATTTTTTCCCACGGATGTTGGCTCAAACTTGTTTTGCGTACACACGGTCGCACAAAGTTGTCGGAATTTCCGATCGCCAAGAACGCGGTGACGTCAACCACGTACGACGAGACGAGAAAAGGCCGGTTCAGAACCAAGCGCGGCACCCTTTGGGCTCCTTTTGCTAATCTCATGTTAGTAAAAGTTTGGTGAGAGACGATTCACGCTTTTTCAGACTCGTGGTTTTCAGATCGTTTTCTGCTGTTCAGTTTGTGCTTGTGGGTTTGTATCTGCTCTTCAATGCGTGCAAGCAAGCTACGCGTGACTTTGATTAGTCATTGTGTTCTTGTTCGTTCGTTACTGTTTCTCAGGTCGCTCTTCACAGGCCTTGCTGTTCTTCAGTGCGTTCTGTTACTTCGTTCTGAGCAGCCGACCGTTTTCTAGCCATGTTGCGTATACGTACTCCTCGTAGAGTTCGTGCTGTGCGGGGGCTTGGTGTTGGGGTCCTGACCTTGACACAAGTCCAGTCCATGAACAGGGTGGGGAGGAGTTCATGGACCAAGAATTGGTTGCTTCAGCGTGACCAGTTCTGTCATATGCCTTTGCTACGTGAGATCCGTGAGAATAATCCTGATGATTTCAGGAACTTTCTTCGGATGACGGCCCCCGTATTTCACCGTTTGTTGGCTTTGCTGACCCCTTATATTAGCAGGCAGGATACCTGCATGAGGCAAGCCATCACTCCGGAGCAGAGGCTCATCGCCACCCTGCGGTACTTGGCGACGGGGAGAAGCCTGCAGGACCTCAAGTTCTCGACAGGCATCTCCCCCCAGGCTCTGGGAATCATTATCCCAGAGACCTGTTCTGCCATCATCCAGGTCCTGCAGAAGGAGTATATTAAGGTAAGATTTTTATCCTTTAACATCACATTTTATCGTATTTAATGTTTGATAATATATTGTATTTCTTTCCTCATTCCCTAATTACCATGATTGTAATATGCTGTGAATGTCCCCTTTGTCTTCATTCATGCTGGATTTTTATGTAATTATTATTTTTGTCCTTCATACATATTTGCCTTCACTTACCTCCCCAGCATGCTCTCCTGCCCCTATATTCACCTCATGTAGTCACTTAACAATGTATTTGATCAGCTCCATAGTAGTGCTTTACCCCAAACACCCCCTAAAATGTTTAGAAATGTGATTTGTGCTTTAAATTCTGGTAGAGTGCCAGAGGCTTTTTTTGAGGGTCCACAAATCATTTGGAACCCTCCCTCCCCCAACTGCTAAGTCAGCTGAGACCAATTCTCTATCTATCCTCAATCATCTATCTGCTGACTTTGCCAAACCCATACACACTATACCCACCTCTTTAGTGGTCAGATTTATGGATGAATTCCCCAAAGCATGTAGTGCAAGGGCCTGCCTGTATACTTTCAAATGGTACTGTTTAAAGTTTTTTTATCCTATTATTATCTTGATAGGTAATAGCAGAATGTCCAAATGTGCTCAAATGTGTACAGTGTGTATTTATATCTTTGTATTGTGACACTTCTTACCTGTCCAGTGGACTGTCAATAGTATAACTAAGGAGGGGCTGTTCAAAGTAATACCCATTATTGAGGCATTCAATGAAGTGGACAGGGTTACCCGTCCAAGAGCTCCCCCCCCCGATAATGTTAGAAAGGGCCCAGGAGAGGGGGGGGGGATATGATAGGTGTACCTTATACTTTGGTGTTTAAAAATTCCCATTAATAATTGTTATCTTGATGTTGGCCAAGAATGTTGGTGTCTAATCAGCTTTCCCTGTTTATGTGCAAAATGACTAATTTTTTTTTTGGTTTTCCTCAACAGTTTCCTTCCACGCCACAGGAATGGCAGACTGTGGCCTCCCACTTTGTCCAGCCGTGGGACTTTCCTAACTGCGGAGGGGCAATTGATGGGAAACACGTCCACATCATCCCACCACAACACTCATTGTCGTACTATTATAATTATAAGGGGTTCAATAGTATTGTGATGTTGGCGGTGGTGTCGGCTAATTACGAGTTCCTGTATGTGGACGTGGGGAAGAATGGGCGGATGTTCGATGGTGGAGTCATTGCCCAGACGGAGTTTTACAGGCGTCTCCAGAATGGCAGCTTGGACTTGCCACCTCCAGAAGACAATGTGGAAGGACTCCCATTCGTCTTCATTGCGGATGAAGCTTTTGCGCTGGGGGACCATCTTATGCGGCCATTCCCTATGAGGACCCTCACCCCGGACCAGAGGGTTTTTAATTACCGGCTGGCCAGAGCCAGAAGAGTGGTGGAGAACATGTTTGGAATCATGGCCAGCCGGTTCCACCTATTTCTTACACCCATACATATGGCGGAGTACAAACTGAATCACATTATCCTGGCATGCTGTGTTCTACACAACTTTTTACGGAAACATTCTGCAAACTGTGCTGGCTCAGTTGGGCCTAAAGCCGGAATTCAAAATGAACCAACCCTGACGGCGCTTGAAAGTGGCCGTCCTGGCTTGCCCTCTCCGAGTGCCCATGATGTCCAGCTAAGATACCTTGAGTTCTTTGCGGGTAGGGGGGCTATCAATATGCCAGACATTGTGTGAAACCTTTATCAAATAAAAAAAAATAAGGAAATCTTTGGTGAAATTTACTGCTTGTGTTTGTTTTAGCTGACCCTGACAGAAATGTGGTGAGTCCTGAAAATGGCGTGATTGTGTAACCTTATACAAAGCACTGTTGGGTGTTATTTACTAAAGGCAAAGACACTTTGCACTACAAGTGCACTTGAAACTGCACTTGTAGTGCAAAGTGGATTTGCCCTTATGAAATAACACCCATTGTCACTGAAAGCAGCAATTAGAGCACCACAAAAGTGTTGTAGCGTTGAGACAATTATCCACACATTCTTGGTTAACAATCTTTTTAATACCTGCACAATCACATGTGCATTTTGACAAGGTTTTTAAAACAAACCAACATGTTTGTTGTATAACAATTTTTGGGGTGGCATTAGAAAAAGTAGAAATGTCCATTTAAGATTAAAACAGGCATGTTTAAAACCAACAAGAAAGACACAAATCTTGAACTTACAAAGTTCACATTAGGTAGAACTTGAAGGCAATATCAGACATGAGTATTTAGGAACTGTGTTTGATATTGCGTTCAGATGGGGTGAAGTCACCCCAGGAAAAGCCAAATTTTGAAGATGCACACCAATTTATGAATGTCAACATGTGCTAGCTGCCATCACGGGGGATCAAGGGGCGTGTTTTGGGGGAGCAACCCCTTCCTCTCAGCTACTTTATTATTGAGGAAGGGGTTGCACCCCCAAAACGGGTCTATTGATCTCCCGTGATGGCAGATAGCACATGTTGACACACTAGTAAATAAAGAGGGGAGTTGGGACTTTAGATGAAGCACCCGAAGGTACCTCCATCCCGATAATTTGGTTCAAAGTTAAAGGAAGTTGGGACTTTAAATGAAGCAACTGGGTAGTGGAGGTATATGCATATTATAATTTATTTGAGTAGCATTTAAATACATGATTCATCTTGTATGTAACAGAGCATGCATAGGACCTGAACATGTTGTATAAAAGGATGTATAAAAAAGTACATACAGACAACGTATGAACAAGGTAATGGACATATATATAATAATGGCAAAAAGCCCAATACTGGTACATGCGTCCACATGGTATATATGTATTCATCGATGAGTATATAAGTAAAATCAAAGAATAAGAATGGTAAAATATAAGTAAGTATCAGTCCATATAGGGTGTAGTTGTGGCATCAAATGTAGCTCGACGCGTTTCGTGGGTTGTCCCACTCGTCAGGAGCAGATGCAATAGACATATCTATGGAGTATATATAAATAAAAATGGAATAAGTCATACTCTAAAGAGAATTCATTTATATTATTTTAGATGTATAAAACTAGTAATCCATCCACACTCACCCATTCAGACAGCAAATGCAATGCGGGGCAGCCAGCACAGGGGTGGCCGAGGACATAGCTCCCCCACGGGAGCTGAGGCGGCATAATTCATAGAAGCAACGTCAGGCAGTGTGGGGACGTGTATGGTGTGACTGAGGTATCCGTATAACAAACCAAAGTGTATATTCCATAAACGGCCATCTGGGAACAAATATCAAAATGTATGTATAGTATAAAAATGTAATTATAATATAATTAGAAGTAGTGATGGTATTATAGATAATGAACCCAGTGTGTGTCAGAGGGAATAAAGGTGAAGGTTACGTGCTGCAAACTTTTAGCAGCAGGTAACCTTCACCTTTATTCCCTCTGACACACACTGGGTTCATTATCTATAATACCATCACTACTTCTAATTATATTATAATTACATTTTTATACTATACATACATTTTGATATTCGTTCCCAGATGGCCGTTTATGGAATATACACTTTGGTTTGTTATACGGATACCTCAGTCACACCATACACGTCCCCACACTGCCTGACGTTGCTTCTATGAATTATGCCGCCTCAGCTCCCGTGGGGGAGCTATGTCCTCGGCCACCCCTGTGCTGGCTGCCCCGCATTGCATTTGCTGTCTGAATGGGTGAGTGTGGACGGATTACTAGTTTTATACATCTAAAATAATATAAATGAATTCTCTTTAGAGTATGACTTATTCCATCTTTATTTATATATACTCCATAGATATGTCTATTGCATCTGCTCCTGACGAGTGGGACAACCCACGAAACGCGTCGAGCTACATTTGATGCCACAACTACACCCTATATGGACTGATACTTACCTATATTTTACCATTCTTATTCTTTGATTTTACTTATATACTCATCGATGAATACATATATACCATGTGGACGCATGTACAAGTATTGGGCTTTTTGCCATTATTATATGTCCATTACCTTGTTCATACGTTGTCTGTATGTACTTTTTTATACATCTTTTTATACAACATGTTCAGGTCCTATGCATGCTCTGTTACATACAAAATGAATCATGTATTTAAATGCTACTCAAATAAATTATAATATGCATATACCTCCACTACCCAGTTGCTTCATTTAAAGTCCCAACTTCCTTTAACTTTGAACCAAATTATCGGGATGGAGGTACCTTCGGGTGCTTCATCTAAAGTCCCAACTCCCCTCTTTATTTACTAATGTATACCGGGATGGAAGCAGCTGGGTATGTGGGATTGGCAGTGTTCCCCTGCCATCCTTGTGTGAGGCTGGCCCTCATTTATAGGGTATCTTTGTTTAAGCTTACTGATTGTTAATATTAATTATGTATACTGCTTTTTCTCGTTCATGTTCATGCTTTTGAGTATTGCATGTGCTATCCCTCTACATGTAACATTTCAACATACTGGCGCATATGTTTCCACATGATTTGCTTCTATCAAGATACCCGACACATCCTTCCTTCTGATTGGCAATTTTGCTTGTGTGGATGGTCGGGCATTCGGGTTTCGCAGTGGTTTTCTCCATCACGGGAGCTGCGATGCGCTCAGCGGCCCCTCCCCCTCCTTCCTTTGTTCCCTGGGGGGATCGGGCGGGTGCCCCTTTGCGCATTAGCGCCACATCTGTCACGCGGTGTGTGACGGCAGACGCACTGTGCGTGTGACGTCAGTAATGACGTCACTGCGCCAACGCTCGGCCATATCATCTGGTGTATCCATATGGGGGAGTTCCCGCGCCTGTTGCGGAGTGTACACTCGGCTCAGGTGCGCTATTCTCCCCCTCATTGGTTCACTGACGTGGTGTTGGCGGCATAAATTGATTCCCCCAGTGAAGTGAGCTGCTCATAATGAACAGTCTCCATCTGGGGTCCCTACACACCAGCTGTATCGGCTTGCTGGTTGGTATTTTGACACAACGTTGGGGTAAGGCACTTACCTGTTTCCGTTCTGTTCCTGACTTTCCTTTTTCCTCTCTCCACCCTCTTGTTGTCTGATGCAGTTTTCACATTATTATTCCGCTCAATCCCTTCCACGTGGCAACCTTTTATTTCTAAATAATCCCTCCACAGCTATATAATCATTGATCACTCTTAGACATAGCCCCCTTCTTTCTTCAAACTTTTAGCAGCACGTAACCTTCACCTTTATTCCCTCTGACACACACTGGGTTCATTATCTATAATACCATCACTACTTCTAATTATATTATAATTACATTTTTATACTATACATACATTTTGATATTTGTTCCCAGATGGCCGTTTATGGAATATACACTTTGGTTTGTTATACGGATACCTCAGTCACACCATACACGTCCCCACACTGCCTGACGTTGCTTCTATGAATTATGCCGCCTCAGCTCCCGTGGGGGAGCTATGTCCTCGGCCACCCCTGTGCTGGCTGCCCCGCATTGCATTTGCTGTCTGAATGGGTGAGTGTGGACGGATTACTAGTTTTATACATCTAAAATAATATAAATGAATTCTCTTTAGAGTATGACTTATTCCATCTTTATTTATATATACTCCATAGCTATGTCTATTGCATCTGCTCCTGACGAGTGGGACAACCCACGAAACGCGTCGAGCTACATTTGATGCCACAACTACACCCTATATGGACTGATACTTACCTATATTTTACCATTCTTATTCTTTGATTTTACTTATATACTCATCGATGAATACATATATACCATGTGGACGCATGTACCAGTATTGGGCTTTTTGCCATTATTATATATATGTCCATTACCTTGTTCATACGTTGTCTGTATGTACTTTTTTATACATCTTTTTATACAACATGTTCAGGTCCTATGCATGCTCTGTTACATACAAGATGAATCATGTATTTAAATGCTACTCAAATAAATTATAATATGCATATACCTCCACTACCCAGTTGCTTCATTTAAAGTCCCAACTTCCTTTAATGTTGACACACTGTGTGCCTCTTCAAAATTTGGCTTTTCTACAATTTGCAAAAAAATTTTAACATTGTAGCACACCATAAAAGAAAGGGCTTTGGAGGGGTTTTAAACTCTCCCCAAAACATCAATGATGTTGTTATTTTTTTTAATAACATCATTGATGTTTTTCATGATGTTTTCCAATGCAACATTACACCCCATGATCACCCCAATCAGGATCTGCGCACTTTCTGAGGTGAAAGGATCTGGATCCACAACATCACGATCACCTAAAAAGAGAGAAACCAAAAAAAAAGCAGGTATTATAAATATGCCGGCATCCATCTCTTACCTGAGCCTGTTGTCGCAGACACTTACCTGTTGTGGTGACTAGTTCCACCAAGTCTTCTTCCTCCTCCTGCTCTTCTTGTGTTTGGGGTATTTCCCCTTCTTCCAGAGGTGGGGGGTCTCTGGTCTCTTCGGATGAGGGGTGTCCTCCGAGTCATTTCTCCCCTATGTGAAAAAAAAGGGTATACTTAGCACACAGGTATTTGATGGCAGAACTATAAATATGAAACATTGCTTAGAAGTGGGGTACAATTGTCTATTTTGGCAGAGTTCCAAGATGTAGAATTTTGAGTGTCCTTTGTTCAAGCTTGAAAACTTACCTGTCTTGTACAAGCTTCACAGATGGAGACACCCCTATAGTATACACTGGAGCACCTGTGTGGGCCCCCTAATAAAAATGGTGTTCTTGTGTCCCACACTAGTGCTCCAGCATCCAGATGTATAAACAGCTGCTGAGTGTCCTCTCCTTACACAGAATCTAGTTTGCATTTCATTCTAGTAACAAACCCATCTACACAACCAAATTATTTTCAGACAAGTAGGCCCTAAAAAATGTGGTCAAATGCATATGGCCAAAACAATGGTGTTTTCTAGGCCGAAATAAAAATGTTTGATACGAACGAATAATGTGCCCATGAACATGAAAGTTGCCATTTTAAACTGTACAACAGTTCCTAAAAGCACATGGAGCAGCACGAACGTAATAAACACAAAAAGAATAGGAACACAGGACAACTACTTACTTTTTTGCAGCACTCTCTGGATCTTTCTGTACTGCTCGTGTTCTCTTAATTTCAGGTCCGACCACCGCTTCCTGAGCTGATCTTTCGATCGTCATACCCCGAAATTCCGGTGCAGACTCTTGACCACTTTCGCCATTATCTTGGCCTTTCGGACATTGGGGTTGGGGTAAGGTCCATACTTTCCATCATAGTCGGCCCTCTTCAGGATGTCGACCATCTCCAACATCTCCCCAAAAGACATATTTGAGGCCTTAAATCGTCTCCTTCTGGATCGGGACGTTTCAGGCTCCGGGCTTGTCTCCTCCTCGTTGCTATAATTAGCACACACCTGCTGTGTCTTCGCCATGTGCTCTTCCCCCACTGCGCCAAACGAAAAGGGGTGGGGAATAGCCTAGAAAGAACGTCAGGGGCGGGCGGAGTTACACGCATGCGCAGTGTGTATAAAGCGTAACACGCGTGCGTAGTACTACGATCTCTGAGCGGAGGAAGGAGTATTGGAGGCGCCGATCGTGATAAGGAAGGTAAGATTTAACATTGGGCCTATACTGCTTCTAGATTGACTCCTCCGGGTCCTACTCCTCCTCCTCCTCCAGGTCCTACTCCTCCTCCTGCCACATCTCCCACACCAGAGCCACAGCCGGAAGGAAGCGTGGAAGGAAGATCAGAAAGTGATGACCCTGGGTCCAGTCTGGTCTGGCAAAAGATGCAGCCTCTTGTAGTACCACAGCCTGGGGACACAGATGTAATCTGCTGCTTTCATGATCTCTGGGACTTCGGGACCAGACTGCACTCCCTTAGATATGGACTACTCAGGCCACCAATTTTGATGTTAAAGAATTGATGTCTGCTCTGGGGGTCCCAGGCTTCGTCAATTTCTGCTGTTTATCCAGCGTTGCCTCCCTCTTTTTTTGGTTCTGAGCCCTTAATAAAGGATTTTTTGTTTCAATTATACTCTCCTATGTGTTTTTTCCTTCAAAAAGGACAGTTTGTTTGGGAGGATTCAGGTACATTTCTAAAGTACAATGTGAAATTAGTTTGTGAGAAGTCTGTGTGAATATGAACAGCCAAACTACTTCATTCTTCTCACATTATAAAGAAGAGAGTGCGCTGTATTAAACCATTTTTTACATTGCACCGTGATAAAAGTGCTGTATCCATTGCGAACGCTAATTTTACCAGACCGAGCTGTTCCATCTCGGAATTTCTTCTGAGCATGCGTGGCACTTTGTGCGTCGGAACTGGCCACACACGGTCGGAATTGACGCGATCGGATTTTGTTGTCAGAAAATTTTATAGCCTGCTCTCAAACTTTGTGTGTCAGAAAATCCGATGGAAAATGTCAGATGGAGCACACACATGGTCGGAATGTCCGACAACACGCTCCGAACGGATATTTTCCATCGGAAAATCCGACCGTGTGTACGGGGCATTAGACTCTATTCATGCTTGTGCAACTTCAAAATCGTGTGATTTGCATTACGACTTTATCGCGTGACTTGATGCGACTCTGATGTGATTTTGATGCAACTTTGGATGAGTGGGACTTTGTTATGACTTTGGATTTGACCAATATGATTGTTTTGTTTTGCTTTACAAAGTCGCTAGACATGCGCAGAATGGAAAAATTTGTTTTGTTTCATTTCTTCATTTCCTAACGCATTTCAAATTTTGAGAGCGATTCAAATTCTGTATGAAGAAGCTGGTTGTTAAGGAGTGGGTCGGCATCCCTAACACCCGATGACTTATCAGCTGTCAGCAGGTTTTCCCACTGACAGCTAAATGTAAACAAAAGAAAGCAGGCAATAAAAAATAAATGAAAAAAACAGTGTGGGGTCCCCCTCCATCCATACCAGGCCCTTCGGGTCTGGTATGGATTTTAAGGGTAACATTTTTTTAAAACACAGTGGGGGTCCCACCCAACATCAATACCAGACCCTTATCCGCGCATGCAGCCCAGTAGTTCAAGAAAGGGGAGGATGAGATGAGTGACCGGCTCTGATCTCCTGAACCATACAAGGCCACATGCCATCAACATGGGGGGGGTACCTTGTCCCAAATTTGATTTGCAACAGAACCCCTGGGGGCCACCAAATTGTTCTTGTTGGCCATCAGTGGTCCATGGACCACTGGTTGGCGACCGCTGGCCTAGAACACCATACAGGTGGATATTCCACTCACACAACTCAGCATGTTCTTCTACCAGCATAAAGGTGAGCAGTGCTCAGGAAACGGGCTCTGGATAGTGTATTAGGTTTATCATGAAACTCAAGTTTAAAACAGCAGGGAACTGTCAGAAACCATGAAATCAGATCGAGACTGAAGTACAGTTAAATCACACTTGTTTAATAATAAAAGTAAGAAAAACAAACGTAGTCAAAACATAGCCAAAGTTCAGTAACCTCTAAAGCCGGAATACTCTGCGGAACAAATGAGTCAGGCAACATGGAAGGTTAGAAACCATGGTTTGTCATAAACTGGGACAATCAGGAAGTAGAATTCAAGGCACTATTGTGAGCAAACTCTGCCCACGGTCTGACCAGTTGTTATGATGGTCAGAAATATAGCAACGCAGGAATTGAAAGTGTGATTGAAACTTGACAAGAAAAGAGCCCATAGTTCCCCTTCTGGGAGAGAGGGGTTTAGCCTCAGACAAGAATGTGAGATTCTTATGGTCCACAAGAATGAGAACCGGCACAGTGGTACCTTTGAGGAGATGTCTCCATTCTTTCAGGGCTAAAATGGTTGCCAACAGCTCTCTGTCACCAATCTCGTAATTACACTCTGCAGGTGACAATTTCTTGAAAAGTAGCCACAAGGATACATAGCGCTCCCAGAGGTAGGACGTTGAGACAGAAGGGTGCCAACACCAGTCTCAGAAGCATCAACCTTAAGGATAAAAGGTAACATAGGATCAAGATGTGCCAACACAGGAGCAGAAAAAAAGGCAGCCTTGAGACTTTCAAAGGCCTTAACGGACTCTGGAGACCAACTCTGTGGGTTACCGTCCTTTATGGTCATATCAGTCAGGGGCTTGACCAGAGACGAGAAGTTACGAATAAACTTCCGATAATAGTTGGCAAAGCCCAGGAAACGCTGCAGAGGATGTAAACCCACGGATCGGAGCCACTGTAGGACAGCTGAAAGCTTCTCTGGGTCCATCGAAAAACCAGCAGTGGAAATTATATAGCCCAGGAATTTAACCTGTTCACGATGGAACTCGCACTTCTCCAGTTTACAATAGAGATTGTTCTTTCTTAGTTTCTGAAGCACACGACAGACATCTGTGTAGTGGCTACCCAGGGACTTGGAAAATATGAGGATATCATCGAGATAAACCACCACACATAACTGCAACAAATCTCGGAGGACACTGTTAATAAATTCCTGGAAAACTGCTGGGGCAATACAAAGGCTAAAAGGCATTACGAGGTACTCGTAATGGCTTGTTCTGGTACTAAATGCAGTTTTCCACTCGTCGCCCTCCTTAATCCTCACGAGATTGTATGCCCCTCTCAAATCAAGCTTCGTTGCTCCTTTGAGGTGGTCAAATAACTCCGTAATCAATTGAATCGGATAGGCATTCTTAATAGTGAAACGATTGCGACCCCTATAATTAATACAAGGTCTCAGTTCACCACTCTTCTTCTTCACAAAGAAGAAACCAGCACCAGCAGGAGAAGAGGATTTGCAGATGAAACCCTGAGAAAGTGCGTCTGCAACATACTCCTCCATGGCCTTATCCTCCAAGACCGACAAAGGGTAAACCCGGCCACGAGGGGGTATGGCACCAGGTTGAAGGTCAATTGCTCAATCATACGGCCGGTGTGGAGGCAAACTGCTGGCTTGACCTTTGTCAAAGACATTGCTAAAATCGCGATACTCCTCCGGCAGGGAGGAGAGTGAAGAGGTGCGCAGGACCTTGGCTACCTTCTGTAAACACGTGATACAGCATTGTGGTGACCAGGAGAGAACCTCAGCATGGAGCCAATTAAAAAGGGGTTGTGCCTGTGTAACCAAGGATAACCAAAAGCCAGCAGATGCTTCGGTGCGGAAATAACTTGGATTGGATTTTCTCATAGTGAAGAGCCCCTACGGCCATGGACAACAGAACCGTCTCATGAGTCACATGGGCAGGCTGTAGAGGTCTCCCGTCAAGAGCCTCAATAGCAAGTGGAGTGTCACGCAACTGCGAGTCAGTGTGCTGCAAATCGAGTGCTTCGATACAAAGGCCTGTAGCCCCAGTCGATTAGAGCCTGTATCTTGACGGACGACTCAGCCCAAGAAAGGGTCTTCTGAGTCGTCTCGACAGACGACTCAGCCCAAGAAACCAGGGGCTTATCCTTCTGAATAACTGGGGATGAAACAACACCACCTAAGGTCTGTCCATGACAGGACCTCAAGGTTCATGCGTTCCCTGGATGGGTAGGACAAGACTTCAAAAAGTGACCTGTCTGGCCACAATAAAGGCAGAGAGATACGTGAAACCCAAGTGCATGGGTTCACCTTCACTGACCGACTCGGTACCAGGAGGCATGGGAGGTGAGGGAGGCACGGGTGGAATTGCAAAGCTCAGAGACAAAGTACAAGAGACTTCTGCAAGCACTCCTTAAAAACAGAGTCTTTCTCTGAGTCTGGAGTCAATGAGGTTGGCAAAAAGTGATCAACTGCTCCAGCTCAGTGGGTATATCTCGAGCTGCTATCTCATCCTTGATGGTATTCAAGAGACCGTGAGAAAAAGCAGCCACAAGGGCCTCATTGTTCCACGCAACCTCTGCTGCCAGAGTACGGAATTCAATGGCGTAGTCGGCAACAGTTCTCGTACTCTGTTCGATGGACATGAGGCACTTGGCAGCAGAAGCGGAGCATGCAGGAACGTCAAATACCCTTTTAAACCAAACCACAAACTCAGGGTAACTCAAAACAACAGGTTTTTGCGTCTCCCATAGAGGGTTTGCCCAGGCCAAGGCTCTCTCAGAAAACAAAGATATCACAAAACCTACTTTGCTTCTGTCCGTGGGAAACGCCTGAGGCAGCATCTCAAAGTATATCTCAACCTGGTTAAGAAACCCTCTGCATTGGACTGGATTGCCCCCAAATCACTGGAGAAGCGGAGCGATACCAGACATACCTCTTATAGAGGTAATACTCGAGGCGGGTGCCTGCACAGAGACTGGAACATCAGCAGGGATGGCCTGCAACATAGGTTGTACTGGGGCGGCCACAGTGGGAGATTCCAGGTAAGTCTCGCAACTCAGGAGCGTTTTTAACGCAATGGCAAACTGATCTATGCAGTGATCCAGTTCATCCAACCTGGTAAAAATATTACCAACAAGTGGATTGACTGCATCTTCTGAATTCATGGCCTGTCAGAAACCATGAAATCAGACCGAAACAGAAGTACAGTTAAATCACACGTTTAATATTAAAAGTAAAAAGAACGAACATAGTTAAAACATAGCCAAAGTTCAGTAACTGGAACGGATAGTCAGCCAAGCCAGAAGTCAGGGATCAATGTAGTGGAACAGCAAGCAGGATCTTGAGCCAGAAGGGATGTCAGCAAAGCTAGTCTTTAAACAGGAACACAGGAGATAGGCTCTGTGATGTTGACCAAGGCGAAGGCAGAGATCCTTTGGGCTGTGGACAGCTTAAGTAGGCAGGACTGACGAGCAGGATATCATCAACAGCTGAGTAACTGTGGAGAGATAGGAGCTGGCAATTAGCTGACAGGTGAGCGGCCAGCTCTGAGAAGGAAGGGCTGAGCCCAGCCCTGACAGGAACACATACCTGACATACAGTAAGTGCATACAGAACTTCAGTAAGCTAGAAATAGATCACCGCCATGATCTTGATCTTCAATGTAACACCCAGAAATAAGTGGGTAACAAAGTGTCTCCAGTCCCCACCTGATGCATTTTGTCACCAGGACATCTTTAGAGACACTGCCTTTTATTGTTTGTTGTCAGAGAAAAATAAGTGTGTTCCCTGGGAAAAGCAGTTGATCTAATTTACTTATAGGAAATCGAGGGAGGAATTGCTGTGTTCCCATGCTATGATCAACCATGATACAGCTGTATCCGCTTGTATACTCAATTGCAGTAGAAACAATTGTGTCCCATTTTTCGGTGTGCATAAAATATCCAAATTAGGCATTTAATTTTTCTAGTCAGTATAGAGAGCCAGTTTAAACTGCTTCTAACATTTGAGCTGTACTTATAAAGCAGTGAATGTGACATTTACCAAACCATTCCCCGTAATTTAAAACACAGGCACAAGGAAGATTTGCCTGCATTTAATATTTGCTGAATGTTACATTCACGGCTTCATAAATATTCTACATTAAAAAGTTTTTGTTGCATACATTTGCAAATACTGTATATGTGATGCCACACTACCACTCCACATACTAGACACCATAGTAAACTGTGGTCTGTAAAGCCTCGCACACATGATCGAATTTTCCGCAGACAAAGCCTCGGACTTTTATCGGAAGGGCATTGGCACAAAACTTGTCTTGCATACAAACGTCACACTTAATTGTCGGCCAACAAACACGAACGTAGTGACGTACTAGACGTACTACGAGCCGAAAAAGAAGAAGTTCAATTGTCAGGCTCCACCCTTTGTGCTCCTTCTGCTAATTTCATGTTAATAGGAGTTTGGTGAGTGTTGATTCGAGCTTTTCATTTCACACTTTTCATTTCACGCTTTTCAGTTCGTTTCTAAACGGCCATTCGTCAACCAGCCATGTTGCAGAATCGGAGGAGATAACGTGTTGCTTATTATTGGCCTTGGAGTTATTGCTTTGACCCAAGTCCAGTCCAGGAACAGGAGGATTTCTTGGACCAAAAATTGGTTGCTTTATTAATCGTAACCAATTATGTCATATGCCTTTGCTGCGGGAGCTCCAGGAGAATAATCTGGATGATTTTCGGAATTATCTCCTGATGACGGACCCTTGCTTTCACCAACTCTTGGCATTGTTGACCCCCTATATTAAGAAGCAGGACACATGCATGAGGCTTTTATTTTATTTTTTTGGTGAATAATAATGATTTGATTAGTTATATTTTCTATATTTCTGGATGCATAGAATGCACTTTTCGGTTAAGTTCTATTGGCAGATAGCATGTCTAATTTTATTTGTTTTATTTTTAATGCACAATAAAAAAATTGTGGAGAATAATACTTGTGTTTTACTTCAAATGACAGTTTGGGAGTAGGCAGTTACATTTAAAAAAATACAATGTAAAATTAACAAGGGACACCAACATAGTTGTATCTTTGATCTCAAAAACTACGGGATAATGGTGTTGTGGTAACTTGCACCAAAAAAAAAACAAGCATAATAATATTATTCTTGATGTCACTAGAAAAAAAAGCCATTGAAAGTTTGTTTTCCATAACTCAATCAGTATCACCAGCAAAGAAGAAGAGATTGTGCGCTGCATTTCGAGTTTTCATAATTTGCCGCGCCACAAATGTTAATTCTCCATTACGAACGCTAGTTTACCAACCGCTTCTGGCTCATCCTTGCTTCCGAGCATGCGTGTTTGTACTTTGGATTTTTGTCCGACGGAGTTGTATACACATGCTCGGAAAATCCGACAAGAGACCGTTGTCCGTGGAAAAATTTAAAGCCTGCCTTCCAACATTTGTCAGCGGAAAATCTGACAACAATTGTCTGATGGAGTGTACAAACGGTCAGATTTTCTGCCAACTATCTTTTTTTTATTTTACTTGCACATGATTATTATTTTTTATTATTATTATTATACAGGATTTATATTACGCCGACAGTTTGCGCAGCACTTTACAACATTAAATTGGGTAAAGTGGAATTTCACCACAATCATTAAGCTCTGGTAAAAAAAATTCCCATGCGAGGTGCAACTCCCCATGCAAACAGCTTATTTGCCTAGTAAATCAATCCCCTTGTTTCCATTTAAGAGAGTTTTTTTTCACCTGTAGAAACTATGTGAAGCCCATACAGGAAAAACGTAATGGAGGAGATTTACTAAAACTGGAGCACTTAAAATCTGGTGCACCTGTGCATGGTAGCCAATCAGCTTCTAACTTCAGCTTGTTCAATTAAGCTTTGACAAAAAATCTGGAAGATGATTGGTTTCTGTGCAGAGCTGCACCCGATTTTGCATATTATAGCCCCCCCCCCAATGGGTTTATATACATCGTCCATGTAAATTTAAAGGCATAGTCCACTTTTTACAAGTATTTTATAAATGCACCCTGTGACAGATCTTGGATACCTCGTATGAGAACCTCTGCCAGACCTGTGTCTCCTGTCGCGTAACAGGTGTTGAAGGTTAAACATGCAGAGCATAAATTCTTTATTAAAGTGGGGTTCCCAAAAAAAAAATTAAAAGTCAGCAGCTACAAATACTGCAGCTGCTGACTTTTAATTGGACACTTACCTGTCCCAGGGTCCAGTGATGCAGGGGATCGAAGCCCCGCTCGTCCCCCCCTCCGCTCGGCAGCACCGGCATTATAACTGTGGGTGCCTGGCTGTCGCTTCACAGCCGGGCACCCACTGCGCATGTGCGAACCGCGCCGCGCGCTGTCACTGGCCCCGCAATCATCTGGGACCTGTCACGTGTCCCAGATGATTGACAAGAGGGAGGGGAGAGAGGCGATCTCCCTTCCTGCGCCAAGGGAAGTGATGTCAGGAGCCCAGGCACAGAAGGAGGCAGACTACGAGGGACCCCCTAGCAACAGGCATTTAGAGGTGAGTAAAAAAAAAAATTTTCCCCAAATTTTTTTTTTAAACACATTACTAATTTTTTTTTTTTTTTTGGGTTGGAACTCCACTTTAAGTACCCAACATACACTTTTAAACGCAGTTAGGGACACTCCCCTTAGCCTTGTCATAGAGGGGGTAGGGGACAAGGAAGAACCAATGGAAACTCAACATTTGTATATTCAAACAACTACAGTTAAAACACATAAAGGGATTATGATAAACAGGCAGCCCCTCCTTACACATCCCCTGCTGGGAAGTGTCTCCAGACAGGCCCGGATTTACTCCCTTTGCCACCCCAAGGCCAGGTAAGGATTTTTCGCAGGCAATTTTTTAGGGCAAAGGCTGGCATTAGTGCTTCAATCTACCCCGGCACCATGGTTGGTATGGTGTCAGGATGATTGAAACGCATTATTTCTATCATTACATTGTAATATAAAATGAAATAGTTCAACTCACCATAATGCAGAATCATTGGGAGCCCTGAGCGTGTCACTTGCCACGCTGCCTGCCACCAGATGGAGATGTCACTTGCCACGCTGCCCGCCACCAGATGGGGATGTCACTTGCCACGCTGCCTGCCACCAGATGGGGATGTCACTTGCCATGCTGCCTGCCACCAGATGGGGATGTCACTTGCCACGCTGCCTGCCACCAGATGGGGATGTCACTTGCCACGCTGCCTGGCTGCCACCAGATGGGGATGTCACTTGCCAAGCTGCCACCAGATAGAGATGTCACTTGCCACGCTGCCACCAGATGGGGATGTCACTTGCCAAGCTGCCACCAGATAGAGATGTCACTTGCCATGCTGCCACCCTGTTGACATTACTTGTCTCCGCCGCGGCCCGGCAGCAGAGGCGCCGCGGCACACAGGTTGGAGACATTTCTTTTCAAAAATGGCGCCGGGCGGCGCAATCACGCTACTGCACATGCGCTGCCCGGCCAAGCACGTACGAGCTTTCCTGAGCCCGGCCGGCTTCGGAACGGCACATGCGCAGTAGTGGGCAGCTTGCGGACCTCTTTTCTACAGGCACCAGTGCCCCTAATGAACATTAACGGCAGCCCGAAAGGGGGGGCAGCCGCGAAGTCGCCGCAGGAGCGGCGCTGCCCCTGCTCCACTGCCGCCCCGAGGCCTGGCCTCGGTGGCCTTGTGGCAAATCCGGCTCTGTCTCCAGACCTTTGTCTATGTGCCATGACCCAACACAATTAAACACAGCAACAAGAGGGGGGGATAGGGGAGAAGGGATGTAGCATTACATTACATTATCTCAATGCCATTTTGTCCCCAAGTCTCTCATTCTCTTCTGGGCCAAAATCTGTGGGAAGGAGGCCAGCCCACAGCCCCCTCCAAAACACACAGTAACAGTGGGTTCTGTCACACGCCCACATTAAAAATTAAAAAAAAAGGCACATTCATTACATTTTTGCATTCATGTCTTAAGAGTATTATGCCCCGTACACACGGTCGGATTTTCCGACGGAAAATGTGTGATAGGACCTTGTTGTTGGAAATTCCAACCGTGTGTAGGCTCCATCACACATTTTCCATCAGATTTTCCGACACACAAAGTTTGAGAACTTGCTATAAAATTTTCCGACAACAAAATCCGTTGTCGGAATTTCCGATCGTGTGTAGACAAATCCGACGCACAAAGTGCCACGCATGCTCAGAATAAATAAAGAGATGAAAGCTATTGGCTACTGCCCCGTTTAGAGTCCCGACATACGTGTTTTACATCACCGCGTTCAGAACGATCAGATTTTCCGACAACTTTGTGTGATCGTGTGTATGCAAGACAAGTTTGAGCCAACATCCGTCGGAAAAAATCCTAGGATTTTGTTGTCGGAATGTCCGATCAATGTCCGACCGTGTGTAAGGGGCATAACAGTAGTGATCAGTGCATCATGGGCGCAATGCACAGGCTCCTGCATTTTTTACCCCCCGCCCTAGGTCTGTTTGGAGGTCTGAATCTCCTGGTCTAGGGCAGGAGTAAACAATGGCATACAAGTGTGGTGATATCACCATACCTGCTCTGGCATGATGTGGATGATGGAATTTGTAGTCTTCCCATTAATAGATCTCTCTGCCCACACGGCCATGCTAAATTCAAAAAACAACAGGTCATTGCAAGGAGAAGCACCCCTCAATTCAGATAAGTTGGCAGCGGTGGAGGATGGGGAGATGGGTCATGCCACCATGTTTCAGGTTGCACCCTGAATATGGGTGGAGTATGGAAAATGGAGTATGCTTTTCAGACAGGATCAGTTTGGGTTTGTGTGGATAAAAGTGAACATGACGGCAGCATTTCCAAAGTTACATGAATGCTTACACAGCAGTAGCAAATATCGCACAGCATCCATTGTTTGGGACCTGGGAATTAATGTGAAATGGGAATCAAGGTGAATCATCAGCATGGAGTATATTCACAACTCTGTGTATCCAATAAACTTTTTGAAAACGGTATTATGCTATGGGAGCAATCTTTTCTCTGCATGTGGATGAGATCGAGGGGCTGAACTTTTAAAGTAGTAAAGAGAGGAGAGGTATATAAAGGCGTGGATCTGGGATCTGCTTCACAGTGGCTTAACCCTTTCATGAATAAGCCTATTTTTGAAATTTGATGTTTACAAGTTAAAATCCGTATTTTTTGCTAGAAAATGACTTAGAACCCCCAAATATTATATATATTTTCTTAGCAGAGAATCTAGAGAATAAAATGGCGATTGTTGCAATATTTTTTATCACACGGTATTTGTGCAGCGGTGTTTTAAACGCAAATTTTTGGAAAAGTGACACTTTCATGAATTTTAAAAAATCCAAACAGTAAAGTTACCCCAATTTTTTTGTATAATGTGAAAGATGATGTTACGCCGAGTAAATAGATACCAAACATGTCACCCTTTATAATTGCACGCACTCGTGGAATGGCGACGAACTACGGTACCTTTGAATTTCCATAGGCGACGATTTAAAAATGTTTTACGGTTACCAGGTTTGAGCTACAGAGGAGGTCTAGGGCTAGAATTATTGCTCTCGCTCTGACGATCGCGGCGATACCTCACATGTGTGGTTTGAACACCGTTTACATATGCGGGCGCGACTTCCGTATGCGTTTTCTTCGCTGCGCGAGCTCGCGGGGACAGGGGCACTTTAAAATTTTTTTTTTTTTTTATTTAATTTATTTATTTTTGTACTTTATAAATTGTGTTTAAAAATTTTTTTTTTTTTTTTTTACTTTTATTGCTGTCACAAGCAATGTAAACATCCCTTGTGACAGTAATATGTGGTGACAGGTACTCTTTATGGAGGGATGGGGGGTCTAAAAGACCCCCCATCCCTCCTTTACACTTCAAAGTATTCAGATCGCTGAAAACGGCGATTCTGAATACTGTGTATTTTTTTAAATTCGGCGCCATTGGCAGCCGAGTAAACGGGAAGTGACGTCATGACGTCGCTTCCGCATTTACAACAAGAAGGCTGGAACGAAGCCGCTCGCAGCTTCGTTCCAGCCCGCCCCCAGCCGCCGAAGGCAGCCGAACGGACACCGGGCCTGCCGATCGCACGGGAGGCCCGGTAACAGCGGCGGGAGGCGGCGGGAGGGGGGGGATGTCCCCTCCCGCTCCTCCGGTATAACAGCCGAGCGGCTTTTAGCCACATCGGTTGTTATACAGGGGTAGCCGATCGCCCGCTGAAAACAACGGTACCGGGATGATGCCTGCAGCTGCGGGCATCATCCCGGTATAACCCCAGAAAGCCGAGTACGCATATGTGCGTTCGGTCGGCGGGAAGGGGATATACTGTGAATGTGGAATAGCCCTTTGAGGGGTGAATATTTCTGGTGAGTGCAACACCTTAAGGGGAGCACCATAAGAAGTACCAGCACAAGTTCATAGTTAAAGGAAAACACGATTAAAACACGATTAAGCCCTGGTTTACATTGCAGCAATTTGGCATGCGATTTGACAAGTCAAATCGCATGCCAAATTGGTGGCTATTGCTGGCAAGGGCACCGTCCGCAAATGCGGTGTCACACCGATTCCCAAAAGTAGTTTCTGTACTATTTGTGGCAACTTCGGGGTGCGATTTCAATAGACATCTGTGCAAAAATCCACACAGATGTCTCTGAAATCACCCCCGAAGTCGGGACTGACATGCTGAACTCGTACAATTTCATTCCTGATGTCAGTGTGAATCTAGGCTGAAGAGTTCCTGTCACTTTTTTAAAAGACTTTGTTTTGTGGGTTCAAAAAGAACTGTGTATAGGATTATATATATCTTTTATATCTATGTTTTCACTGGAGCACTAGTCACTTTATATAATATTGCACACTCATTTTTCACCATGATTTTTAGAAGAGTGTATATATTATTAATTGCTAGAATACTACCTGTATTTTTAAGCACCAGTCACTTTATATATTTACCAAGGAAAGGCTCATCCATTTATTTACCAGATTTATAACACTTGGGTTTAAGGCACTGGTAAGAGTGTGATATTAGATTTTTGTCTAAAGGATTTATTCACTCATAAGAACAGCACCACACTTACTACATTAACTCATTATTTACCATACACTCCACTCAGGCAGTTGTATTAGTGGGGTCAGCAGTTCAATTTATAACTCACAGCCATCTGCACGGAACCACCCAAAATGTATTTTTCAAGGTGAATCATTGATTTACTTTTCCTGATGCCAATATGGCAGCATAAATGGCAGCATACATATGATATAGCGCCGCCCCTACATCCAACCATAGGACCTGTTTAGCTCTATAAAAATCTGACTGAGAGCTACCTCCCCATTCATTCTCCTTTTTGTCCTTTAAAGAACAACACCTACAGACCGTTACAATCAGCATAAGCTCTTACCTTACTATGTCGGAGTCCATCTGGGTTCAGCCTCTCCCAGCACGCAATCCCACATCTTAGGCTGCTAAACGCACCAATAAAGGTGGGGAGCCCCTTCTGGTGGTCTTTTTGGGCCGAGGTGTTCTCTAATCAGAGACAATATCCCCCTTGTGGCATTCCTGCTGTGGGGTCCGGATCCAGCAGCTGGAACTGCATGAAGTCTTCTCTCCTATGGAACTCTTTCCATGTCTGTCAATTTCTATAAAACGTTTTTTTCTTTTTCTTGCTCTCATGTCTCTAAGACCCCATACACATTGTGCAGCTTTATGTTGTCTGATTTCCTTTAGATTTGCCGGGACCATGTGGCGCAGGGGCCTGCCTGATTGCATACAAATTGAGGCTCTTAAGGTTTGACCTTGTATTGTGTGGTTTTGGTAAATCTGAGGGAAAAAATCTGCAGAGGATTGTATGATGTGTAGCCAGCTTAAAATTGTCCTTTTGTGTGGATGGGCATTGCTTTCCTTCCAATTTTACTAGCCCTTTTTTTGATTAGAACAGAGGCTGGGGAGGACTGAGTCTCTAATGCCGCGTACACACGGTCGGACTTTCCGGCATACTTGGTCCGGCGGACCAGAGTGTGCCGGACAATCCGCCCGTGTGTGGGCGGCGGCGGACTTTTCCGGCGGACTTCTTCCCAAAAGCCCGCCGGACCTAGATTTTAAACATGTTTTAAATCTTTCCGTCGGACTCAGTTTCGGGCGGAAAGTCCGCTCGTGTGTGTGCTGGTCCGACGGAAAGCCCGCTCGTGTGTAGGCTGGTCCGACAGACCAAATACGACACGAGGGGATGGTATTGCATCTCGCGCTCGCTGCAATAGGAAAAACAAATCTTCCTATTGCGGCGAGCGCGGGGCATACCAGGCCCTTAGGTCTGGTATGGATTATAAAGGGGAACCCCGCTACGCCGAAAAAACGGCGTGGGGCCCCCCCTAAAATCCATACCAGACCCCGATCCGAGCACGCAGCCTGGCCGGTCAGGAAAGGGGGTGGGGACGAGCGAGCGCCCCCCCCCTCCTGAACCGTACCAGGCCGCATGCCCTCAACATGGGGGGTGGGTGCTTTGGGGGAGGGGGGCGCCCTGCGCCCCCCCCCCCAAAGCACCTTGTCCCCATGTTGATGAGGACAAGGGCCTCTTCCCGACAACCCTGGCCGTTGGTTGTCGGGGTCTGCGGGCGGGGGCTTATCGGAATCTGGGAGCCCCCTTTAATAAGGGGGCCCCCAGATCCCGGCCCCCCACCCTATGTAAATGAGTATGGGGTACATGGTACCCCTACCCATTTACCTAGGAAAAAAGTGTAAGTAATAAAACACACTACACAGGTTTTTAAAATATTTTATTAAACAGCTCCGGGGGGGGATCTTCCTCCGGCTTCGGGGGTCTTCTTCCGGCTTCGGGGGTCCCTCCGCTTCATCTTCTCCCGGCGTCCGGTTGGTTCTTCTCCGCTCTCCGGCCTCTTCTCCCGGTGTCGCAGGTCTTCGGCCGGCCCCTCCGCTCTCTTCATGTAGCTCTATTGCGAGCGGAGGTCCGGACTTCTGGGCTTCTTGGCTTCTTGGCTTCTCTTCTCTTCTCTTCCCCCAGATGTTGACACGACGCTCTCTCCGGCTGGACTGGTCTCTGAGGGCTGCGTTGTGACTTATATAGGCGGAGACCCCGCCCCCATATGATGTCACAGTCCTTGGGCATGCTGGGACTGTGACGTTTTAGGGGGCGTGGTCGACCACGCCCCCTAAAACGTCACAGTCCCAGCATGCCCAAGGACTGTGACATCATATGGGGGCGGGGTCTCCGCCTATATAAGTCACAACGCAGCCCTCAGAGACCAGTCCAGCCGGAGAGAGCGTCGTGTCAACATCTGGGGGAAGAGAAGAGAAGAGAAGCCAAGAAGCCAAGAAGCCCAGAAGTCCGGACCTCCGCTCGCAATAGAGCTACATGAAGAGAGCGGAGGGGCCGGCCGAAGACCTGCGACACCGGGAGAAGAGGCCGGAGAGCGGAGAAGAACCAACCGGACGCCGGGAGAAGATGAAGCGGAGGGACCCCCGAAGCCGGAAGAAGACCCCCGAAGCCGGAGGAAGATCCCCCCCCGGAGCTGTTTAATAAAATATTTTAAAAACCTGTGTAGTGTGTTTTATTACTTACACTTTTTTCCTAGGTAAATGGGTAGGGGTACCATGTACCCCATACTCATTTACATAGGGTGGGGGGCCGGGATCTGGGGGCCCCCTTATTAAAGGGGGCTCCCAGATTTCGATAAGCCCCCGCCCGCAGACCCCGACAACCAACGGCCAGGGTTGCCGGGAAGAGGCCCTTGTCCTCATCAACATGGGGACAAGGTGCTTTGGGGGGGGGGCGCAGGGCGCCCCCCTCCCCCAAAGCACCCACCCCCCATGTTGAGGGCATGCGGCCTGGTACGGTTCAGGAGGGGGGGGGGCGCTCGCTCGTCCCCACCCCCTTTCCTGACCGGCCAGGCTGCGTGCTCGGATCGGGGTCTGGTATGGATTTTAGGGGGGGCCCCACGCCGTTTTTTCGGCGTAGCGGGGTTCCCCTTTATAATCCATACCAGACCTAAGGGCCTGGTATGCCCCGCGACGGGGCTAGCAAGGTGTCAATCTCGCCGATAAAAGCGGCAAGATTGACATCCTTTTCTAGTCCCGTCGCACCTGAGTCACGTTCAAAATGAACGGACTTGTCCGTGTGTGGGCAAGTCCGTTCATTCTGAAAGTCCGCCGGAACTCCGGCGAAAGTCCGTCGGAAAGACGGGCGGACTTAGCCCGCCGGAAAGTCCCGGCGTGTGTGGGCAAGTCCGTCCGTTTTAAAGTCCGGCGCACCTGGCGGACAAAGTCCGTCGGAAAGTGTGCCGGACCAAGTAGGATAGAAAGTCCGCTCGTGTGTACGCGGCATAAGTCTTGCTATTCTAGTAATGGGAGGGGGAACAAGGAAGAATGTATTACTAGGGGATGGGGAGGGTTTTAACCAGATTTATTTTTTTTAAATTGGTTTCTCTTTGCCCCCCCCAAAAAAAACGCATCTTTAAAAACATTGTGCGAAGCTTGCCGCCTCTAAATAGGAGCAGGGGCTTCTTTTTACACACGTAGGGCAGCCAAGTGAATGGGCCACCCCCATGTGACTTGCAACATTGCGTACAAATGGCTCTTTGAAAATCGCATATCAGGAACACTTGTTCCCTCTACATGATAACATCAAAGGCCTCTGAAAAGTGACCTAAGCACAGATAGCTTTTCAGTGCAATAGCAGAGCCTGCTGCAAGTGTGAACAAGCCTTTGGGTTCCATAGGAGGAACCTAAAGAAACAGGTAGCTATCTTTCCTCTTCTGACAGATATAAGAGGCCTATTTTAGGAGAAATGGGAGAAGGGGGAGAGAAAATACTCCTCAACCAATAGGTTGCAGAAGTTGTAGCCACTCACGGAGGAGGATGCGACTCCTTTATCTAACCCACCAGACTGGCCAAGAATGTGACACTTTCGATGGAAGACTTTTCCTCCTTTCATGATATCCTTGATAGAAGCATTGACATGGACTTAAGAAAGTTTTACCTCGCGGTAGGTGGTGCTTGTGAGCCCACCATTGCTTTAACATCCATAGCAAGCGCTATGTGAGTGTGGGTGTAGAACTTATGTGATCAAAAGCTGCCAAAAGAAAAAAAATCATCAAGGCTCTTGATGAGATAAAACTCTCGGCTGGCTTTGCAGGTGAGGCAGCTATAGACATCATTTGATGGTCCTCCAGAGCCATGCTCAGCTCAGTCAGAGCCAAAAGAGCATTGTGGCTAAAACGCTGGGTGGCTGACCCATCCTCAAAGCAGAATTGCTGTAAACTGCCTTTTGATAGGAAGGCACTATTTGGCCAAAAAACTGGAGACTGCCATCTCCAGGTTACAGGATGAAAATTAGATCTTCTGCCCTAAGATTGAAGGTTCAGACACCAGAAGGGGCAACCATCCTGAGGAGCGCCAAACAGGTACTGGGATTTCGAAGGCTTTCGCCCATCCAAGGACCCCAGAAGGGGTTGGAGGGATACATAATCAACCTTCGTAAGATCGCAGAGAACTAAGGCCCTCAGATACCCAGAAGCCCTTTTAACGCCAGGCCTGCCCAGGAGGCAGTTGGAGCCAGGCGGCTCAAAGTGACCCTGTACCTGCAAAACCACTGCCAAAAACGGTGGATTCAGTCCACAGTGGCGCAAGGCCATTATTGGCTGTTCAAACTGCAGCCTCCAGAATGACTTCAAGAGGCTGAATCAATTTATCTGGATAGAGAGACTCAAGATGGAGTCTCTCCATACCATAATCCAGGTTATTCAACCAGCAGACTGGACGATTTCAGTGCAGGATGCCTACCAGCATGTCTCGATCCTTCAGTTATACCAGATTTGCGTTGGGGGACAGGCATTACCAGAGCCAGCTGGAGCCTACACAGAATATTGTCTACCTAGGGGCTCAATTCAATACTCAGGCGGCCACAGTTTCTTTGCCACTTCAGAAACTCCCCAAAATCAGGGAGAAGTTCCAACAGGCATTGGCTGCACCAGTGATGTCAGCATCCCAGTGCATGAGTCTACACGGGAAGATGATGGCTTTATGTATCCCGATGATCCCCTGGGCTCACTGGAAACTCAGTGTTTTCCAACAAGGCTTCCTGATGCAGTGGAAGAGAGTTTGTCTAGCCCAGCCAATCAGGATCACCAGCCGGAGGCACCAGAGTCCCTGGTAGTAGACAAAACTAGAAAAGCTAAACAGCATCGTCCATTAGGGCCACATCCATGAATCATTGTTAACACAGATGTCAGAGCAGCAGGGTGGGGCGCCAACTGTGAACAACTCAAGATCCAGGGCAGAGCGTAAATTCCCAGCTTCAATATGTAGGTTGTACCACACGTCCTTTGAGAGCCCGCATAGGGGAACATTACTGTGACACAAACAACCCAAATGCTAGAAATATTTTGAATGCAACACGTCACTTTAGAGAATGTCATCAGGGCGATCTTTCCTCATTTTGCTTCAGAGGAATAGAACGGTTGTCTCACTCGCCCAGAGGGGGTGATAGGGAGAGAAGGCTACTGGGGAGAGAAGCATGGTGAATTTTTAGATTAAAAACTAGATCGCCTCAGGGGTTAAACCTGAGGTGGGATCTGGACTTGCACTTACATTAGGTATGCCTCTCCCCAGAGCCCCCTCTTTCTTACTTTCTCTTTTCTAGGTTTTTTTTCACAAACCTGGATTATTAATTTTTATTTTATTTTTTGTTTAATGTTTTTTGAATTTTATGGTGTATTTCCTTATGCATATGTCTTTACGTGTATAAATGTATGCACGTGTGTACATGCGTGTGTGTACATACATGTACATATTGTCACTACAAAGTGTGTGATAATTAGTGGCATACACATGGATTACCCTATATGTATTGCAGCTGATTCTCTTGTTTGGATAATTGCCTGCGGTCAATTAAGACAATCAATGGGTGGAGCCTGTGATCTTTAGAGCTACTATTTATTTCAAAGTTTTATGTCTATAATGTGGTTATGACTAAGGCCTTATAGGCTGAAACGCGTCAACTGACTTAATCTGCATTTGTTCACTGTGGCTATTCAATAAAATAGAAGAAATAGAAGAAATTTTAAGAGCAACAACCGGAGTGCAGATCATTTTTTCTACATTACTGAACTCAGCCAGCGACTGTGGATCAAGCACCTGGGAGCTCTGCTATCTATGTGGTGTACGGGTAGTAGCACTGACTTTTCTGTTTATATCTTAGATTCCACGCCCTGGGAAATCTCATGCTCTAGCTCCCAGTGTGATCTGTGTTGGTGCTCCAGAGTACCTGCTTTCCTGAATCACCCAGGGCTCCATCCGCAGCAGTCAGCTGTAGGGTCCACTACCTAGTGGTGCACAAGCTGCATCTGTCACCTGGACTCAGGTGACCTGACACTAAGTTTTCAGCATTAAACCCTCCCTCTCAAAAGCTCATTATGTATTATATGTATGCTGCCATGTTGTATGCTGATGCCAATACATGACAGCATACGAACCTTCCCTCTGATCTTTGTGCTTTATACAAAGAATGGGGAGGTAGCTCTCAGTCAGACTTTTATAGAGCTAAACAGGTCCTGTGGGTGGATATAGGGGCAGAGCTATATCATAAGTATGCTGCCATGTACTGGCGTCAGGAATGGAAAATTACGGTAAGTATTTGATATACCGGTACTTTTCCATTTTATTGCAAGGTCCATGAATAAACTATGGCTACATATTGACAATTCTAGCGATGCGATTAAACTTTATTGTTCCTGAAAAGTAAAAATTGTGCCCTTTCTAGGACACTTCCTGACATGTTTAACCCATAAACTTGCTTTAATCAAAGGGACAAAAGGAAGCAGGAAGGGTGTGCTATTTTTACAACAACCATGCTATGCGTCAGAAAACTTTTAAAGTTATAGATACATTAAATATTAGCCAATATAATGATGAAATAGTATAAAGCCAGAACATCAATGCATTAAAGTGAAACTCAAGTTGGAAAAAAATTGGAGACAGGTAGGCTTTTTGCAAATATTGTATTGCCTGTTCTGGGAAGAAGACGCCAGCACTAGCAAGGGACCTCGTGAGTGTCGAAGTTTTGGAACGGAGGTAAATATTTTTGCATTTAGTTCTGCTATAGTGAGGTTATAAGATAAAAAGGCCTGAGTATAATCATTATAATGATTACCAATCCCAACTGGAGGAAAGCTGATCGGAGAAAAGGCAGGGAAAGAATGGAAAGGAAAAGGAGGGGGGCAGAAAAAAGATACAGTAGATGGGGTTTGTTTTTTATTACTTTTTAAAAAAAATTTTATTTATAGATCCTGAACCCTCACCTTCAAATTAAAGTTTCTTTTGTTTCCCTGCTTTCTTGCGTCTGAGATAGCCTAAGCTTTCTCTTTTGCTGTTTTTAGAGTCTTCCTCAAACGGTCCACATACCCCTGGTGAGATGTCAAAGCGGTATGATCCAGATATGTACCAAAGTCTAATGGCAGCTGAGCTTCCCTTCCAAACATTAGCCTAAAAGGAGAGTAGCCTGTGGCATCTTTTTCAGTGCTATTATAGGCATGCACAATGGCTGCGATATGCTTACTTCAATGCTCTTTCTGCTCTGAAGTGAGAGTCCCAAGCATGTCCAAGAGGGTGCGGTAAACCTCTCTGGATGAGGATCTCCTTGAGGTAAACCATAGTAAATAAAGAACTTCTCTACCAGGATCTTGGCCAGCATAGATGCTTGCTGATCTTTAGTCTGGGCCTACCGTGTGAAGTGATCGGTCACTACCAGAATATTTCTCTGTCCACTCAAGTCAGGCTCCAGGCACAGAAAGTCAATGCACACCAGATTCATTGGCCCTTGACTGTGGAGATGACTCCTTGTGGCAGCTCTGTGAGGCAAAGTCTTCCTCTGTATACATCATATACAGAAGTGGCAATATTCTTCAACTTCAGCCCGCATGAAGGGCCAGTAGAAATGGTCTCTAACTAGGTTGAATGTCCTTTTGGGTCCTAGGTGGCCATGATTGTCATGCAAAGCGGTCAGCACAGTCTCTATGCTTCCTTGGTTAAAACAGCTGCTACCTTCCTTCAAGATCATCGAATGGCAAGCTATTGTAGCAAATCCCTTGACAAATCTCCTGTAGTATGAGCAAAACCCCAGAAATTACCTAAGCTCAGTCACATTGGTAGGCAGTGGCCAGGAGGTGACAGCTTCCAGCTTCATGGGGTCAGTGGCCACTCCTTCAGCGGTGACATCCAAGTGAAACAGGTGGCATCAGGGCAGAACATTACTGAGCTTTGCCCAGCACCAACAGCAGCATCAGGCTCCCTGAGATAAGAGACAGCCTGGCCTTTCTTCTACAACGGCGACATGGGATTTTCTGCCAGCAGCATCTGTGGAGCTACAAGAAACTTCACCAGCTGAAGCACTGGCAACTGGACAGAGGGTCCAAGACCTCTGCCCCACACCTGCGACAGTTCTGGAGGACCAGGGTGAGGAGGTGGAGGTTGCTCTCGCACAGTAGATCAGGATCCAGGGGAGGAATGCAATCGGCACCTCACAACTGCAGCTTGAGCTGGTATTCAATGATTGGGCCTGCGGTCTCCACTTACAGAAACCTAGCAGAAGTGCTGGCAACAGGGCAGAGTGCTACCAACCTCTGCCCAGCACCGGCAACAACTGCAGAGTTCCAGGAGCCACGGTGATCAGCCTTCCTGCCAGGTGACAAGCTGATGTAGTGAAGCTTCTACTCCCAGCTGAACTAGGTGACTCAGAGATATGAACTTTCAGGTCAGCCTTGTCGTCTCCTAGCTCACTAACCCTACGATGACTACTTACCAGTCAAGTTAACCTTGTCTGGTCAAGTGAACTAGGAGACAACAAGGCTGACCTGAAAGGTCATATCTCTGAGTCACCTAGTCTGGTTAAATGTCTAGTTAATTAGCTCATGTTAATTTATCTTTCTGGTTACAGTGTATTGTTAGAGTAATATGATCAGGAGGAGGGGGAACCTCCTACTCAAGTCTTTAAAAGCCTGTATTCGTGTTCTAATAAACAGTTCCATTTCTGCTGTACTCCAAGCCTGGTGTTGTCTGGCTCTTGGGGGTTACTATAGCCAGATCCATTGGTCTCATGTTCCAGGACTTGAGAAGCAGCTTCTTGGAGGAAATACCCAACAGGGTGTCCGGAGTACATCACGGATGGTTCTTCAGTTTGGGGTCTGATAGTCAATACACAACCTCAGAGAACCATTCTTATTCCACACCACTACTATAGGGGAGGCATAAGGACTCCTAGACTCTTGGATGACACCTGCTCTCTTACGTTCTTCCATGTCCCCCAGTGGGATCTGTTGGACACTCTCCCTGAATGGCTTGCCTTCTTGAAGGTTGATCTGGTGTAGGGCAATCTTTGCATACCCCACATCAAACTCATTCTTCGAAAACATATCCTGCCATCTCAGGAGCTGAGCTCTGACTCTTTTTTTCCACTCAGGTGAGAGTGGAGTGTTTTGTGGGTAAAATTTCTCCATGGGGATTCTGTCCTTTCCCTCCTCCACCAAATCAGATGGTGAAACTGGGGTGGCTAGTTTCACTTATCCTAACAGCATTCGGGCCTGTAACATTGTGGACACTAACTGGAATCTTCCAGTGGCTTTGTTGCAAAGCCTTAGTCGATATCACTTCTGGGATTACCTCCACTCCTGTGTACTCTTCCTGACAGTCAGCTTAATGGATAACAAAGGGGCTGGCTGCTCCCAGTTGAGCTTGATTGTCGCTTGTAAACAAGCCACTTCTCCAGGTTGAAGTACCTTCTTACATCGGTCTAAGCACCATATCTTTCCCACTCCTTCAGCTGGGACTTTCTGTTCTTGGACTAGGCGCTGGTATGCTTATCTCAACATGGGGTCTATACCCTTGATGAAAGTATCAGGCTCAGAGACATGAGGAATAAGCAGCCTCCTGACGATTCGGTGATAGCTCCTGTGAACTAACTCTTGTTGTGTTGAACATCTCTGTTTTTCCAGCTACTGAGAGGTTGAAGGTTTACTTCACTGGTAAGTAGTCATCGTAGGGTAAATTCTGTTTCCCAATGCCCCATATTTCTAATTCCACCAACTTCTGGAAGGGCAAATGTTTGAGATGTTTGTTATAGAAGTCTCAGTACAGAAGAGTCACTTGTGCTCCGGTGTCCAGAAGGGCCTTTGTATAGATTTCTTCCACTTGGATGGGAACAACAGGAGAGGGTCCCACTAGCTTGACAGGGAACTTGCGAGAAGTAGAAGGATTCGCCTGTCCTGTGGCCATGCCCCCTTCTTGTAAGGATCCAGATTCGACCTAGGTGTTCGTTCGTTCCAGAAGACTGGTGTGCACCGACTTTTTGCCGCTGTGCAGTGAGGGTCAACAGTGAGAGCCCTCCACAAGGATTTGCATACTGGGTCGCTCAGAGGCAACAGTGAGAGCCCTCCGCAAGGATTTGGACTTCTGCTGTGGTCTCCTTGTGTCGTTGATTTTGAAGCTACGGTAGGCGGGCATCTGGTTGGCTCCTTCACCATGGCCCTCTGACGTTTCTCGCTGGCTTTGGACACTGGATTTCAAACTTCGCCAGGCTTGGACACACACACATCAACAATACCCTACTCCTCCACAGTTAAAACAAACTCCTTGATTTGCTGGTTTCTCTGCAAAGGCAGTAGGAGGAGTCAGGGGCGGATCCAGAGTATAATCTCAGGAGGCGCACTGTCAAAACTTTTGCGGGCAATTTGTGGGGGCAATAGCTGGTGTTGGTGCTTCAATCATCACGGCACCATGGTTAATATGGTGTCAGGATGATTGAAGAGCATTATTTCTATTATTAAATTGTAATATAAGATGAAATAGTTCAACTCACCATAATGCAAAATCAGTGGGAGCCCTGAGCATGTCACTTGCCACCATCGCCTCACACCAGATAGGGATTGTCACTTGCTACGTTGTCTGTTATCAGATGCAGCTTGTCACCTGCCACAGTTGCCTGTCACCAGATGCAGATTGTCACTTGCCAGTGGCCAGTGACAGTCTCCCTGTTCTTCCAGAGTGAGGGCGGGCAGTGAGAGATGATGACATCTCTCTGCTGCCTGCACCTGCACAGTAATGGCAGTCTTCTTTTAGATGCAGAAATCCGGTGATGGAGGGGGTGGTGAGAGACAGTGGTGCCTCCAGCTTTCATATTTAGGGGGGCACATGGGGGACCAATTATAAAATGCATATATATATATATATATATATATATATATATATATATATATACTCACACACACACACATACACAGTGTCTTTAAAAAGTACTGGTGTTTGCAGCCAGGTGGTATGGAGGACAGGGTGGATGCAGCCAAGTGAAGGGGAGGACAGGGCAGATGCAGCCAGGTGGAGGGGAGGACAGGATGGATGCAGCCAGGTGGAGGGGAGGAAAGGGTGGGAGCAGCCAGGTGGAAGAAAGGACAGGGTGGGAGCAGCCAGGTAGAGGGCAGGACAGAGTGGGAGCGGCCAGGTGGAAGGGAGCACAGGGTGGGAGCAGCCAGATGGAGGGGTGGACAGAGTGGGAGCAGCCAGGTGGAAGGGAGGACAGAGTAGGAGCAGCCAGGTAGAGGGGAGGACAGGGTGAATGCAGCCAGGTGAAGGGGAGGACAGAGTGGGAGCAGCCAGGTGGAAGGGGGGACAGAGTGGGAGCAGCCAGGTGGAGGAGAGGACAGGGTGGATGCAGCCAGGTGAAGGGGAGGAAAGGGTGGATGCAGCCATGTCGAGGGGAGGAAAGGGTGGATGCAGCCAGGTGGAGGGGAGGACAGTGTGGATGCAGCCAGGTGGAAGTGAAGACAGGGTGGATGCAGCCAGGTGGAGGGGAGGACAGAGTGGGAGCAGCCAGGTGGAAGGGAGGACAGAGTGGGAGCAGCCAGGTGGAGGGGAGGAAAGAATAGATGCAGCCAGGTGGAGTGTAGGAAAGGGTGGATGTAGCCAGGTGGAGTGTAGGAAAGGGTGGATGTAGCCAGGTGGAGGGGAGGACAGGGTGGATGCAGCCAGGTGGAAGGGAGGACAGAGTGGGAGCAGCCAGGTGGAAGGGAGCACAGGGTGGGAGCAGCCAGGTGGAGGGGAGGACAGTGTGGATGCAGCCAGGTGGAAGTGAAGACAGGGTGGATGCAGCCAGGTGGAGGGGAGGACAGAGTGGGAGCAGCCAGGTGGAAGGGAGGACAGAGTGGGAGCAGCCAGGTGGAGGGGAGGAAAGAATAGATGCAGCCAGGTGGAGTGTAGGAAAGGGTGGATGTAGCCAGGTGGAGGGGAGGACAGGGTGGATGCAACCAGGTGGAAGGGAGGACAGAGTGGGAGCAGCCAGGTGGAAGGGAGCACAGGGTGGGAGCAGCCAGGTGGAGGGGAGGACAGAGTGGGAGCAGCCAGGTGGAAGGGAGGACAGGATGGATGCAGCCAGGTGGAGGGGAGGACAGAGTGGGAGCAGCCAGGTGGAAGGGAGGACAGAGTGGGAGCAGCCAGGTAGAGGGGAGAACAGGGTGAATGCAGCCAGGTGAAGGGGAGGACAGAGTGGAAGCAGTCAAGTGGAAGGGGGGACAGAGTGGGAGCAGCCAGGTGGAGGGGAGTAAAGTATAGATGCAGCCATGTCGAGGGGAGGAAAAGGTGGATGTAGCCAGGTGGAGGGGAGGACAGTGTGGATGCAGCCAGGTGGAAGGGAGGACAGAGTGGGAGCAGCCAGGTAGAGGGGAGGACAGGGTGGATGCAGCCAGGTGGTGGGGAGGACAGAGTGGGAGAAGCCAGGTGGAAGGGAGGACAGAGTGGGAGCAGCCAGGTGGAGGGGAGGAAAGTATAGATGCAGCCAGGTGGAGGGGAGGAAAGGGTGGATGCAGCCAAGTGGAGGGGAGGACAGGGTGGATGCAGCCAGGTGGAAGGGAGGACAGAGTGGGAGCAGCCAGGTGGAAGGGAGCACAGAATGGGAGCAGTCAGGTGGAGGGGAGGACAGAGTGGGAGCAGCCAGGTGGAAGGGAGGACAGGGTGGATGCAGCCAGGTGGAAGGGAAGAAAGGGTGGATGCAGCCAGGTGGAGGGGAGGACAGAGTGGGAGCAGTCAGCGATAAGGTCTTGTACCTCCTATGGAAGCCTGCATACCTGCCCCCCTCTTCCCCCCTACCTAGAGGTAAGTTCTTAGCTTGGGGGATATATAGTAGAATCAGATCACTGGCACTTTCTCTCTGGCTCCCTCCACCCGACAGCTGCATGGTCCCTGTTCTCCTCTCACGGTCCTCTTCTCCCCTCCTCCCGCTTGGCATGTTGGGGGCTGCAGTGCACTCTCAGGGAATCATCCTGGGCCTACTGGTATCCAGGACTACGTGTCCCATAATCCCCTTGATGTTAGTTTCCCAGCCATTGGCCTTGAATGTAGCCAATAGGAGCAGGCATTGCCGGGTGAATGAGAGCTGCTCAGCTCATGGAGGAGAAGGAGGGGTGGAAATCCCCCTTCTCACTATTTTCTCAGGGGGAGCAATTGACCCATTGCCCCCCGAGAACCGCCCCTGGGAGGAGTCGAAATTATGTTAGACCCTGTGGCACTCTCTCTAGACAATAAGATGAGTTTAGCTGCCAGTAGATTCATCATATCATTTGCGCTATCTGAGGCTATGTCTGAAAATTGGGCTCCATGGGCCCTACCGATCCAACGTCAGCTAGTGGTGCCGATACTGGCCTAATTGCAACCAGTTTGTCCTCGAACATGGCTTCTTCCTCCCTCACTACCTAATGAGCTCAAGATTTTTCTATGACATAACATCTGCTGAGGTCTTCAGCTGATTCCAGACTGGATTGGAGCGTAGGGCACCTTTTAGGATTTGCTGCATCCCTTTCTTTAAATTTGGTTCAGCATCTTATTCAAGCGTCTGTATTCAGACAGGCATTCACCTTGGCATTGGAGGGCATGCTCGAATCGGTAAATTAAGTCTGCCGCTTTCTCTGTCTGTCTGAACGCTTCCTGTAGCATAGCCAGGTAGTCATATGCTGTGCAGGCTTTTTACTGAATTTTAGGTTTCTGATGGCTTCCGCAGTACCTCCTCACAAGCTTTCACTGATGCGCTGGTTTTTTTTGGTTTCTGGCACATCCCACTCTTCCAGAACCCTTGTGGCCTGCTCCATACGTGTTTCGTACTCTTCCCCTTTGGACACCAGCTGCTTTCCTAAAAAGATTCTTATTTTCCAATATCCAGCCCCAGAACGCGTTGGGATGTCCTTCTGGCATTTTGTCACAAAATCTCCCAAAGCGGCAAATAACTCCAGCCCAATTATGGCCAGTGGTGCAGTTAAGACAACTTCTTCCTCTGCTGACACTGCTTGGCTGGAACTTTCTGCATACATATCTGGTACTTTCCACTGGACTGCAGGCGGCCGTGCTCACACTATTTGCTGTTTTATCTATTTTTGTAAGTGCAAGTTTTATTAAACCCATTACTGTTTAAAAAGTTAATGCACTATGGGACTTTTTTCTACCTCTCCAACACACCATCATCTGAGTCGGTATGCAAGTTGAGCGACTGATTACTAATAGCTCAATTACCCTGGTGGGGACACACTCATGGATCCTGTTGGGATTACTACATCTGCAAGTGGAGTCGGCGTTCAGCTTAGGTTCCAGCAAGTGGTCATTAACTGCTGATTTCCCTTTGTGGAGACATGCACATATAAATCCTGTTAGGATCTTAGGATCTGGTAAGTTGCCATCTATTTTATTCTTAAACACGGTGGTGAAGCACTTTTGGATAATTTTGCATTGAACTTCTACCTGTTTATTGTTTTGGATGGACACCGTTACTTTACACAGCAGCTGATTCACGGATGGACTAACTAATTTTACATACACGTTTTGTTATTAAGGTTGTATCTAAAAGTACTATCTACTTTGAACCCATCAATAAGAGGCTCTTCATACATATAGTTATTTATTTCTAGGACTTTCATTTTTCAAACTTTGTTTCACTGTTTTGTTTCATTTTTTGTCACTTTGTATCAATTGAGCACAAACACACGGTACCTTTAATATAAGCTTATGAGCTTATGCACTTTAGTTTGACAGCGCACTTTACATATTTTTTCAGATCAAGAAAGGCCCAAAGGAATTTCTGTGTAATGATGCCCAACAATAAAGGATAACTTATGCAAAGTGTTCCCACTAAAAGTTCTCATGTAAGGAGATGGGATAAAGATGTCTGCATGCAGTGTCCCTTTTATGCATGCACAAGGTGGGCTTCCGCCCTCTTACCAATCGAAGCTATACCAAAGCCCAAAGGAACTGGATTATCCTGAAACAGGCTCTTGAAGGGTCTGCTGAGGCTGGATGTCTGACAGGCAACCTGATAACTTGGCGACACCACAATGCCTGCGATAGCTGAACGGCACCTGAGGTGAAGCTTGCTGGCGGGAGAGGCTATCACTCTGTCCTGGTTCTGATGTCTCCTTCCCAACAGGCAAATGCAAGCATTCCCACTCCTGCAGCTAGGCTCTCTGGCTGCCCTGTGGTCTCCTCTCTTCCTCCTCCTCCTTCCTGTCTCAGCATGCTGGGGCTGGAGTCTCTGTGAGTCACCAGTGGGCCGCTTGTGGCCGTGACTACATGTGCCAAGATGCCCCTCCACTCTTCCCTTGTGTAGCCTCCCCCTGCTGCAGCCAATGGGGAGGGGAACAAAGCGGCCAGCTTCTCTATAGCAGCAAGAGGAAGAGAGGGAGGGGAGAAAGCCCACAGCTGCTCCAGTCTCCCACTGTCAGCAGCAGCTGGCCGAACGGGGGGGGGGGTGGCACCCGCTAAATATTTATGAAGCTGCAGGAAGCACAGATCCATAGTGAATAAAGCAGAAACAGGGAGATGCTTGGCTTGCCCTGTTGGTCCCCAAGTACAGCTTTCTCTCCAGCAAGAACAGTAAGCAGCACAATAGTGACATGACCACAACTTTCTCCAAATTTAGTTTTTCTTCCTTTTTGACATGTAACAGCTGCAAAAGGATTGTAGTGGATAGTATAGATACTGTACAAAGCTGTCAGATCATTTGTGTTTAACAGAAATGAATACCTTCAAAGTGAAATAGTTATTTATAACCTGTTTGTTCCCACTAAATGTAAAAAAAAAATATTAAAAGGCAAACATTGGCAAGCAGAATTCTGTGCACAACAAAATGTAAATGTTTCCTTTTATTTGTCAACCGTGTATATATTTCATGATGGAGGGATCCTGATTTTTTTTTAAGTGGTTATTTTAAAAACTGTCACATAACTCCGAGTTGCAGAATACCACGTTAACACCCGACACGTATTGGCTATACAGCTCTTTCATGTTCAGACAGTGAATCATATTCCCTAAGAAACTAAACAGCTATTCTCTGATGCAGTTTACCAGTAGCACAACATGTCTTACATTTAATGCCCAGGAATTGCCCTTCTCTGTTACAGTGGGGTGGAGCAAGGGTAAGGATTGGTTGGACTTGTTAGAATGCCCATACATGTTCTTCCTTATAATCTCTGCTCCAGATTTGACCATCACTTGCCACAATCAAGGAGGGTTTTCCTACAAGGTGTTAACAAGCACTCTCAACTAGTGGAAATGTTTGTTACTTTACAGAGAGGACCCCTAGCTTGCCATGTTACAGTATTTATTACAGGTATTTATAATTTATATAACACCAACAATATAACACCAACAATTTATCCAGCACTTTACATATATATATATATATATATATATATATATATATATATATATATATATATATACACACATACAGTGGGTATAGAAAATAATTACTCCCTTTTGTTTTATCCAGCTGTATTACTTAATTACTTATAACATCCAAGTGAAAGATAAATGACCAACATGTCAGAAAAAAATAATAATTCAAAAACAGAATCACTGAGTTGGAAAAGGAATCATACCCTAGTATCAGTATTTTGATGAACCGGCTTTTGCTCTAATTACAGCCTTTAGTCTGTTGGGATATGTCTCTACTAAATTTGCACATCTAGACACATCATTCCACAGATTTTCAATGGGGTTTAAGTCTGGGCTCTGACTAGGCCATGCAGGGACATTCACCTTTTTCTCCTTCAACCACTGTGTGGTCATTCTTTGCTGTGTGCTTTGGGTCATTGTCATTTTGGAAGGTAAACCTTTCCATTGACTACTTTCTGGTAGAGTGCAGCAGATTTTCATCAAGGATTTGACGGTATTTTGCCCCATCCATTTTTCCTTCTGTCCTGACAAGTGCTCCAGCCCTAGCTGCAGAGAAACCCTCCGCCTATAACAGGATTTTACCACCTCCATGCTTTACTGTAGAAATGGTGTTATTTGGATGGTGAGCTGTATTGGATTTCCATTTGGTTTTGAGGCCAAATAATAACATTTTAGTCTCATCTGACCATAACACCTTTTTCTACGTGGCCTCAGAATCTTCAAGGTGCATTTTGGCAAAGCTCAGTTGTGACTTCATGTGGCCTTTTTTGAGGTGTGTCTTTTTTCTTGCAACCCTCCCATACAAGACACCGTTGTGGAGAATTTGCGATATTGTTGTCACATGCACACAATGACCACTGTCATCAATTCCTGCAACTGCTTCTGAGTTGCTGTAGGCCTCTTGGTAGCCTCTCTGACCTCCTCCTCCTGGCTCTTTCATCCAGTTTGGAGAGACGTCCAAATCCAGGGAGTGTCTGTATTGTACCAAATACCTCCTACTTCTTAATATTGGAAAAAATGGAAAGAGATTGCCCCAGGGATTTTATGGGTGAGAGGGAAGGGAGGAAAAAAGTTGTAGAAAATAATAAGTATATGATTGGTATAGATCAAGCGATCAGAAATAGTAAAAATATAAATTTTATTCAAAAATTATCACAAACTATTGGTTAAAAACAATGAACAACTCATACAAATATTTCACTAACATCATGTTAATGAGGGTTCTAATGAAAGAATCGCATGCATACATGATATGTTAGAGACCCAACATGTTTCGGAATATTACAGGTATAATTCCTTCTTCAGGGAATTCCTGTGAGGTTGTATTGTATGATCTAAAAAAGTGCATGGGTGGAACATACCAATCATTATTACACAAATAGATCAAATGTATCATAATGAAATATAAAAAATGAGAATACAAGGAATAGGGGCTTGGGAGGAAAGAAGGGGACAGCTGGTGGTGGTAGGAGAACTTACTAGTTCACTAAATCGTAACTGTATCTTGGACCGATAATCATAGATGGTTTAACAAATGATACTCCAGGTTCCAATCCCCATAATACCAGTCAAAAATGTTTTTTTGAAGAATAGATCGATATATGGGCACATCTGTTTAGAGCTTAACGTTGAGTATTGTATAGAATTTCTTCCATATATCTAAGTGGATGGCAGCATCGCATCAGAGACCCATCAGGTATGTCAGGCCCATGGAGTCCACAAGGAACAGCAATAGAAAAAAGGAGGTGCAGGACCCTGCATGTAAAAATATAAATATATAGTATATGGTGAGGTGTAAGTATAGCTATAAAGGCAAAGCATGGTATCTATCATTAGAAAAGGCTGGCGGAGTAGGGGAACATGAAGGGGGGGAGAATTATGATGTGTGTACTTATATGCACAACAGAGAGATTATTGAATGCAAAAAATTGCAGACAGATATATGGTCAATTGACCTCTGTCAGTTAATTGCATACAAGTGGAAGGAAAAAACATATGCAGGTCATGGAACAATATGGTGGGACCCTATACAGCATAAATTGCAGAGTATCCGTGAATAAAAAATAATAGTAAAAGACAAAATATATATATAATAGTAAACGCACTGGATAAGACCCGATAGGGGCTAGTACGGTGATGTATACAGTGCAACTAGATGTTGTATTTAACAAAATGTACCAATAAAGTGTCCATGAAACACATAATTCATTACCAAGATTAAGTGGCTACTAAAGGTAAATCATAGCACAAATAGGCAGCAAGACCAAGTACTTACTACATGGTTAAGATTTGCATTGGGATCAGTCTGTTGCTCGATGTAATGTCAAGGTGTGTAGCAGAGAAATGCTACCACCCAGAGATTTATGTGCCAGCTGATAATGGGAAGCTCCGCCTGCAAGGGGCGAGGAATTCCATATATGGTAGTGAACATGTAGGAGGGGGCCGAAGCAAGCTCGGCGACACACCTCCGTAAGCTGACAGAAGTGTTAGCAAGGAGGTAGCACGTCGCCGAGTACTGTTCCCTCGACGCAGTGGCGTCCGGCGTCACCGCGTCGGAAGGCACGATGATGTCAGACGTCAGAGCGCCGCCGACACGGGAAAGAAGGGCATATCCACAGCTGGCCCGAGGACCCACCAAATCGCACATGCGCGAGCGGCGAATCCCATTGGTTCATAGGGAGCCCAAAGTAAGGCCCCACACACGAAATGTGTGGGGCCTACCCGTGCCGGAGGACAACACAGAAGGCACTAGGCAACAGCCGATGGGGTATATGATGGTAGATGCTTACCTATCGAGGAAAACAATAAATAGTAATGAGCAACGAGGATGGAATCTGGTATAGGAGGTCGGAAGTGGGGGTGGAACTAAAGAACAAGAAACATACATTGATTATGTGTCCATTACCATACAATGATGCAGGCTCCATCAACAAAACAGCATAGATGTCATGACTATAAACAATATAATCACAATATTGTACATGTACAAGCAATATGAGGATGCAAAACAGTACCTATACAGACAAAAGTACCAAAGTGAAATATTAATGAGGTATATAGAATAACAGTAATGTACATGTACCGACAGTATATCAATACAGAACAATATCCTAACAAAGAAGACTAAAAGGTGCAAAAGTAAAATGGTAAGTAAAGTTATGAAGTATATGAAGTATATGGAACTACAGGTCACCTTCATAACCCCCTGATGTAAAACCCTGTAGAAAGGGTTTAAAACTTAATATCTCGTTCAGGCCTGGGGGTGAGGTGGCATTCAAATTCGAAATCCACCTCATCTCCCGTTGGAGGAGTAATTTATTCAAATCGCCTCCTCTAGGGATTTGGTGGGGATAGTCCAATATCAAGACTGATATCTTTAGAAAACGTTCATTATGGACTGTAGCTACATGTCATCCCCAAGGAAAGTCTGGATTTTTTGTTTTCATGGCTGCAATGTGGCGATATAAGTGTTTACACAGTTTTTGGATGTTTTTTCCCACATAATAGCAGCCATACTCACATGGTATCAAATATACAACGAATGTGGTCTGGCAGTTAGGGTAGTGTTTGGGGGCAAAAATCCATCCATTGGGAAGGCGTGGGTTTTTAGTTGTATTCATATATCGACAATAGGTGTATGACATCTGGAGTGAAGACAGACAGTGAAGACAGACACACCACCACCAACAATGAAGAGGCTTACCGGATCTAATGGACCCAAAGGGGCATACGCCGAGTTGGGTCAGACAAAGCTTGGGTGGTGAGTAGCTGTAGATGATCCAGAGGGATGATGATCTTGGGATGAACCATAGGCTGATATGTCCCTCAGAGTGGTGTTAGGAACCGAGTGGTGGCGGTGACAAATAGGAAGGAAGGAGGAAAGGCCACATAGTGTAAATCCATAAACAAATGTAACATTTATTAACCACTTCGCTACCCGGTCATTGTCAAATGACGTCCACAGATGGGATCTCCCATCCTGGGTGGATTTCATATCACGGCCTGGGCTTCCCGGCCACCTAGGGGGCGCGCGCGTGCGCCCGCCACGTTGCTCGGGACCCGGTGCGTGTGCCCGGCGGCCACAATGTCCGCCGGGCACCCGCAATTGCCCGTTAACTGGGTCGGACCATGGATCTGTGTGTGTAAACACACAGATCCACGTCCTGTCAGTTGAGAGTAGACCGATCTGTGTTCCCAGTACAGCGGAACACTGATCGGTCTCCTCCCCTTGTACGTCCCCGCCCCCTACAGTTAGAATCACTCCCTTAGGAAACATAATTAACCCCTTGTGTCCCCCTAGTGGTTAACCCCTTCCCTGCCTGTCACATTTACACAGTAATCAATGCAATTTTATAGCATTGATCGCTGTATAAATGTGAATGGTCCCAAAAATGTGTCAAAAGTGTCCGATGTGTCCGCCATAATGTCGCAGTCACGAAAAAAAATCGCGATCGCTGCTATTGCTAGTAAAAAAAAAAAATAAATATTTTTTTTTTTAAAATGCCATAAATCTATCCCATATTTTGTAGACTCTATAACTTTTGTGCAAACCAATCAATATACGCTTATTGCGATTTTTTTTTACCAAAAATATGTAGAAGAATACGTATCGGCCAAAACTGAGGAAAAAATGTGTTTTTTTTAAAAGAAATTGGGATATTTATTATAGCAAAAAGTAAAAAATATTGTTTTTTTTTCCAAAATTGTCGCTCTTCTTTTGTTTATAGCGCAAAAAATAAAAACCGCAGAGGTGATCAAATACCACCAAAAGAAAGCTCTATTTGTGCGAAAAAAAGGACGTCAATTTTTTTTTGGGTACAAGGTCGCACGACCGCGCAATTGTCGTTTAAAGTGCAACAGCGCTGAAAACTAAAAATTGGCCTGGGAAGGTAGGGGGTGAAAATGCCCTGTATTGAACCGGTTAAAAATTAAGAAATACACTCACATGTAAATCCTTTTAAAAACAGCGCTGTAAAAATATGGCGGCAGTGGGATAGGACCCCACTGCTGCCATTTTTTTACAGCGCTGTTTTTAAAAGGATTTACATGTGAGTGTATTTCTTAAATTTTAATAAATTTTACAGCGATGGGGTTAATAAATGTTACATTTGTTTATGGATTTACACTATGTGGCCTTTCCTCCTTCCTTCCTATTTGTCACCGCCACCACTCGGTTCCTAACACCACTCTGAGGGACATATCAGCCTATGGTTCATCCCAAGATCATCATCCCTCTGGATCATCTACAGCCACTCACCACCCAAGCTTTGTCTGACCCAACTCGGCGTATGCCCCTTTGGGTCCATTAGATCCGGTAAGCCTCATCATTGTTGGTGGTGGTGTGTCTGTCTTCACTCCAAATGTCATACACCTATTGATGTGCTCCTTGTTTGAACTCATACAACTTCCTAGGACTCCCTATTACTAGGATCCATACATATATGGAGGATCTTCTCCCACATTCTACACCTAGAACTGTTGGTTCATTTTTGCCTTGATATTGGACATTTTAAACTTTTTTAGCGCTACACTTACTTTGTTTCCTTTTGATTTGGCATATATCCTGTTAGCCGTGTTAGCTGCTTGTTTGTGTTTTTAGGGCAGCGCAGAATTACTTGGTACATATATCGACAATAGCCACACGAGCCACAAGGAAAGGTCCCGAGAGTATTACAGGGGTCGCCACGAGTGAGTCCCCTGAATTCACTCTTGACCATCCGGTCACCAATTGACGTATTGCGTCTGAAGGTGACCAGTGGGTTTGGAGATACAAAAGGGCCCACTAATGGATCGTTGGTTAGAACATGCCAGTACTTAGTCAAAATGTGTCTTAATTCTGTATGTTCATTTGAAAAAGTCGTGATTATCCTAGTGTAAGGATTTGGGGCAGAAGTGTGTTTGTTATATGATCGTAGTAGATCTTGTCTATCACGATTATTGGCTTTGTTAAACTCTCTTTTTAGACATCTATGGCTGTAGCCTCTATCTAGGAGGCGATTTTTGAGGGCTCTGGCTTCTCGAAGGAAATCATCATTGTTGGAACACTTGCATTTGATCCTGAGAAATTGACTAAAGCAAATAGAATTAATTAGTGGTCTCGGGTGGAAGCTATCAGAGTGTAAGATGGTATTACCAGATGTGGGTTTATGATGCAGTTTACAAGCTAATGAGTTATTTGAATCTTTGAATATCTCGACATCTAAAAATGTTATAGATGTATGGTCATAGATCATCATAAATTTTTAAAATTAAATTAATTATTATTCAAGATGGTTAAAAAGGTATGGAGTAATTCAATGGATCCCTCCCATAGGATGAAGATGTCATCAATGTACCTGCGCCACAGAGTGATGTGGCGCAGGTACATAGAGAGATCCTCATCATCGCTTAGGGTTCTTTCCCATTCCCCCAGGTACAGATTGGTGTAGCCAGGGGTACAACAAGTGCCCATGGCTACGCCCTGTACCTGGAGGAAATATTGGCCATGCAAACTGAAAACGCTATGTCGGAGTATGAAGTCAAGTGCCAGCAATATAAATTCATTAAACGGTTTCTTTGAGGGAATGGTTTCTGATAAAATTTTATGAATACAGATTAGGCCCTTATCATGTGGTATTGAATGGTAAAGTATTTCTACATCGATAGAGACCAGGATAGTATGGTCAGTTGCTTGGACACCGTCGATGATTTGGAGTAGATAGATCGTGTCTTTTACGTATGATGGAAGGGAAGACACAAGTGGTCTCAGATGTTCATCCACCACTTTAGACAGATTCTCAGTGATGGACCCATTGCCCGACACAATAGGTCTGCCTGGGGGATCTATTTTGTTTTTATGAATCTTGGGGAGGGAATAAAATGTGGGAATAACTGGGAATGAAGTGCGAATAAATTTCCATAGTTGATTAGAGATTATATTGTTCTTGATTGCTCTGTCAACGAGGATGTAAAATTCCTCGTTAAACAGAGTAATTGTTTCAAATTTAATGGGTCTATACCAATCAGTATTATTCAGTATCTTCATGCACATTGATATATACTTATCATTACTCATTAATACGATATTCCCGCCCTTATCTGAGGGTTTAATAATCAAATTAGGATTATTTTATAACTCATAAAGGGCTTGTTTTTCTTGGATTGTTAAATTACCAGGTGAGCTTACAGTTGTATTCATGCCTTTAATCTCCTGCGTGATTAGTTTTAGGAAAGTGGATATGCCCTGGTTGGCACTTGGAGAGGGATAAAGATCAGATTTTTTCTTCAATTTTGAGGGTATCTGGTGACTCACTATAGAGCTGGTGGATGGATTTAGGAAAGATTCCAAGTCAATAAAGATCTCGGGTGTCACTCTCTTCCAAGAGTGCATTTAAATCAGTCAGAGACGTTCTTTGAGAGATCGGAAAGTAATTGAATCTACATCAGCTTTATCGAACATATTCTGTAACTGAAGCTTTCGTGTAAAAAGATGTAAATCTTTTATTGTTTCGAACTTATCAATTTTGCGATGGGGCAAAATGTGAGTCCTCTAGAAAGAACAAAGATTTCATCTGCTCTGAGGGGATAAGGAGAGTGATTGATAATATTGTATCGAGGAATTGATTGGGACATGGTGGCTCCTACATTGGGGGAGCTGGGGAGGGGCCCAAGTTTTTTGGCTGGAATAGACTGGGAATTCGTACACTCGTCGAGGGTGCAGTTTCTTTTATATTAGACCCAGGGTGTGTTGGGACAACTGTATTGTCAGATGTTTGTGGGGTTGAAGCAGGTGTCTTAATAGGGGTTTTACATGTACGATTACCCTGACTGCGTTTAGGTTTCCCTTCAAAACTATCTCCATCCCTATGTCTTTTTGGTTTTCTTGTACGTTTAGTTTCTTTAGGAAAAGACTGTGATACATTAGAGGCAATGGATGAAGTATCAGAAGACTCTGATTGGTAACCACATTGTGGCTGATGACGTTGGTATGTTCTATTCTTAGTCTGTTGATGCCATTTGTAGGCTCGGCCTTCATGGAAGGCTTGTTTGTCGCGTAAAAATGTATTTTCTTTTTTGGCAAGAATATTTTTGTTAAAGGATTCAATATGCGTTTTTAGTTTTTCATTGAGCTCAGAAAAAGAAGGGTGAGTATCCAATGCATTAATCTGTAAATACAATCCATCAATGTTTCTATCGATATCCACCAATCTTTTTTGGATTCTTCAATAAGTAAACTCATCATCTGGCTAGAACATGATTTCAAAATATTTTCCCAGTCCATTTTAAAAGTAGAGTAAATATTGTCGAAGGATGGGAAGATCTGGACCCTAAGACCTAAAGGGTTCAGATCTTCTTTAATGTACAGTATTCCTCGAAAGTTTTAGTGTGCCAATAAAGTGAGGATTTATTTTCTAGCCATTTGGTGAGATTGGAGAACAAAAATGACAGTTCTGATTCTTTTGATTCATTTTGTCCCTATTCTTTCTGGAGATTGTTCCCAAAATCGACCCAAGCTTGCCCTATAAACTCGGCCATGATGAGGCTAGAGATCTACACTAAATATGAATATTGTTGGTAGTACAGGAGGGGCAGGGGAAAAGAGTGGAAGCCCTCTGGGTGTCTACTACCCGAGTTTAAAATTATTATAGATTAACGGACTACCAAATGGAGAACGGTTGTCTAAGTAGAGACAAACCCTCACCTCATCCCAAATTATAGGAAAAAATGGAAAGAGATTGCTCCAGGGATTTTAAGGGTGAGGGGGAAGGGAAGAAAAAAGTTATAGAAAATAATAAGTATATGATTGGTATAGATCAAGCGATCAGAAATAGTAAAAATATAACCTTTATTCAAAAATTATCACAAAATATTGGTTAAAAACAATGAACAACTCATACAAGTATTTCATTAACATCATGTTAATGAGGGTTCTAATGAAAGAATCGCATGCATACATGATATGTTAGAGACCCAACATGTTTCAGAATATTACAGGCATAATTCCTACTTCAGAGGTTTCCTGTGAGGTTGTATTGTACGATCTAAAAAAGTGCATGGGTGAAACATACCAATTATTATTATACAAATAGATCAAATGTATCATAATGAAATATAAATAATGAGAATACAAGGAATAGGGGCTTGGGAGGAACGAAGGGGACAGTTGGTGGTGGTAGGAGAACTTACTAGTTCACAAAATCATAACTGTATCTTGGACCAATAATCATAGATGGTTTAACAAATGACACTCCAGGTTCCGATCCCCATAATACCAGTCAAAAATGTTTTTTTGAAGAATAGATCGATATATGGGCACATCTCTTTAGAGCTAAACGTTGAGTATTGTATAGAATTTCTTCCATATATCTAAGTGGATGGCAGCATCGCTTCAGAGACCCATCAGGTATGTCAGGCCCACGGAGTCCACAAGGAACAGCAATAGAAAAAAGGAGGTGCAGGACCCTGCATGTAAATATATAAATATATAGTATATGGTGAGGTGTAAGTATAGCTATAAAGGCAAAACATGGTATCTATCATTAGTAAAGGCTGGCGGATTAGGGGAACATGAAGGGGGGGAGAATTACGATGTGTGTACTTATATGCACAACAGGGTGGATATTGAATGCAAAAAATTGCAGACAGATATATGGTCAATTGACTTCTGTCAGTTAATTGCATAAAAGTGGAAGGAAAAACATATGCAGGTCATGGAACATTATGGTGGAACCCTATACAGCATAAATTGCAGAGTATCCGTGAATAAAAAATAATAGTAAAAGTCAAAAAATATATATATAATAGTAAACGCATTGGATAAGACCCGATAGGGGCTAGTACGGTTAGGTATACAGTGCAACTAGATGTTGTATTTAACAAAATGTACCAATAAAGTGTCCATTAAACACATAATTCATTACCAAGATTAAGTGGCTACTGAAGGTAAATCATAGCACAAATAGGCAGCAAGGCCAAGTACTTACTACATGGTTAAGATTTGCATTGGGATCAGTCTGTTCCTCGATGTAATGTCAAGGTGTGTAGCAGAGAAATGCTACCACCCAGAGATTTAAGTGCCAGCTGATGATGGGAAGCTCCGTCTGCAAGGGGCGGGGAATTCCATATATGGTAGTGAACATGTAGGAGGGGGCCGAAGCAAGCTCGGCGACACACCTCCGTAAGCTGACCGAAGGAGGAGCAAGGAGGTAGTACGTCGCGGAGTACTATTCCCTCGGCGCAGTGGCGTCCGGCGTCACTGCATCGGAAGGCCGCCGACACGGGAAAGAAGGGCATATCCACAGCTGGCCCGAGGACCCACCGAATCGCGCATGGAATCATAGGGAGCCCAAAGTAAGGCCCCACACATAAAATGTGTGGGGCCCACCCGTGCCAGGGGACAACACAGAAGGCACTAGGAAACACCCGATGGGGTATATGATGGTAGATGCTTACCTGTCGAGGAAAACAATAAATAGTAATGAGCAACGAGGATGGAATCTGGTATAGGAGGTCGGAAGTGGGGGTGGAACTAAAGAACAAGAAACATACATTGATTATGTGTCCATTACAATACAATGATGCAGGCTCCATCAACAAAACAGCATAGATATCATGACTATAAACAATATAATCACAATATTGTACATGTACAAGCAATATGAGGATACAAAACAGTACCTATACAGACAAAAGTACCAAAGTGAAATATTAATGAGGTATATAGAATAACAGTAATGTACATGTACCGACATTATATCAATACAGAACAATATCCTAACAAAGAAGACTAAAAGGTGCAAAAGTAAAATGGTAAGTAAAGTTAGGAAGTATATGAAGTATATGGAACTACAGGTCACCTTCATAACCCCCTGATGTAAAACCCTGTAGAAAGGGTTTAAAACTTAATATCTCGTTCAGGCCTGGGGGTGAGGTGGCATTCAAATTCGAAATCCACCTCATCTCCCGTTGGAGGAGTAATTTATTCAAATCACCTCCTCTGGGAGTTTGGTGGAGACGGTCCAATACCAAGACTGATATCTTTGGAAAACGTTCATTATGAACTGTAGCTACATGTCGTCTCCAAGGAAAGTCTGGATTTTTTGTTTTCATGGCTTCAATGTGGCGATATAAGCGTTTACACTCTCTTGAAGAGTAACCAGGACCAAACCCACGGTACAGAGACCCCATTAGGTCCTAAGTGCTGAGGGGGACTCCATTCAGTCCCTGGGAGTGAGGTGGAAGAGGTATAATGGACTAGTGGGGAGGGCGCAGGCTCAGCAGTGTCCCTCCTAAATGTAACGTACATGGAGGTGTGTAACCAGTCACGAGTTACATGGGACAGTACGCTTTACAGAGGGATTCTGTACAATTAACTGCTGCACACAATGTATGGCTCATCTCTAAGCTGGGGGTACCACCATAATGTTTGACTTTCACATGAATGGGGCCCCACCTGGTCCTGAGCATTGATGCATGCGTACACAAGTAAAGGTTGCCCCCACGTGCAGGGCGAGTAGGGCCTGCCCACAACTTGGCATCGAACTAGGAGGTGAGTGATATTTTCCAATATTCTGGTGATAACTGTCTAAGTGGGGATGTAATTCCCTACTCTATCAAACTGAAAAAACAGTTCTTTAGATACAGTATCTCACAAAAGTGAGTACACCCCTCACATTTTTGTAAATGTTTTATTATATCTTTTCATATGAGAACACTGAAGAAATGACACTTTGCTACAATGTAAAGTAGTGAATGTACAGCTGGTATAACAGTGTAAATTTTCTGTTCCCTCAAAATAACTCAACACACAGCCATTAATGTCTAAACTGCTAGCAACAAAAGTAAGTACACCCCTAAGTAAAAAATGTCCAAATTGGGCCCAAAGTGTCAATATTTTGTGTGGCCACCATTATTTTCCAGCACTTCCCTCTTGGGCATGGAGTTCACCAGAGCACAGGTTACCACTGGAGTCCTCTTTCACACCTCCATGATGACATCACGGAGTTGGTGGATGCTAGAGACTTTATGCTCCTCCACCTTCCATTTGAGGATGCCCCACAGATGCTCAATAGGGTTTAGGTCTGGAGACTTGCTTGGCCAGTCCATCACCTTTACCCTTAGCTTCTTTAGCAAGGCAGTGGTTGTCTTGGAGGTGTGTTTGGGGTTGTTATCATGTTAGAATACTGCTCTGCAACCCAGTCTCCGAAGGGAGGGGATCATGCTCTGCTTCAGTATGTCACAGTACATGTTGGTATTTATGGTTGCCTCAATGAACTGTAGCTCCCCAGTGTCGGCAGCACTCATGCAGCGCCAGACCATGACACTCCCACTACCATGCTTGACTTTAGGCAAGACACACTGAACAAAACAGACCCGAGCATCTGATTGGCGGAGAGGTGGTTCAGTGTTAGGAAAGTGAATATCCATTCGCTGTTCTAACACACCTGGGTAAACTGTGAGCGCCAAACATGGCGCTCGCAAGTCACCTTTTTGACACCTATTAAAGCCTATAGTTCTAATCGGGTGCTTCAAAACACCCCCTGCCACTGTAATTCAGGCGCCGGTGCCCAAAAAGGGGCCGGGCGCCTGAATAGGGGGTGGCAGCGGCAGCCATGGATAGATTCATGCTTGGTCATAGAGGGGGTGGCTGGAGAGAGGGGGCGGCGCCCATGCGCCCTTATGGACACACCACCACTGATCTACGGTCTTAAACAATTTGCAAGGATGTGGAATGAGAAAGTGAACAAAGTGTTTACCAGAGAGGGATTCTTAAGAAGTAAAGCAGACCCCTGTCTTTATTTCAGGAATCAAGAAGACAGATGGATCTATGTTATCTATGTTGATGACATTCTAACCTGTTTTGAACAAGAAGGGGATTACAATCAGTTCACCAGCTGAAAGAAAATTTGGAAATCAAAGAGCTAGGGAACATCAGCTACTATCTGGGCATCAAAATAGAGAGAGAAGAAGATGGAAGTTATCTTCTCAACCAGTCTCAGAAAATCTCTGAAATCTTGGAACAATTCCATAAGCAAGATGCAAAGGAAGTGAAAACTACTATGGAACCAGACTATCAAAAGAGCAATGAAGCAGAAAACTTGCTACCCAACAATGACATGTTTTACAGAGCAATCGGTAAGCTGCTATATGTTGCCACTGTGATAAGACCAGACATAGCCACAAAAGTTTCAGCTTCCTGTCAGCGTGACTGGAACAATAAAAAGAGTGATGTAGTACCTCAAAGGAACAATTCAGATGAAGTTACAGTTACCAGCAACATCAAATCCAACACTGGTCGGATATGTGGTCGGATATGTGGATGCTGATTGGGCCGGGGACTGAACAGACCGCAAATTCACAAGTGGATTCATCTTTCAGTATGGGGAAAGAACCATAAGTTGGTCTAGTCGAAAGCAAGCATCTGTCACTCTATCTTCAACTGAAGCAGAGTACATTGCCATACGCATGTCAAGAAGCGATATGGATTCGTCAACTTTTTGTGGACATTGGGATACACATGTCAAAACCAATTCCCATTATTGAAGACAACCAGGGATATATAAAGCTTACGCAATCAGAAAGGGTCAATCCTAGGACCAAACACATCGATGTCAAGTATCACCTACTAAGGAACAATCAAGAGCAAGGTGTTATTGACATTCAATACTGCCCGTCAGAGGAGATGACTGCCGATGCACTCAACAAGCCTTTATTAAAGGAACATCATAGCTATTTCCATGAGAAGCTAAATATAATTTGATAAAGCGCATGCTGTTGAGAAGGGGTGTTGAAAGAAGCAACAGCAAGTAGCTTTCTATAATGTGAACTATATATATGCATTGTACCAATCTATACCAGCAGGTGGCACTGCAGTGTTATAGTGTTTTATTCTATGTAGTCACTAGGGATGAGCCGAACACCCCCCTGTTCGGTTCACACCAGAACTTGCGAACAGGCAAAAAATTCGTTCGAACACGCGAACACCGTTAAAGTCTATGGGACACGAACATAAATAATCAAAAGTGCTAATTTTAAAGGCTTATGTGCAAGTTATTGTCATAAAAAGTGTTTGGGGACCTGGGTCCTGCCCCAAGGGACAAGGATCAATGCAAAAAAAAGTTTTAAAAATGGCCCTTTTTTCGGGAGCAGTGATTTTAATAGTGCTTAAAGTGAAACAATAAAAGTGTAATATCCCTTTAAATTTCGTACCTGGGGGGTGTCTATAGTATGCCTGGTAAGTGGCGCATGTTTCCCTTGTTTAGAACAGTCTGACAGCAAAATGACATTTCAAAGGAAAAAAGTCATTTAAAACTACTCGCGGCTATTAATGAATTGCCGGTTCGACAATACACATAAAAGTTCATTGATAAAAATGGGAATTCCCCACAGGGGAACCCCGAACCGAAATTAAAAAAAAAAATGATGTGGGGGGTCCCCCTAAATTCCATACCAGGCCCTACAGGTCTGGTATGGATATTAAGGGGAACCCCAGCCAAAATTTTTTTTAAAAATGGCGTGGGGTCCCCCCTTAAAATCTATACCAGACCCTTCAGGTCTGGTATAGATTTTAAGGAGAACCCCGCGCCAGAATAAAAAAAAAAAACGGCGTGGGGTCCCCCCAAAAATCCATACCAGACCCTTATCCAAGCACGCAACCTGGCAGGCCACAGGAAAAGAGGGGGAGACCAGAGAGTGCTCCCCCCCTCATGAACCATACCAGGCCACATGCCCTCAACATTGGGAGGGTGCTTTGGGGTAGCCCCCCAAAACACCTTGTCCCCATGTTGATGGGGACAAGGGCCTCATCCCCACAACCCTTGCCTGGTGGTTGAGGGGGTCTGCGGGCGGGGGGCTTATCTGAATCTGGAAGCCCCCTTTAAGAAGGGGACCCCCAGATCCCGGCCCTCCACCCTGTGTGAAATGGTAAGAGAGTACCCCTACCATTTCACAAAAAAAACTGTCAAAAATGTTAAAAATGACAAGAGACAGTTTTTGACAATTCCTTTATTTAAATGCTTCTTCTTTCTTCTATCTTCTATCTTCCTTTGGTTTCTTCCTGTATCTTCCTCCATCAAACTGTCTCTTGTCATTTTTAACATTTTTGACAGTTTTTTTGTGAAATGGTAGGGGTACTTTTGTACCCCCTTACCATTTCACACAGGGGGGAGGGCCGGGATCTGGGGGTCCCCTTGTTAAAGGGGGCTTCCAGATTCAGATAAGCCCCCCGCCCGCAGACCCCCACCACCGGGAAAGGGTTGTGGGGATGAGGCCCTTGTCCCCATCAACATGGGGACAAGGTGTTTTGGGGGGCTACCCCAAAGCATCCTCCCAATGTTGAGGGCATGTGGCCTGGTACGGTTCAGGAGGGGGGGGGCGCTCTCTCGTCCCCCCCTCTTTTCCTGTGGCCTGCCAGGTTGCGTGCTTGGATAAGGGCCTGGTATGGATTTTTGGGGGGACCCCACACCGTTTTTTGTTGAATTTTGGCACGGGGTTCCCCTTAAAATCCATACCAGACCTGAAGGTTCTAGTATGGATTTTAAGGGGGGACCCCACGCCATTTTTAAAAAAAATTTTGGTTCGGGGTTCCCCTGTGGGGAATTCCCATGCCGCTTTTATCAATGAACTTTTATGTGTATTGTCAGACCGGAAATTCATTAATAGTAGTTTTAAATGACTTTTTTCCTTTGAAATGTCATCTTGCTGTCAGACTGTTCTAAACACGGGAAACATGCACCCCTTTACAGGCATACTATAGACACCCCCCAGGTACGAAATTTAAAGGAATATTACACTTTTAATGTTTCACTTTAAGCATTATTAAAATCACTGCTCCTGAAAAAACGGCAGTTTTTAAAACTTTTTTTTGCATTGATCCTTGTCCCCTGGGGCAGATCCCAGGTCCCCAAACACTTTTTATGACAATAACTTTCTTATAAGCCTTTAAAATTAGCACTTTTGATTTCTCCCATAGACTTTTAAAGGGTGTTCCGCGGCATTCGAATTTGCCGCGAACACCCCAAATTGTTCGCTGTTCGGCGAACTGACGAACAGCCGATGTTCGAGTTGAACATGAGTTTGACTCGAACTCGAAGCTCATCTCTAGTAGTCACAGGATGTATGTTATGTCTATGCTTAGTGTATTTGTATATTCCTGCTTCCTGTTCATGTTTCTCCATGCTGTAAGACATGTAATATATTTCTCCATAAAAGTAAAGCTGTTTGCTGTATCCAAGAAGTTTCCAGCATTTAATTGCAATACTCTGCGCAATAGTGCCATACCCTTTCCATTTTCGGATGATAGATTGAACAGTGCTCCGTGAGATGTTCAAAGCTTGGGATATTTTTTATAACCTAATCCTGCTTTAAACTTCTCCACAACTTTATCCCTGACCTGTCTGGTGTGTTCCTTGGCGTTCATGATGCTGTTTGTTCACTAAGGTTCTCTAACAAACCTCTGAGGGCTTCACAGAACAGCTGTATTTATACTGCAATTAAATTACACACAGGTGGACTCTATTTACTAATTTCTTCTGAAGGAATCTGATTCCACCAGATTTGAGTTAGAGGTATCAGAGTAAAGGGGGGTGAATACAAATGCATGCCACACTTTTCACATATTTATTTGTAAAAAATGTGGAAAATCATTTATAACTTTCCTTCCACTTCACAATTATGTGTGTAGCACCCTCTACCTTAGGTAGGTAGGTGCTAGAGTAGTGTTTGTGTTTTTACTGCCAGTGCAGGTAAATTTAGGCAGGCCTAGCTGTGAGCTAGGCCTGTTTGTTTTTGATCTGGGGGCAGGGGAGTGGTTTTAGTGTAGCAGCAGGTGACTGACATGTGCCTCACCTCTCTGGTGCCAGTGAGAAGGTTCTGGAAAAGAGGCAAGGTAGAGTGCTGCAATGACATGGGGTGTATTTGGGAGCCCTGACCAATCCCCAACTAGGATTGGCAGGGGGCAGGCCTCCTATATATACCCATGGTCAGCCTGCTGGGGGAGGAGTTGTCTGGTGGAGGAACTGAGATGATGGTGTTTTAGGCTGTGGTGGCCCTTGAGGGACCCCCTTTCAGGGGGGGTGAGCTCGGGCCTGGAGCTCGGGAGCTGGGAGGGAGCCTCTCTTTACACGGTCATTGAGAGGTGTCCTGGAACAGGAGCAGGAGGAAGACAGCGGGGAGCACTGCCAGGAAAGTCATTCAGGAGGAATCCATGCCGGGGTCGGTGAGTGAGAAGCACAATGAGAAGCTCTGAGAGAGACATGCCAGGATTGGATGTGGAGCCAGAGGGAGAGACTGTGGTGTTGTTGAAGTCGAGTCTCTGCAGCCAGGAGGGTTGGCAGGATTTGCACAGGACATGCTGGGAGCAGTAGTCCACCAAGTATCAGTTAGCATAACTATATTTTTCATCTAAAATGGTTGCTACTACAGAGGAGGCTGCAGACCCTTGCCTTCAAATGGCTACTAGGAAAATGTTAGGACTTATTCAGAGTGAGGCCTAGCCATGTGCTAATGGTGACCTTGAATCTAGGATTGGACAGTAGAAGAAAGCAAGCGTGCTGGAGGAGATGTGAAGCAGAAGAAACTGTCAATTTAGATTCAACCAACTTTATTTTCCATTAAGAAAGATTCATCATTTGGGCATCCCATGTCTCTTTTCCCCATCCAAGTTTAATCCCCTAAAAAACAACAAAAACAAGCAAGAGACTGTTCATTGACTGGAGAAGTGTGCCTAAAATGGATGTCTGACCAGACAGGGTGATGTGTGGATGCTGAAACACGCAGCAGCCCCACGGGGGCACCGCTACATGTGCCACTTTGTGCCACTTTGTGCCACTTTGTGTTGGTCTATCACATAAAATCCCAATAAAATACATGTATGTTTTTGGTTGTAACATGACAAAATTTGGAAAATTTCAAAGGGTATGAATATTTCAACCTGTGCCATGAATAGTGGCTCCCGTGCGCATATGTGGGAGTGATGTCATTGCGGCAAGGCCAATCAGATGGCCAGAGGACGCGAACCCGGAAGGGAGACTGGTGAAGATGGAAGACCTGTCAGCGGTGACAGTGCGTGGCTGGAGGGCTTCAATTTAATGTAGGTTTCAAATAATGTGCTAGTATGCAATACATACTAGCACATTATAACTTTACCTTGCAGGTTTAAAAAAAAAAAAAAAAGCATGGCTCTTTACTACCTCTTTAAGGGAGGTAAAAGAAGTTTTGAATACTGTCTCTTGTGCTGATTTTCTCAAAAATTTTAACTAAATGTGTGCTTTAATTGCTAAATCCCCTGAATCTTTTACTGATATAACAGGGTGTAGGAGCAAAACTATCCATGATACAAATATTTTCTTTAGCTCAACTTACATATAGCTAGTAGATCTGTTTCTATTTTGAATCTGTCTACAATTACATAAACGATATTTTATTATAGTTTCTGGGCTCCGATGGTACTTTTTTTCTTTATAATATGATTTAAATCATGGCACCAGGATCTGGATTGAAAACCCAATGCTATACCAAACTATTAAAAAGTTATACAACACTTCTGGAAAAGTCCCAAGTCTAAGATAAGAAGATGGGAAAGCAGCCCAAGAAATAGGATTCTCTGGTGCAAAGTATCTTCAAGTGGGTTCAAAAGCTGGGCAATCCTCCCACGGCTCTGAAGCAGATGACAATGTGGGGGTGGCCATCTTATTCTCCTGTCTGCTCTCCTGGAAGTTTTACACAAGATCAGATTCACTGAGTGATGAGGGTATTTTCCTTCTCATAATCTTCTAGTTCCCACAGGTCTAAAGCAAATCATATTGTTTTTCCAAGCTTACTAGTCTGATGATTCGGAGATGTAAAAGTTTTATCAGTGGTGTTAATTGTTTTGGTAATGCATCCCGAGCTTTTGCTGTTGTACCCGTGAATGCTATGCATTTTTACTAAAGAGTCATAAACATTTTATCCACTACAGTTATGGAATTCCCCAGACAAGCAAGTTGTTTCCTCAAGTGATGACTGGCAGGCAGGGCCAGGGCTAGACTATTTTGGGCCCTAGGCAAGATCAGCTACTTGCAACCCTCCGCCCCAAAAAACCCCCCCAAAAAACCCTTAGAAACCCTTAGAAACAACATGGTTGTTAAGGCCGCCGCATCCTTAACAACTCATAAGTCATCAGTGACAGCTGAATGTAAACAAAAGAATAATTTTAACTTGCTATTGCGCGGTCATGCTACGCTTTACCCAAGCAAAACTTGTTTCATTTTCTTTATACAAATAGAGCTTTCTTTTGGTTGTATTTGATCACCACTGGATTTTTTTGCAATATATACTAAGAAAGACAGAACATATTGAAAAAACAACAAATTTACCTTATGCTATAAAACATATCAAATAATAAAAAAAAAATTTCTCTATAAATTTTGGCTAAAATATATTCTGCTAAAAAAAAATCCCATTGTATATTGATTGATTTGCGTGAAAGTTATAGCGCCTACAAACTATGCTATATAAACTGGAATTTGATTTTTTTCATTTTTTTATACTACTAATGGTGGCAATCAGCGACTTATAATGGGACAGCAATAGCGCAGCAGGAAATCTCACACTAACTGACGCTAAGGGGAACTGACTAACTGCCACTGACATCACCAGTGACATTAATACAGTAACCAGTGCTAATACTACACAGTGTCACTGTACTAATTACACTGGCTGGGAAGGTTTTAACACCTAGGGCAAGGGATTAAAAGTGTGCCTAACTATGTGCAACGCTTTGCAGGGATGGGAAAATGACAGATCGCTCCCTCTGTACAGAGATTTGTGTTGTTTACCAGCACAGAGCTCTGGGCTGTTACAATCAGCAGGTCCCAGCCATAAATCATTGGCCAGGATTTGCTGAAAGGCTCCCGCTGTGTACAACACTGGGAGCCGGGTGGGGAGAGCGCATGCACCCACCATAAACCTGGAAATAGACAATGACGTATGAGTACGTAGCTTTGCCTACAGCAGCTGTCTGTCTGCAGTACATTCTGGGCGGGTGGGCAGCAATCAGTTAAAGCCCAACACCAACCAAACCTTTTTTCGTAGTCTTGGGTAGAATACAAGAGGATTAAAACACCTGTGAACGGGAAAGGGCATCTGGGCAAGGATTTTAGTCCCTGCCGTGTCCTCTACAGTCTTTCCCATTTTGATAAATCCTCATCCCCACACCTTAAAGACTACTCCCTGCCTGGGACACCACCCCCCTTTTCTTTTTCTTTTTTTTTTTTTCACTTTTCCTCTCTTTTCCGCACTTGTAAATTCGCCCTAACTGCTACTTTTTCTGGACAGCTTGGTCAGTTATTGGAAAATTGAATAATAACACTGGCATATCTCCGAACTGTCCTTGATTTCAAGTGAATGTCCCTGATTTGGAACAAAGTCCCTCTGTGTCACGCTTACCCCTAACACAGTTGGTCAGATTGGTCAGACACCATAGCTAGCTTCTATGTTCTTCACCTCTAGCATCCCCCTTTCCCATAAGGCAAGCAGGCCTACCGGTACTCAGTTGCCCCCAGGACTTATTCATAATGCTATAGTGCCTGGCTACAATGCCAGGGCATGTACAAACTGAGCAAAGCAAACAGGTACTTGTGGCTGGCAGACGGGCAAGGTTCAGAATGGTCAGGGTCAAAGTCCAGAGTCAAAAGGCAGGCAGAGTTTAGAGAATAGTCTGATATGTGATCTGAGGTTGTCAACCAATCTAGCTGTAATGCAAACTAGCAGAGCAGTGCAGACAAACAGGTAGCTTGATCAGATATTACACACTCCATCATAAGCATAAGACTGCAGGCTTGGCTAGCTTAAATCAGGTTTGGTCTCCACCCAGAGACTGGCCACATTGATCACCTTGCAGGTGGACACATAGACAAGGAGCATGCCACAACCAAAACCAGGATTCTGGAATGAGGTGCAGGAGAGCTAAACACTCCAGACACTGTCCATCTTTCTTTCTCATTTGTCCCTCATTTTGGTCTGATCTATATAGTTGTAGATAAAATGCACTATATATCTTCACCCTCTAGCTCTATGCTACACTCTCTAACCCACATCTTCAATCCCTCCCTCACTACTGGCATCTTCCCCAACTCTCTAAAACATGCACTTGTCAGACCCATACTTAAAAAGCCCTCACTGGACCCATCCAATCTTAACAACCTACGCCCCATCTCCTTGCTCCTCTTCTTATCCAAACTCCTCAAACGTCTGCTCTACAACCGACTGAGCATCCACCTCGCTGATAATAGCCTTCTTGATCCCCTTCAGTCTAGATTTCGTCCTCAACACTCCACATAAACTGCTCTCTTAAAACTAACAAATGATTTACTAACAGCCAAAACTTCGCTGGTTCTCTTCCTACTTATCCAACCACACCTTTAGCGTTTCTTACAACTCTACTTCCTCCTCCCCTCTTCTTTCCCTGTTGGGGTCCCCCAAGGTTCTGTTCTTGGACCTCTCCTATTTTCAATCTACACCTCCTCCCTGGGTCAACTAATAGCCTCCCATGGCTTCCACTACAACCTCTATACTGACGATACCCAAATCTATTTCTCTACCCCTCAGCTCACTCCCTCTGTTTCCTCACGTATCACTAATTTACTATCAGATATATCAGTCTGGATGTCACACCACTTCCTAAAACTCAATCTATCCAAAACCGAATTTATAATTTTTCCTCCCCCTTATGCCCCTTCCCCTGATCTCTCTGTCAAAATCAATGGCACAACTATAAGCCCATCCCCACATGCCAAGGTTCTAGGTATAGTCCTGGACTCTGAACTCTCCTTCAAGCAACACATCCAATCACTGTCCAAATCCTGCCGCCTCAACCTCCGCAACATCTTCAAAATACGCCCGTTTCTAACCATTGACACAACAAAGCTCTTAATTCACTCGCTGGTCATCTCTTGCCTCGACTACTGCAACTCCCTTCTCATTGGCTTACCTCTACATAGTCTATCACCTCTTCAATCCATCATAAATACTGCTGCCAGACTCATCCACCTTACCAATCGCTATGTGTCTGCCACTCCTCTCTGTCAATCCCTCCACTGGCTTCCGCTCAGCCAAAGAATTAAATTCAAAATACTAACAACTACGTACAAAGCCATCCACAATTTCGCCCCCAGCTACATCACTAGCCTAGTCTCTAAATACCAACCTACTCGTTCTCTTCATTCCTCTCAAGACCTCCTGCTCTCTAGCTCCCTCGTCACCTCCTCCCATGCTCGCCTCCAGGACTTTTCCAAAGCCTCTCCAGTCCTATGGAATGCCCTACCCCAATCTGTCCGCTTATCTCCTACTTTATTAGCTTTTAGATGATTACTGAAAACTAGGGGTGCAACAGATCAAAAAAGTCACGGATTGGATCGTTCCTCGGATCAGAGTCATGGATCGGATCATTTTTCGGATCATCGGATCAGCAAAAAAAAAAAAAAAAAAAAAAGGACAAGACAAATCTTTGTACACCCACCAGAGTTTTCGATTTCACAGTTATTTTCAACACAAAATGGAGCTTATATGCTTAAATACAGTATTTGTAAATCCGACGGACTGTTTAGATGTTAAATTTTAAAAGCAGCAGCAAACTTGCTGACCTTACATGGTTGCTAATGTGGCAGAACACCTCTGATTTTCACATTTAACTAAATGTGTTAAATGTACTAAATGTGTTAAATATACTGATGTGCACCTCCTGGGTGCACATCAGTATATGAATTCTACATGATTGTATATAGATGATCCTACTGGGTGCTCATCAGTATATGAATTCTACATGATTGTATATAGATGATCCTCCCTGGGTGCACATCAGTATATAAATTCTACATGATTGTATATAGATGATCCTCCTTGGTGCATTCTACATCCTTTCAGTGAATTCTGTCACTCTGGTATATTTTATATTGGTATATAACCCTGTTACATTATATCTGGTTGACTCTGATCTTGTGCTACTTTCTATGATTTTAACCATTCTGCTTTATAATATTTGGTTCTGCACCATTTGCTGCATTATATCAGGCTCTGTGTTGATTACAGTTCTACAGGTGTAGCAAGATGGTGGTGACGAAACTTCCTGACGAGACAGCGGCCGGGTGTACCAAGATGGCCGCATCTCCGGAGTTAGGCCGAAGCCACGGCCTTTCCTATCGGCACACCGCGCGAGTGCTCTGCTGCCTATATATACATACAGTGGGGACAGAAAGTATTCAGACCCCCTTACATTTTTCACTCTTTGTTATAGTGCCGCCATTTGCTAAAATCATTTAAGTTCATTTTTTCCCTCATTAATGTACACACAGCACCTCATATTGACAGAAAAACACAGAATTGTTGACATTTTTGCAGATTTATTAAAAAAGAAAAACTGAAATATCACATGGTCCTAAGTATTCATTCAGACCCTTTGCTCAGTATTTTGTAGAAGCACCCTTTTGATCTAATACAGCCATGAGTCTTTTTGGGAAAGATGCAACAAGTTTTTCACACCTAGATTTGGGGATCCTCTGCCATTCCTCCTTGCAGATCCTCTCCAGTTCTGTCAGGTTGGATGATAAACGTTGGTGGACAGCCATTTTTAGGTCTCTCCAGAGACGCTCAATTGGGTTTAAGGCAGGGCTCTGGCTGGGCCATTCAAGAACAGTCACAGAGTTGTTGTGAAGCCACTCCTTCCTTATTTTAGCTGTGTGCTTAGGGTCATTGTCTTGTTGGAAGGTAAACCTTTGTCTCAGTCTGAAGTCCTGAGCACTCTGGAGAAGGTTTTTGTCCAGGATATCCCTGTACTTGGCTGCATTCATCTTTCCCTCGATTGCAACCAGTCGTCCTGTCCCTGCAGCTGAAAAACACCCCCACAGCATGATGCTGCCACCACCATGCTTCACTGTTGGGACTGTATTGGACAGGTGATGAGCAGTACCTGGTTTTCTCTACACATACCGCTTAGAATTAAGGCCAAAAAGTTCTATCTTGGTCTCATCAGACCAAAGATTCTTATTTCTCACCATCTTGGAGTCCTTCAGGTGTTTTTTTAGCAAACTCCATGAGGGCTTTCATGTGTCTTGCACTGAGGAGAGGCTTCCGTCAGGCCACTCTGCCATAAAGCCCCGACTGGTGGAGGGCTGCAGTGATGGTTGACTTTCTTCAACTTTCTCCCATCTCTGGAGCTCAGCCACAGTGATCTTTGGGTTCTTCTTTACCTCTCTCACTAAGGCTCTTCTCTCCCGATAGCTCAGTTTGGCCGGACAGCCAGCTCTAGGAAGGGTTCTAGTCATCCCAAACGTCTTCCATTTAAGGATTATCGAGGCCACTGTGCTCTTAGTAACCTTAAGTGCAGCAGAAATTTCTGTTGTAACCTTGGCCAGATCTGTTCCTTGCCACAATTCTGTCTCTGAGCTCTTCAGGCAGTTCCTTTGACCTCATGTTTCTCATTTGCTCTGACATGCACTGTGAGCTGTAAGGTCTTATGTAGACAGGTGTGTGGCTTTCCTAATCAAGTCCAATCAGTATAATCAAACACAGCTGGACTCAAATGAAGGTGTAGAACCATCTCAAGGACGATCAGAAGAAATGGACAGCACCTGAGTTAAATATATGAGTGTCACAGCAAAAGGTCTGAATACTTAGGACCATGTGATATTTCAGTTTTTCTTTTTTAATAAATCTGCAAAAATGTCAACAATTCTGTGTTTTTCTGTCAATATGGGGTGCTGTGTGTACATTTTAGCAAATGGCTGCAATATAACAAAGAGTGAAAAATGTAAGGGGGCCTGAATACTTTCTGTCCCCCACTGTATATATATAGATATATAATATATATATCTATATATATATACAGTATAATGTGTATATATATATATATATATATATATATATATATATATATATATATATGTACAGATGTGGATTTCATAAACACATGACAAGACTTACAACATAAATAGACCTGAGGTTTAGCCTTTGGTCGTCTAGTAGGTAAGCCAAGAAAAGGGGCCAAAAATAAGCAGGTAGGGAGTATATCTTTATTGGTTCTAAGCTCATTGAGCAAGCTTGGAGAAGGCTAGGGCCAACTCCACTTAAGAGTTCGGAATATATCTGGCGAAGCAGGCGGATTTCCATCTGCCTAGCTTCTTGATCACATGGTCTGGTACTCCGTGTTGAAATGCGGCTGAGGCTGCGCCGATCTGGAAGGAATATCCAGAATACCGCCCGGGGTCTAGGCCTAAGTTGACCAGTAGGACCCTAACATGTTTGATAAACTGGCTGCCACTCAGGGGGTTGACCGGAAAAGGCAGTAATGGGCTGGAGACTGACTGGCTGGGTAGGTGAGGAGCAGACGGTCAAGGATCGTTACTGGGCACCAGGCGTTGCTGGTCCTGAAGAAGTTGATATCTACTCTGGGTCCGGTTTGTTGCATTGTGGAGACTTTAAGATGAAGGACATAATGGTTTGGGAAGCGAGTCAGCAAGTGTCTGTACAGTACCTGACTTCTGGTACTACTCGCTAGGTCATAAAAAGCCGTAGAAAGCCAGGTAGATGGCCGCCTGGATGACCAGGCTGGGCAAGAGCCCAAATGGGGAATGTGTTGGAATTTCGGACATGCCCCTAAAGATAGCGCTTGTGATGGGTAAGCGTTTGCCGTTGGTACCGGGCTGCTGCTTATGAATTCCGCGCAGCAGGGCTTTCACTGTATGGGCTGTGGACACAGATGGCTTTCCGGGATACCGTAAGGACAGGAAATGCTGAATACCGGCTAGGTACAGCCTGATAGTGTTATGAGCGAGAGTCAGCTGTGTATGGCAATAAGATATGAAGGCAATAAGATATTCGTGAGTGACGTCGTCTGCTGTGGTTCCGGGACAAGAGGCTAGGAACCTGCAGTAGGTGTTCCAGGCCATGCTATATGCCTTAAGTGTGTTGCTAGACAGAGAGTGGTTAATGAGCCAGGTTGCATTGGCAAGATGTGGTGATGTAGTGATAATTACACCAGCCTGCGCAGAAGGGACATGACGAGGAGCGACTTGGATCTACCCTTATTAATGATGTTGGCTGTAGCCTGGTTGTCTGTTGTGAAGAGTACTGTCTGACCTGTCCACTCGTGGCCCCAGACTTGGGTTGCTGCCATAATGGGGTATAGTTCAAACAAAGACAAGGATTGAGCAAAATAAGGAATCAAGCAGATTTCTGGGGGCCAGTGACCAGCGAACCAGTGGTGGCTAAAAATAGCAGCAAAGCCTGTGGAAGCTGCAGCGTCTGTGACTACTTGTGGCCACTGGGCTGATACTGAGGGAATAAACATGGATATGCCGTTCCAGTTGATGAGGAACTCATCCCACATAGCAAAGTCCGCTATGGCTGCTGGGTCTAGTCTAAGGAATTGGTCGGGGTCCTGTACTCGGGCGAGAAAGACCAAGAGCCGCAAAATGAACGACCACCCCTGCGGAATAATCCTCATCGCAAAATTGAGCATCCCTATCAAGGACTGCAGCTGTCTTTTAGTACAGCCTTGTGACCGGGTAAAATCGTGAATGACCGACCTAACACGGGCTAGTTTGTCAGAAGGCAGGCTAGCCTGCATGTCCGGGACGATGCCTAATAAGGTGATGGAATTGCCCGGACCTACCACTTTGTGTTTGGCTATAGGCACATTGGGATTGTTGAAGACCACTCTTAGCTTGTCTAGATCTACCGGGGATATGTCTGGCTGTTGAATGAGCAGAAAACTTGTTGAGATAATGGATAAGCCTGTGGCACTGGGCCTGGTGTGATAGGATGCAAGTGAGGGACTGGGCGAAAACGTCAAACAGCCACAGGCTGCTTTTAGAGCCAAAGGTCAGCTTGGTGTTGAAATAGTAAGAATCCCTCCACTTCATGCCGTGCCACCGCCAGAGGGATGGCTCAATAGGCAGGAGCTTGAAGGCATCTGTGATATCATCTTGTGGCTGCCTCAGAGCACCAATTTGCTGTGTTGGCGGAAGATTGGCAAATTGCACAGATTGGGGAACGAAGACCAGCAAAGTGGGGACAAAACAGTTCTGTGTCTGAGACGCTCCAGTCAGTACTGATCTGGAACTGGGCGAGTCTTGATGCTGCTTTGGCTGAGAATGACCGATGGTAGTCGTAGAAGGCAAAGCCACCATATTTGTAAGCAAGATGGAGGTATCAGTCCAGCTAGTTCCTCCTGGAGGATGGAGGTATCCGCATGGAGGTATCAGTCCAGCTAGTTCCTCCTGCTGGGGGTCTCTCTAAACATCCAGCCAGGGCGAACTCGGTGACTGACAGCTTACGGCTGAGCCTGGGGTGATTCGACTTGACAACTACTAAGAGGTCACCCCAGGCGTAAGATTTGTTGTCAGCTAAGTTGTGGGCTGAGATGAGTAGGGATGCTAAATTGACGTCTTTGCCCTCTAATATATCCTTCCTGATGCTGGCAAGGGACAAGATGAGTGGGGAGGACAATAGATGGTGCACCTGCAGAAGGAGAAGCTGTCATCATGACCAAGACCAGATCAGGGAGGGCCATGGGTGGGCAAACTTCCAAAAGTGTGACTCTGATCTGGACATCCGAAACTGTTGCGGTTAAGGAGACCAAAGAATGCAGCTGGGAAATGGCCCCTGGAGATGGATTGCAGGGATGCCTGCTGGGTGCTGGGTGCTGGGCCTGGCTGCAGCTGGAGGCAGGAAGAGGAGCCTGAAAAGCTCTGCCTTCCTTGCCATAGCGGGAAAGGGAATATCCCTGCACCTCAGCTCAGAAATGAGCTTGGGGATGGTCCATCCCCTGAGGGACTGTATGCTGCCGTGCTCTGAGCCCGCGGAGGGTGACGGAGGGACAGGTGTGGAGTCCTCGCTGCCAGCCTGTGACAAAAGGCTAGAAGACAAAAGGCGGGGGTGCTCATGTTAAGAAGAGACATAGCTGTAGGATAGAGAGCAGAGTGGTAAAGAGAAAACTGGGAGAGGAAGAAAAAAGAGGAGTGCAGGAAAAGGAATGATAGGCGTAGACAGGAGCGGACAGTGTTCTGTTGCGGCAGAACTATGTAGAGTGACAATTTTGAAAACTCAGAAGAGTGCGAGGCGATTGAGGTGGGCCAGGAGGTGACTGGCCAGAAAATCGATAGCTCCGGTGCCTGTTTGTGGCAAGTACAAACCTAAAGACCAGAACCCCGGGGCGTACTGGGGCGAGAAGATGAATTCTGGTACAGCCTACATAGGAATGTTGCTGTCTGTAGTGGGTGACGTATGCTCGGCCTGCTAACACTTGCACTGCCAGCAAGCCTACTATTAAGCGACCTTGTCTGCGAGGTGAAGGGGCGTTCTTCGAAAATAGAGTGTCATGTATAGACAGGGAAAAGGGAAAGGGAATATCCCTGCACCTCAGCTCAGAAATGAGCTTGGGGATGGTCCATCCCCTGAGGGACTGTATGCTGCCGCGCTCTGAGCCCGCAGAGGGTGACAGAGGGACAGGTGTGGAGTCCTCGCTGCCAGCCTGTGACAAAAGGCTAGAAGACAAAAGGCGGGGGTGCTCATGTTAAGAAGAGACATAGCCGTGGGATAGAGAGCAGAGTGGTAAAGAGAAAACTCGGAGAGGAAGAAAAAAGAGGAGTGCAGGAAAAGGAATGATAGGCGTAGACAGGAGCGGACAGTGTTCTGTTGCGGCAGAACTATGTAGAGTGACAATTTTGAAAACTCAGAAGAGTGCGAGGCAATTGAGGTGGGCCAGGAGGTGACTGGCCAGAAAATCGATAGCTCCGGTGCCTGTTTGTGGCAAGTACAAACCTAAAGACCAGAACCCCGGGGCGTACTGAGGCGAGAAGATGAAGTGTAGTGGGTGACGTATGCTCGGCCTGCTAACACTTGCACTGCCAGCAAGCCTACTATTAAGCGACCTTGTCTGCGAGGTGAAGGGGCGTTCTTCGAAAATAGAGTGTCATGTATAGACATATGTGACAGAAAACTAACGCCTGGAGAGCAAGTCCAATGATGTATGTGAAGTAACAGTGTAGTGCAAGGGTGCTGCAGAGCGATGTGATAGAGAAAATCTGTGAACTACACACCTGACTGACGCTCTAGTAGCGAGGTCCTGGTTAGGATGGAAGCTCAGTCGACCGGAAACACTTGCAGTAGGGGTGACATAAGTGCAACAAGATTTTTTTTTTTTACTCCCCCTTTTTGTGCCCTTTGTATGCAACTGGCCCTGGTGAAGATGCAATCATTGCATTTTTTTTTCTTTTTTTGTTTTTTTTACCTGGGAAATAACGTCCAACCTGGTACAGGATGGAACCTGAACTCGACTGACCTGAGGGAGAAAGACAGACGAAAAATAATGAGTGGTTCGTATGAATGCCACTGGAGACAAGTGGCCGATTAAGTGCCACTAAAATGAAGTGTGGTTGTGTGAGTGCCACTGAGTGTGCTTGCAGCGATTTGCAAGAAGTTATGTTGAGATGTGTACTTGCAGCGTTTGCAAGGAGTTTAGGCTGAGATGCATGTTTGCAGCATAACAAATGGGTAACTGCTGAGATGCGTGTACTTGCAGCAATTGCAAGGAGTCTATGCTGAGAAGCCTGTTTGTAGCAAATGCAATGGGTATATGCTGAGATACGTGTTTTGCAGCGATTGCTAGATGCGTATTCTTGCAACGATTGCAACAAAGGTAACCTACTGATAGGGGAAAAGAAAAGGATAGCAGAAATAGTATGTGTAGGAACGAACTGTGAAAATAGCATACGTAACGAATCGTAGATTCATGATAGAGGGTGTTATGAATTGGTGTGTGGAATAATCGTTAATCCGAACCGTTATGACACCAGTGCGACTAGGTTCGGTTTGGAGTGTGATGCATGTAGCTGCTGACGCGATCCGAATCGGTCAGAGCAGTGATATGAATAGTGAATTGTAGGGTGTGGTACGAACCGCTACGAATCGGTGCATGGGATGCGAGTGATGCAAGCGTTGTGCCACCAAGGTGACTAGGCTCGAATCGGAGTGATGCATATGGCATGAATTGATATGAACCGGTGAGTGAGACAACGAATCGTTAGTAGGGTGTGGGGGTGAGCAGTATGAATCGGTGCGGGATGTATCCGATGCGAACCGTTGTGCCGCTTATGCGACTAGAGAATCGCGCACTGGAACCTACAGTGAGCAAGGGCGAGTGGTCAGCTTAAATACCTACCGGGCTCCTCCCATAAATTCAGGCCACAATACTGGCCTTCTAATATATATACATTCATATATATATATATATATACATCCATATATATATATATATATATATATATATATATATATATATATATATATACATACATACATACACTCTCTGCATTCAGAGTAGACTTTATATTCAGTGTAGACACTATATGCAGGCAGTGCAGGCAGTGTATTCATATATATGAGATATATTCATTCAATGTAGACTATATATACAGTGCATTCGGTGGTGTACAGTATGTAATACACTTCAGGCGGTGTATTCATATACAGTGCTGTGAAAAAGTATTTGCCCCCTTCCTGATTTTTTTTTTTTTTGCAGATTTCTCACACTTAAATGATTCAAATCATCAAACAAATGTTAATATTACACAAAGATAACCTGAGTAAATCCAAGATGCAGTTTTTAAATTATTATTTCATTTATTAAGGGAAAAAAGCTGCTCAAACCTGCCTGGCCCTATGTGAAAAAGTAATTGCCCCCTCCCATGCTGAATCATGAATGAACTGCAATTAATAGGGATGCACCGATACCATATTTTTTACGAGTATGAGTACCGATACTTTTTTTTAAGTACTCGCTGATACCTACCGCAACTGTTTTGTTTTCACTTCAGCTGTCAGCAATGGTACAAAGCATTGAAAAGTTAATTACAAATGAAATAAATAGATTTTTTTTTAATTTTGCACTTTTTCAATGTGAAATGTGTAAATATATGTTAATATATATGTGTAAAAATATTCACTAACAAAGCAAACAAAAAAAAGTTTTAATAAATTTATAAAATAGACGTGAACAAAAAAAAAACAAAACAGGAAAATAATTAAATGTAAGAGAATAGGTAGTTAATTAAGGCTGATTACAGTAAATTAAGGGTTTATAAGTCCTCATGCACACGGACGTTTTTACAGCTGCTTTTTTGAGCTTTTTTTGCAGCTTAAAAAGGCCTGTCTATGTTAGTCTATGGCTTCATGCCCACCTAGGCGTTTTTGAGCTGCAAGTGGCATAGGCGTTTTTAAGCTGTAAAAAAAACCCAGGACCAGTGGGTTCTGAAAGACGTTTTTCAGCTGTAAAAACGCTGTAACGCTGAAAAACGCTCAAAAACGCTCAAAAACGTCATTCACCAACGTTTTTTAGCGTTTTTGATCCATTGAAAAAAAAAAAAATTTGAAAAAAAAAAAAACGCTCAAAAACGCTCAAAAACGCTATTGCAAAAACGCTCAAAAAAGCTGAAAAAAGTTAAAAAAAATCACTGCAAAGATACTGGCGTTTTCATAACGTTTTTTTAACAGCCTGTGTGCATGAGGGCTAAGGAGTTAAACAGAGGAACATTTGTTCATCCCTTTGATCTGCAGATGAAGAAACAGAAAGATTTAAAAAGAAACAATATTTCTTGTTATTTTAGAGCCCATTCACACCTGAGCATTTTGTAGCTTGAAGCCTCAGGCTACAAAACGCTTGAGGGGAAAAAATACATTATTCTCTATGGAGATGGTTCACATCTCCACTCCAAGTCGCCTGAAGCCCTACGCCTGAAGCTCAAACAAGTTCTGGACCCTTTTTTGTTGCGCGAATCGGGCAGATTTGGGCGTTTCTGAAGCAGGAAGCAGATGAGAAAATCTAACAACATAGCAACAAATTATGAAACAGATGATCATTTTTCCTATTGGCTAATAAAAAAAATGCCAAAGCTCAAAAACGCCAGACAACGCTGCATGGAAACGCGCAACTATGCCCGAAAAAACGCCCGACAAAACGCCAGAAGAAATGCTCAAAAACGCTACGCTCAGGTGTGAATGCAGCCTTAGTGTTTCAGTGGCTGAGCAATGTTGTTAAACATCGCAGACTGCTTTTTTTTTACAGCCCCAATTACCGGACTTCTTTAACACTTCAGCTGTCAACAGGGGAGACCCACTGACATCTCAAAGAACCGAGCCTTAAAGTATCGGTTTCAGGTATCGGTGCATTTGCATGAGTACCGATACTTGTGCAAATACTAGTATCGGTGCAACCCTAGTGATTAACCACAATTTTTTGGAAAGCTGAGTTAAATTTCACTTGCCACACCCAGGCCTGATTACTGCCAGACCTGTTAAATCAAAAAATCACATAAATAGAAGCTGTCTGACAAAGTGAAGCTTTGAAACTAACAGATCACAAAAAGCCACACATTATGCCACAATCTAAAAAAAATCAAGAGCGGATTAGAAACAAAGCAATGTTTATGTATCATTCTGGGAAGGGTTTCAAGGCCATGTCTAAGGTTTTGGAACTCAGTGAACCATGGGGAGAGCCATTATCCACAAATGGAAACAACTAGGAACAGTGGTGAACCTTCTCAGGAGTGGCCGGCCTACAAAAATTACTCCAAGAGCATGACAACGACTCATCCAGGAGGTCATAAAAGAACCCAGAACAACATCTAAAGAACTGCAGGCCTCACTTGCCTCAGGTAAGATCAGTGTTCATGATTCAACAATAAGAAAGAGACTAGGCAAAAATGGCATCCGTGGGAGAGTTCCAAGGCCAAAGCCACTGCTGTCCAAAAAGAACACAAAGGCTCATCTCACATTTACCAAAAAACATCTTGATTATCCCCAAGACTTTTAGGCAAATATTCTATTGACTGATGAGACAAAAATTTACCTTTTTGGAAGGTGTGCGTCCCGTTACATCTGGCATAAAACGAATACAGCATTTCATAACAAGAACATCATACCAACAGTGAGACATGGTGGTGGTAGCGTGATGGTCTGGGGCTGCTTTGCAGCTTCAGGACCTGAACGATTTACCCTAATTGATGGAACCATGAATTCTGAGCTCTACCAGAAAATCCTAAAGAAGAATGTCCGGCCATCAGTTTGTGATCTTAAGCTCAAGTGCACGTGGGTTATGCAGCAGGACAATGATCCGAAACACAACAGCAAGTCCACCTCCAAATGGTTCAAACAAAGCAAAATTTAGGTTTTGGAGTGCCCTAGTCAAAGCCTGGACTTAAATCTAATTGAGATGCTGTATCATGACCTTAGACAGGCCGTTCATGCTGGAAAACCCTCCAATGTGGCTTAACCACTTGCCAACCGCCTAACGCAGATATACTACGGCAGAATGGCACGGGCAGGCAAAATCACGTATCTGATCCGTGATTTTCCTCCCGAGGGCGGGGGGTGCCGCGCCCCCCCCCCAGTGCCGGAGGCGTTCGGCATCGTTAGGGGAGCAATCCGTGCTGAGGGGGAGGCCACTCATTCATGGCCACCCCCTCGCGATCGCTGCCAACAAATGACAATCTTCCTCTGCTGCTGTAATGTAAACAGCGGTACAGGAAGTGATATCATCTCTCCTCGTGTCGGTCTTTTCATTCCGGCACCGAGGATAGAAGACATGCAAGTAAGTGCACCAACACTACACTAATAGTAGAACACTCTAGGCACACTTTTCACCCCCCAATCACCCCCCGATCACTCCCCTGCACCCTCTGTCACAGTGACACCAATAGCAGTTTTTTTTTTTTTCTTTTTACTGATTACTGCATTGGTATCATTTGTGATCGTTATAAGTGGTAGGGCAGTTAGTGGTAGACCCCTTTAGATCTAGGGTACCCCCCTAACCCCCCAATAAAGGTTTAATCCAGTGATCACCCCCCCTTGTCAGTGTCACTAAGCGATCGTTTTCTGATCGCTGTATTAGTGTCACAGGTGACACTAGTTAGGGAGGTAAGCATTTAGGTTCGCCGTCAGCGTTTTATAGCTTCAGGGACCCCCATGTACTACCTAGTAAAGGTTTTAACCCCCTGATTGCCCCCTAGTTAACTCTTTCAACAGTGATCACTGTATAACTGTTACGGGTGACGCTGGTTAGTTTATTTTTTATAGTGTCAGGGCACCCGCCGTTTGTTACTTAATAAAGGTTTAACCCCCTGATCACCCGGTGGGTGATACAAGTTAGTTTAGGGTCAGATAGGGTCTGCATCGCCCCAGGCAGCGTCAGGTTAGTGCCAGTACTGCTAACACCCACGCATGCAGCATACACCTCCCTTAGTGGTATAGTATTTGAACGGATCAATAACTGATCTGATCAGATCTATACTAGCGTCCCCAGCAGTTTAGGGTTCCCAAAAACGCAGTGTTAGCGGGATCAGCCCAGATACCTGCTAGCACCTGCGTTTTGCCCCTCCGCCCAGCTCAGCCCAGCCCACCCAAGTGCAGTATTGATCGATCACTGTCACTTTCAAAACACTAAAGGGGGGAGGGTGAACTAGAATTACATCAAGAAGACAGGTCAGTTAGGGGTCAGACATTAATGGAGGGTGGAATGGGGACAGATGGGGGGAGGGTTATGGCAGGTGTCAAGAAATCTCCCATGTTGCAAACAGCCATTGGAAACTGTAGTGCCATTTGTACTACTAAAAAATATATGAAAAACACCAGACCAAAATGTAATAATGCATTAAAGTGTTTGTTCACCAATGCCAGAAGTCTGCCAAGCAAAATAGGTGAGTTGGAAGCTCTGGTGCATGAAGTGAACTATGATGTAATCGGTATTGCTGAAACTTGGCTTCAATCCTCACATGACTGGGCTATTAATATTCCTGGCTATGCACTCTTTCGGAGAGACAGGGTAAAAAGGAAAGGTGGCGGGGTCTGTCTCTATGTGAGAAGTGATCTCAAAGCAAGTGTGAAAGAGGACCTGATTGATGGAGAGTGTGATGAGTCTGAAGCATTATGGGTGGAACTGCATATAGATGGGTGTAGTTCAAAGTTAATCATTGGAGTTTGTTATAGACCACCCAATGTTAACGAGGAGGTGGAGACTCAGCTCCTTGCACAGATGGAAAGGGCTGCAAGGGCTGGGACAGTAATAATAATGGGAGATTTTAACTACCCAGAAATTGACTGGAGTAATGGCACTGCTGGGACAGTTAAAGGGCAAAAATTTATAAACCTAGTACAGGACAATTTTATGGTCCAGTTTATTGAGGCCCCAACTAGGAATGAAGCTCTGTTGGACCTGGTAATCTCAAACCATGCAGAGCTTATTACTAATGTGCAGATAAAGGAACACCTGGGTAGCAGTGACCATAACATGATTTCATTTGATGTTAGCTGTAAACAAGAAATACATAAGGGAAAGATAAAAACACTTAACTTCAAGAGAGCAAATTTTCCAAGGATGAGGGCTGCTCTCGAGGACTTAGACTGGGAGGGAATATTGGCAGCGATAAACACAGAACAGAAATGGGAATTCTTCAAAAAGACTGTTTGGGACCTCACTGCAAAGTATATTCCCATGGGCAATAAGTTTAAAAGGCTAAAAAGAAAACCTATGTGGCTCACGGTCAAAGTTAGAAAAGCTATAAACAATAAGAAAAGAGCTTTTAAAAAATATAAAAATGAAGGAACACTAGTGTCATTTAAATGCTACAAAGAATTTAACAGAATATGTAAAAAGGAAATCAAGGGTGCAAAAATTCAAAATGGTATAAAGAGAGGGGGGGGGGTGCCGCGCTATCCAAAGGGGTCTTAGCTTATAGGTGTTAATGATAATTCCTAATATTCCTAGGTCACGAAGTTTTAAATAATCATAAACATAAAACGATCGTAAAAAATCGCATGGATTTGAGTTGAGATTATGCGTAGATATAATGACTCAAAAGTAGATGTGTTGATCCAACAAGGGATATAAATATAAACACTGATGCATATGTTGATCACAAAGTGAAAAAATATATATATAGATAAAAACCCAATTACTGCATGTGTTAAAATATTACAGTACAATATATCCAAAGTGCTCGTGCTCTTGTGTCTTAAATAAGAAAATCAAACTTGTACATATACTAAAGTGCAAAAATGGGGCAATACAATAAACAAATCATATATCAAGTGAAACAAACAAACATCAAGTGAAACAAACAAGAAAGGAGATATGGTCGCCTGATCCTCGTGTTGCGACCAGTGCGACAGTGCAAGTATTGTGTGGATGGTTAACGTGAGTAGTTAAACCCACTCTATTTGTTAGTGTCAAAAATAAATTAGTAATTCAAGTGTCCAAAAAAAATGAATGAATGGTGTTCAAAACCAGTGCTCAAACACAATAATCGAATGACAGTGGGGTGTTGCTATGCAGATCAGACACTCTATATCCTCTTCATGCAGCATGCACTAGTGTAGGTAATGGCCCCTTACCTAGCGGTGCTAGGTCAACCGCATATAAGTTGTTAACTCCCGGAGTCTTGGGTCTTTCCTGCGTCTCTGCGTCCGGACTTGCTGACTCTACAGGATCTTATTGGGGGCTGGGATATGTCTAGTAGTGGTCCTAACTGGGGTCCTAGGACAGTGCGGCTCCTAGCTCCTCCTCCACATCATGTCATAAACACCACAGTACACATAGAGCTTCACATGGGCAGCAAGTCAGTCCTGTAGGTAGGACTGACTTGCTGCCCATGTGAAGCTCTATGTGTACTGTGGTGTTTATGACATGATGTGGAGGAGGAGCTAGGAGCCGCACTGTCCTAGGACCCCAGTTAGGACCACTACTAGACATATCCCAGCCCCCAATAAGATCCTGTAGAGTCAGCAAGTCCGGACGCAGAGACGCAGGAAAGACCCAAGACTCCGGGAGTTAACAACTTATATGCGGTTGACCTAGCACCGCTAGGTAAGGGGCCATTACCTACACTAGTGCATGCTGCATGAAGAGGATATAGAGTGTCTGATCTGCATAGCAACACCCCACTGTCATTCGATTATTGTGTTTGAGCACTGGTTTTGAACACCATTCATTCATTTTTTTTGGACACTTGAATTACTAATTTATTTTTGACACTAACAAATAGAGTGGGTTTAACTACTCACGTTAACCATCCACACAATACTTGCACTGTCGCACTGGTCGCAACACGAGGATCAGGCGACCATATCTCCTTTCTTGTTTGTTTCACTTGATGTTTGTTTGTTTCACTTGATATATGATTTGTTTATTGTATTGCCCCATTTTTGCACTTTAGTATATGTACAAGTTTGATTTTCTTATTTAAGACACAAGAGCACGAGCACTTTGGATATATTGTACTGTAATATTTTAACACATGCAGTAATTGGGTTTTTATCTATATATATATTTTTTCACTTTGTGATCAACATATGCATCAGTGTTTATATTTATATCCCTTGTTGGATCAACACATCTACTTTTGAGTCATTATATCTACGCATAATCTCAACTCAAATCCATGCGATTTTTTACGATCGTTTTATGTTTATGATTATTTAAAACTTCGTGACCTAGGAATATTAGGAATTATCATTAACACCTATAAGCTAAGACCCCTTTGGATAGCGCGGCACCCCCCCCCCTCTCTTTATACCATTAGATTTGGGTTTGTGTCTGAGCCCTTGTTTTCGGTGCATGCAGCTGCCCAGTGATAGAGGTTGCATACAGGTTCATAAGTCGATTACGACTATATAACATTTTTTCCAATCTGGTAGCGCAGGAATAACCCCCGTTTTTAAAAATTCAAAATGAACGACAGATCGCAAAAAATAGTAGGACAAACCCCAAAAAATTCTTCAAATATATTAATAGTAAAAAGGTCAGGTCTGAGCATGTAGGCCCTTTACAGAATAATCTGGAGTGGGTGACTGGGGACAAGGAGAAGGCTAATTTATTAAATACTTTCTTCAGTTCTGTGTATACAAAAGAGCATGGGTAAGTTCATGTCCATAATGGGGGTGGTATTGACACAGCCCCCAATGATCCACAATGGCTCAAAAGGGATATGGTCCAGAAATATTTAGACAGAATAAAGGTGGATAAAGCACCTGGACCTGATGGCATCCACCCACGGATCCTAAAAGAATTGAGCTCTGTAATTTCAAAGCCATTGTATCTAATTTTTAGGGACTCATTAATGACAGGAATGGTACCACTGGATTGGCGCAGGGCGAACGTGGTGCCTATATTTAAAAAGGGATCAAAGTCTTTACCAAGTAACTATAGACCTGTTAGTTTAACTTCTATAGTCGGGAAGATACTGGAGCGTTTAATAAAAGACCACATAGACGAGTTCTTGCTGGAAAAAAACATTTTAAGCAACAGACAGCATGGGTTCATGAAAGACAGAAGTTGTCAGACAAACCTGATTTCTTTTTATGAAGAGGTAAGTAAAACCTTGGACAGAGGGGTGGCTGTGGACGTGGTTTACTTGGATTTTGCAAAAGCGTTCGATACAGTTCCGCACACACGGCTCATGTGTAAGTTAAAGTCTACAGGCTTGGAAATATCAGTTTGTAAATGGATAGAAAACTGGCTAAAAGACAGAATTCAGAGAGTAGTGGTTAATGATTCTTACTCTGAATGGTCTAAGGTTATCAGTGGTGTACCCCAAGGTTCAGTGCTGGGACCCTTACTCTTTAATATCTTTATAAATGATATAGGGTCTGGGATCAAAAGTAACATTTCTGTCTTTGCAGATGACACTAAGCTATGCAGTGGAATAACGTCCTTACAGGATGTCTCCAATTTACAAGCCGACCTCAATGCACTGTCTAATTGGGCGACTATGTGGCAGATGAGGTTTAATGTTGAGAAATGTAAAGTTATGCACTTGGGGGCTAAGAATATGCATGCATCATACATACTAGGGGGAGTGCAACTGGGGTAATCCGTAGTGGAGAAGGATCTGGGGGTTTTGGTAGATCATAAGCTCAATAATAGCATGCAATGCCAAGCTGCGGTTTCCAAAGCGAGTAAAGTTCTTTCTTGTATTAAGAGAGGTATGGACTCCAGAGAGAGAGATATCATTTTGCCCCTGTTCAAATCATTAGTAAGACCTCATCTGGAATATGCAGTTCAGTTTTGGACACCAGTTCTCAAAAAGGATATCGGGGAACTGGAGAAAGTGCAGAGAAGGGCAACCAAACTGATAAGAGGCATGGGGGAGCTCAGCTATGAGGAAAGATTAGAGGAACTGAATTTGTTCACTCTTGAGAAGAGGAGAATAAGGGGGGATATGATCAACATGTTTAAATATATAAGGGGTCCATATATTGAACTTGGTGTTGAGTTATTCACTTTACGGTCAACACAGAGGACAAGGGGGCACTCTTTACGACTGGAGGAAAAGAGATTTCATATCCAAATACGGAAAGGTTTCTTCACAGTAAGAGCTGTGAAAATGTGGAATAGACTCCCTCCAGAGGTGGTTCTGGCCAGCTCAGTAGATTGCTTTAAGAAAGGCCTGGATACTTTCCTAAACGTACATAATATAACTGGGTACTGACATTTATAGGTACAGTTGATCCAGGGAAAATCCGATTTCCTCTCTGGGATCAGGAAGGAATTTTTTCCCCTTCTGTAGCAAATTGGAGCATGCTCTGCTGGGGTTTTTTGCCTTCCTCTGGATCAACTGTGGGTATAGTATTGGGTATATTGGATTGTACGTTTTTTTTTTTTTTGTTTTTTTTTTTTTGTTTTTTTATGGTTGGACTGGATGGACTTGTGTCTTTTTTCAACCTGACTAACTATGTAACTATGTAACTAAACACACATAACTGCAGCGTTCGCAGAGTCAGGCCTGATCCCTGCGATTGCTAATGCCCCGTACACACGGTCGGACTTTGTTCGGACATTCCGTCAACAAAATCCTAGGATTTTTTCCAACGGATGTTGGCTCAAACTTGTCTTCCATACACACGGTCACACAAAGTTGTCGGAAAATCCGATCGTTCTAAACGCGGTGACGTAAAACACGTACGTCGAGACTATAAACGGGGCAGTGGCCAATAGCTTTCATCACTTTATTTATTCTGAGCACGCGTGGCACTTTGTTCGTCGGATTTGTGTACACACGATCGGAATTTCCGACAACGGATTTTGTTGTCGGAAAATTTTATAGCCTGCTCTCAAACTTTGCGTGTCGGAAAATCCGATGGAAAATGTGTGATGGAGCCTACACACAGTCGGAATTTCCGACAACAAGGTCCTATCACACATTTTCCGTCGGAAAATCCGATCGTGTGTACGGGGCATAACAGTTTTTTTGGTAGCGTTTTGATACAGTCGCTAACAGTCAGGAGCTTTTTTACCTGTGAGTCTCACTAGTGTACCACTAAATTTAGAGCCCAAAATGGCAAATCGAAGGTACACTAGTGAAGAGGCCTACACATTTCTGAGCATGACAGATAGTGAAGAGGAAGTCACTCATCTGTCAGATTCAGGCTCAGAATATGATCCTGTAGAGGACAGCAGCTCCATGACAGATAGCTCTGATGACGGAGTTGTGGTCCCTGCCAAGGTCAGGCGTACCAAAACCCAAACTTCTTCTTCTGTCATTGATGTGCAAGAACCGCAGGTCATTCGTATGGAGCAGAGCAGTACTACCGCCGCTATTCCTTCTGGTGAACTGGCAAGCACCAGCGGCCTAGTACACCCTGGTCGTAGTCAATCCAGCACTGCAGTATCACGTGGTGACGCGGTGAGTCCCAAAAGTGCAGTTCAAGCTGGTGAGGTGGCAAGCACAAATAGTAGTGTCCCGCTGCCACCAAGAAGACGAACAAAGGCCCGTCGTGCCCATAGTGCCCTTCCTGCTGCATTCGCCAATCCTAATTGGGAACCCACCACTTCTGCAGCACCCATACTTCCCCCATTGACTGGCCAACTCGGCATTCAGGTGGAAACATTATTCGCTGTTTTTCACCGAAGATCTCTATAGATCTATTGTGGACCAAAGCAATTTGTATGCTGGTCAATTCATCGGTGCTAATCCCCAGTCCTCCCTTGCCAGAGATTGGAAACCAATTACGGTTTCCGAATTTAAGATCTTTCTTGGCCTATCCCTCCTCATGGGCATAACCAAAAAGAGTGAGTTGCGGTCATATTAGTCCACTGACCCAATTCACCATATGCCCGTGTTCTCTACTTCCATGGCCAGGGCACGATACAAGCAGATTTTGCGATTCGTGCACTTCAACAACAATGAACTCTGTCGTCCTCGTGGAGACCCTGGATACGATCTACAAAATTCGGCCCCTCGTAAACCACTTCAACCAACGTTTTGCAGACTTGTTTACTCCCCATCAAGTTGTCTGCGTTGATGAGTCCCTGATTACGTTTTCTGGCCGCTTGTCATTCAAACAGTACCTTCCCAGCAAGCGTGCCAGATACGGGGTTAAGATGTATAAGCTCTGTGACAGGGCCACAGGCTATACATATAGTTTTATGGTTTACGAGGGAAAAGATAGCCATGTAGAGCCGACAAACTGCCCTGACTACATAGGAAGCTCTGGCAAGATTGTGTGGGACTTGGTGTCACCCTTATTCGGAAAGGGGTACCACTTGTATGTGGACAATTATTACATGAGCGTGCCACTTTTTAGTCACTTGTTTGATCAGCAGATTGGAGCATGTGGCACCGTGCGACCTAATCGCCAGGGCTTTCTCCAGCGGCTTGTCTTTGGCTGGGGGAGAGAGCCTGCTTCAAGTGTAATAACTTGCTCGCTATGAAGTGGAGGGATAATAAGAATGTTTTCGTTCTTACCTCCCTTCATGCAGACACGATGGTCCAAATTACTACGGCGACTGGTGTTGTGGAGAAACCCCTCTATGTCCACAAAATATGGGAGGGGTGGACCTCAACGACCAGTTGTTGGAGCCGTACCTAGTTGCCTGTAAGGCCAGATGCTGGTATAAGAAGGTGTCTGTTTATTTATTTCAACTGGCTTTGCTGAACGCTCATGTGCTATACAGAGCTTCAGGACAGGCTGGATCCTTCCTTAAATTCCAGGAAGAGATCGTCAGAGCCCTTCTGTTTCCAGACGGTGCTCCACCTCACCTTCCCAATCCAAATGCAGTAAGCCGGCTGCATGAGAGGCATTTTCTTTATGTCCTCCCGAGTACCCCTACCCAACGAACCCCCCAAAAAAGATGTGTCTGCAGCAAGCGCAGATATAGCCGTGACACCCGCTATTGATTGTCCTGACAATCCTGGTCTTTGCTTTGGTGAATGTTTTGAACGCTACCATACACTAGTTGAGTATTAGCATAGGGTACAGCACTGCACAGACTAGGCACACTTTCACAGGGTCTCCCAAGATGCCATCGCATTTTGAGAGACCCGAACCTGGAACCGGTTACAGTTACAAAAGTTACAGTTACAAAAAAAAGTGTAAAAAAAAAAAAAAAAAAGTAAAAAAAAAAAACAAAAAAATATAAAATAAAAAACCCAAAACTAGTTGTCGTTTTATTGTTCTCTCTCTATTCTCTCTCTATTGTTCTGCTCTTTTTTTATTCTATTCTGCAATGTTTTATTGTTATTATGTTTTATCATGTTTGCTTTTCAGGTATGCATTTTATACTTTACTGTTTACTGTGTTTTATTGTTAACCATCATTTGCTTAGAAGGTACGCCATTCAGTTGCAGCGCAGATTTATTTATCGTGACAGCAACAGCGTTTGCTCCCACGATACATAAAGCCGTGACTCCAGCGCTGTCGGAGGTGATTTCACCACCACAGTTACATACTTCAGCAAATATGCCGAAGCATGGGGGCAGCAGTGGGTGGAGGAGCGATTTGCGCCTACCTTTTGCGGGAGGATGCCCCCATGCTTCGGCATATATATATTTTAAGCACAGGTTGCGTTAAATGTTTTATTTTTTACTATGTTTTTTTTTGTATTTGCTTTGCAGGTATTTTAAGTCTTACTGTTATACTGTAATGTTACTTTGTTTTATTGTTAACCATCATTTGCTTAGCAGGTACGCCATTCAGTTGCAGCGCGGATATATTCATCTTGACAGCAACAGCGTTTGCTCCCACGATACATAAAGCTGTGACTCCAGCGCTGTCGGAGGTGATTTCACCACCACAGTTACATACTTCAGCATATATGCCGAAGCGTGGGGGCAGCAGTGGGTGGAGGAGCGATTTGCTCCTACCTTTTGCGGGAGGATGCCCCCATGCTTCGGCATATATAAATGGTGCATGTATGCTCATCATTAGAAGTGGGTGGATGGAGGGAAGTATTCTAATGGTGGGCATACCCACCGATCAATATCTTTTTTCGTTCAGCCCACAGGCTGCATGAAAAAAAAATTTACAATATATGCCACAAGGACCAGTAACGTACTGGTATGTTGCTGGAATTTGAGTGGTTATACCAGAATGATGCCTGCAGGTTTAGGTATCATCTTGGTATCATTCTTTTCAGCCAGCAGTCAGCTTTCATGTAAAAGCAATCCTAGTGGCTAATTAGCCTCTAGACTGCTTTTACAAGCAGTGGGAGGGAATGCCCCTCCCACCGTCTTCCATGTTTTTCTCTGGCTCTCCTGTCCCAACAGGGAACCTGGGAATGCAGCTGGCGATTCGGCCAGCTGACCATACAGCTGATCAGAGACCAGAATGGCTCCAATCATCTCTATGGCCTAAGAAACCGGAAGCTACGAGCATTTTATGACTTAGATTTCGCCGGATGTAAACAGCGCCATTGGGAAATTGAGGAAGCATTTTATCACACCGATCTTGGTGTGGTCAGATGCATTGAGGGCAGAGGAGAGAGCTAGGGTCTAATAGACCCCATTTTTTAAAAAAAAGAGTACCTGTCACTACCTATTGCTATCATGGGGATATTTACATTCCCTGAGCTAACAATAAAAATGATAAAAAAAAAAAAAAAAATGAAAGGAACAGTTTAAAAATAGGATAAAAAAAAAAAGCACCCCTGTCCCCCCCCTGCTCTTGTGCAAAAGCGAACGCAAGCGTCGGTCTGGCGTAAAATGTAAACAGCAATTGCACCATGCATGTGAGGTATCACTGTGAAGGTCAGATCGAGGGCAGTATTTAGCAGTAGACCTCCTCTGTAAATCTAAAGTGGTAACCTGTAAAGGCTTTTAAAGGCTTTTAAAAATGTATTTAGTTTGTCGCCACTGCACGTTTGTGCGCAACTTTAAAGAATGTCGTGTTTGGTATCCATGTACTTGGCCTAAGATCATCTTTTTTATTTCATCAAACTTTTGGGCAATATAGTGTGTCTTAGTGCATTAAAATTTTAAAAAAGTGTGTTTTTTCCCAAAAAAATGTGTTTGAAAAATTGTTGCGCAAATACTGTGTGAAAAAAAAAAAATGAAACACCCATCATTTTAATCTGTAGGGCCTTTGCTTTAAAAAAAATATATAATGTTTGGGGGTTCAAACTAATTTTCTTGCAAAACAAAAAGTGTCAGAAAGGGCTTTGTCTTCAAGTGGTTAGAAGACTGGGTGATGTGTGACATAAGCTTCTAAATGTTGTGCATAAAATGCCAAGACAGTTCAAAACCCCCCTAAATGACCCCATTTTGGAAAGTAGACACCCCAAGCTATTTGCTGAGAGGCATGTCGAGTCCATGGAATATTTTATATTGTGACACAAGTTGCAGGAAAAAGACAATTTTTTTTTTTTTTTTTGCACAAAGTTGTCACTAAATGATATATTGCTCAAACATGCCATGGGAATATGTGAAATTACACCCCAAAATACATTCTGTTGCTTCTCCTGAGTACGGGGATACCACATGTGTGAGACTTTTTGGGAGCCTAGCCGCGTATGGGACCCCGAAAACCAAGCACCGCCTTCAGGCTTTCTAATGCCCCGTACACACGGTCGGACTTTGTTCGGACATTCCGACAACAAAATCCTAGGATTTTTTCCGACAGATGTTGGCTCAAACTTGTCTTGCATACACACGGTCACACAAAGTTGTCGGAAAATCCGATCGTTCTAAACGCGGTGACGTAAAACACGTACGTCGGGACTATAAACGGGGCAGTGGCCAATAGCTTTCATCTCTTTATTTATTCTGAGCATGCGTGGCACTTTGTCCGTCGGATTTGTGTACACACGATCGGAATTTCCGACAACGGATTTTGTTGTCGGAAAATTTTATCTCCTGCTCTCCAACTTTGTGTGTCGGAAAATCCGATGGAAAATGTCCGATGGAGCCCACACACGGTCGGAATTTCCGACAACACGCTCCGATCGGACATTTTCCATCGGAAAATCCGACCGTGTGTATGGGGCATTAGAGTATACATTTTTGATTTCACTCTTCACTGCCTATGACAGTTTCGGAGGCCATGGAATGCCCAGATGGCACCCCCCCCCCCCCCCCAAATGACCCCATTTTGGAAAGTAGATACCCCAAGCTATTTGCAGAGAGGTATGGTGAGGATTTTGCAGACCTCACTTTTTGTCACAAAGTTTTGAAAATTGAGAAAAGAAAAAAAAAATTTTCTTGTCTTTCTTCATTTTCAAAAACAAATGAGAGCTGCAAAATACTCACCATGCCTCTCAGCAAATAGCTTGGGGTGTCTACTTTCCAAAATGGGGTCATTTGGGGGGGTTTGTGCTATCTTGGCATTTTATGGCCTTCAAAACTGTGATAGGTAGTGAGGAGTGAAATAAAAAATTTACGCCCTTAGAAATCCTGAAGGCGGTGATTGGATTTCGGGGGCCCGTATGCAGCTAGGCTCTCAAAAAGTCCCACACATGTGGTATCCCCATACTCAGGAGAAGCAGAAGAATGTATTTTGGAGTGTAATTCCACATGTTCCCATAGCATATTTGAGCAATATATCATTTAGTGGCAACTTTGTGCAAAAAAAAAGGTTTGTCATTTTCCCGCAACTTGTGGCAAAATATAAAATATTCCATGGACTCAACATTCCTCTCAGCAAATAGCTTGGGGTGTCTACTTTCCAAAATTGGGTCATTTGGGGGGGGGGGGGGGGTTGTGCCATCTGGGTATTTTATGGCCTTCAAAACTGTGATAGGTAGTGAGTAGTGAAATAAAAAATGTATGCCCTTAGAAATCCTGAAGGCAGTGGTTGGTTTTCGGGGCCCCATATGCGGCTAGGCTCCCAAAAAGTCCCACACATGTGGTATCCCCATACTCAGGAGAATCAGCAGAATGTATTTTGGGGTGCAATTCCACATATGCCCATGGCCTGTGTAAGCAATATATCATTTAGTGACAACTTTGTGCAAAAGAAAAAAAGTTTGTCATTTTCCTACAACTTGTGGCAAAATATAAAATATTCCATGGACTCAACATGCCTCTCAGCAAATAGCTTGGGGTGTCTACTTTCCAAAATGGGGTCATTTGTGGGAGTTTGTGCCATCTTGGCATTTTATGGCTTTCAAAACTGTGATAGGTAGTGAGGAGTGAAATAAAAAATTTTCGCCCTTAGAAATCCTAAAGGTGGTGCTTGGTTTTCGGGGCCCCGTATGCGGCTAGGCTCCCAAAAAGTCCCACACATGGGGTATCCCCATACTCAAGAGAAGCAGCAGAATGTATTTTGGGGTGTAATTCCACATATGCCCATGGCATGTTTGAGCAATATATCATTTAGTGACAGCTTTGTGCAAAAAAAAAAAAAGTTTGTAATTTTCCCGCAACTTGTGTCAAAATATAAAATATTCCATGGACTCAACATGCCTCTCAGCAAATAGCTTTGGGTATCTACTTTCCAAAATGGGGTCATTTGGGGGGGTTTGAGCCATCTTGGCATTTTATGGCCTTCAAAACTGTGATAGGTAGCGAGGAGTCAAATCATGGTTTTCGGGACCCCATATGCGGCTAGGCTCCCAAAAAGTCCCACACATGTGGTATCCCCATACTCAGGAGAAGCAGCTAAATGTGTTTTGGTGTTCAATCCCACATATAACCATGGCACGTATGAGCAATATATCATTTAGTGACAACTTCTTGTAATTTTTTTTTTATCATTATTCAATCACTTGGGACAAAAAAATTTAATATTCAATGGGCTCAACATGCCTCTCAGCAATTTCCTTGGGGTGTCTACTTTCCAAAATGGGGTCATTTGGGGGCGGGGTTTGTACTGCCCTGGCATTTTAGCACCTCAAGAAATGAGATAGGCAGTTATAAACTAAAAGCTGTCTAAATTCCAGAAAATGTACCTTAGTTTGTAGACGCTATAACTTTTGCACAAACCAATAAATATACGCTTATTGACATTTTTTTTACCAAAGACATGTGGCCGAATACATTTTGGCCTAAATGTATGACTAAAATTGAGTTTATTGGATTTTTTTATAACAAAAAGTAGAAAACATCATTTTTTTTCAAAATTTTTGGTCTTTTTCATTTATAGCGCAAAAAATAAAAACCACAGAGGTGATCAAATACCATCAAAAGAAAGCTCTATTTGTGGGGAAAAAAAGGACGCAAATTTCGTTTGGGTACAGCATTGCATGACCGCCCAATTAGCAGTTAAAGTGACACAGTGCCCTATTGTAAAAAGTGCTCTGGTCAGGAAGGGGGTAAATCCTTCCGGGGCTGAAGTGGTAATTAAGACAATGCTGCAAAGAAGAGTGGGCCAAAATTGCTCCACAGCAATGTGAAAGACTCATTGCCAGTTATAGCAAACGCTTGATTGCAGTTGTTGCCGCCAAGGGTAGCACAACCAGTTATTAGGTTTAGGGGGCAATTACTTTTTCACAGCATTGTATATATATATATATATATATATATATATATATATATATATATATATATATATATATACAGTGGGGACTGAAAGTATTCAGACCTCCTTAAAGTTTTCACTCATTGTTATATTGCAGACATTTGCTAAAATCATTTAAGTTCATTTTTTTCCTCATTAATGTACACACAGCACCCTATATTGACAGAAAAACACAGAATTGTTGACATTTTTGCAGATTTATTAAAAAAGAAAAACTGAAATATCACATGGTCCTAAGTATTTAGACTCTTTGCTGTGACACTCATATATTTAACTCAGGTGCTGTCCATTTCTTCTGATCATTCTTTAGATGGTTCTACACCTTCATTTGAGTCCAGCTGTATTTGTTTATATTGATTGGACTTGATTAGGAAAGCCACACACCTGTCTGTATAAGACCTTACATGTCAGAGCAAATGAGAGTCATGCGGTCAAAGGAACTGCCTGAAGAGCTCAGAGACAGAATTATGGCAAGGCACAGATCTGGCCAAGGTTACAAAAAAATTTCTGCTGCACTTAAGGTTACTATGAGCACAGTGGCCTCCATAATCCTTAAATGGAAGACGTTTGGGACGACCAGAACCCTTCCTAGAGTTGGCCGTCCGGCCAAACTGAGCTATCGGGGGAGAACAGCCTTGGTGAGAGAGGTAAAGAAGAACCCAAAGATCACTGTGGCTGAGCTCCAGAGATGCAGTCGGGGGATGGGAGAAAGTTGTAGAAAGTCAACCATCACTGCAGCCCTCCACCAGTCGGGGCTTTATGGCAGAGTGGCCTGACGGAAGCCTCTGCCCAGTGCAAGACACATGAAAGCCCGCATGGAGTTTGCTAAAAAAACACCTGAAGGACTCCAAGATGGTGAGAAATAAGATTCTCTGGTCTGAGGAGACCAAGATAGAACTTTTTGGCCTTAATTCTAAGCGGTATGTGTGGAGAAAACCAGGCACTGCTCATCACCTGTCCAATACAGTCCCAATAGTGAAGCATGGTGGTGGCAGCATCATGCTGTGGGGGTGTTTTTCAGCTGCAGGGACAGGACGACTGATTGCTATTGAGGGAAAGATGAATGCAGCCAAGTACAGGGATATCCTGGATGAAAACCTTCTCCAGAGTGCGCAGGACTTAAAACTGGGCCGAAGGTTTACCTTCCAACAAGACAGTGACCCTAAGCACACAGCTAAAATAACAAAGGAGTGGCTTCACAACTCCGTGACTGTTCTTGAATGGCCCAGCCAGAGCCCTGACTTAAACCCAATTGAGCATCTCTGGAGAGACCTAAAAATGGCTGTCCACCAATATTTACCACCCAAACTAACAGAACTGGAGAGGATCTGCAAGGAGGAATGGCAGAGGATCCCCAAATCCAGGTGTGAAAAACTTGTTGCATCTTTCCCAAAAAGACTCATGGCTGTATTAGATCAAAAGGATTCTTCTACTAAATACTAATACTAAATGTCAACAATTCTGTGCTTTTCTGTCAATATGGGGTGCTTTGTGTACATTAATGAGAAAAAAAATTAACTTAAATGATTTTAGCAAATGGCTGCACTATAACAAAGAGTGAAAAATTTAAGGATTTAAGAGGGTCTGAATACTTTCCGTCCTTATATATATATATATATATATATAAGGTCTAGAGTGTGTGTGTGTGTGTATATATATATATATATATATACTCTGCATTCAGTGTAGACTATATATACAGTGCATTTGCCAGTGTACAGTATATAATACACTTCAGGCAGTGTACGCAGTATAAAATACAGTTTGTACAGTTTCTAATACACTTGAGGCAGTGTACACAGTATATAATACAGTGCAGCTGGTGTACAGTTTCTAATACAGTGCAGGCGGTGTACACAGTATATAATACAGTGTGTACAGTTTATAATACACTTCAGGTGGTGTACACAGTATATAATACAGTGCAGCCGGTGTACGGTTTCTAATAAAGTGTAGTCGGTGTACAGTATATAATACAGTGTAGTGCGGTGTTAAAAAAAAATCCCCATCATGTCCGGAAGGCCACCAAGATGCTCACAGGCCACTAAAAGAGGGCAAGCAGCCTCTGTGTCTACAGTGAACAGTGGTGGTCATGGACATGGTGCATCTTCTGCAGCCTGGTCACGCTTGTCCTTTTTTTCTTCTGCTGGCCATGTTATTGAGCCATAACATGCAGAAGGGTTGGTGGAGTGGATAAGAAAGCCGTCCTCATCCTCTTTCATCCAGGCTCATAGTAGTTTGCCTTCCAGCGCAGCTGCCAAAGTGGCCTATTCCACTGGCTCCTTGTCCACAGTTACTCTGTAGCCCCACCATCATGCACGGAGGAGTCACCAGAATTATTCGACCATAGTGTTGGTTACATGCTGCTGGATGTGCAGCAATTTGAAGGCTCCGATGTTGGTTCCCAGGCTGAGGAACGGAGTAACCTGAGCCTAGAGAGAGGAGGTGCCACAGAAGGACAAGAAACTGGCAGTCATGTTCCCCCAGCTGCAGCATACTGCCAAGTTGCTCCAGTGACGAGGACAGAGGGGATGATGAAGTCACTGACTGTATTTGGGTGCCTGAGAGAATAAAAAAGGGATACCATCCAATTAGGTCATAAAAGTTGCCACCATCCCTGATATGATATTTCTAAGCACTGTGAGCGTCTCTTTCCCCTGTATTTTTGACTCTTCCCTCATCCGTTCGTCTCCAACCTCGAGGTTTTGTGCTTACATTTGGATACCTACCTTTGTTCCTTCCACGATATTATTATTGTTTCCCCGGTGAGTCTTGCCGAGTTCGGCGTCATACGTGTGGACCAGTGTGGACAAGCGGTGGCCAGCCATACGCCCCGTCCTCTGTTGGTATTTCGGGGCGTCCTTTACAGTTTTGCCTCCGGGACTTGGCAGTGAGCTTCTCTGACTGAATATGCTTGATGTGACTCTTCTCACAAGTTTTCCCTGATGAAGGGACTTTCTTTTCAGTCCTGAAACGTGTCGGTTCAAGTGGAAGATTGCACGAATACATATATCTTTGACAACCACACCAGCATATTAACCTTTTATACAATACTTGATTCACATGTTGATTTTTCCCGTTTTTGTATTTTGTACATTTGTATCAATAAAAATTGTTTTTTATTACTCCGTTGCCATTAAAGTCCCACCAACTATCTGAGGGGGTTACTTTATTTCCTGGGTGCCTGAGAGAAGACAAGAGGAAAGTGAGGAAGAGGAGGAGAAGGCACAACTCCAACGAGGCAGGATGTCCTCCAGGGTCAGCTTGAGGGCAGCCACCCTATTGCATCACACCACAGAGCTCCGCAGGTGCAAGGCGCTGCTGTCAGAAACCATGAAATCAGACCGAGATAGAAGTACAGTTAAATCACACTTGTTTAATAATACAAGTAAAAAAGAACAAACAGTCAAAACATAGCCAAAGTTCAGTAACTGGAACAGATAGTTAGCCAAGCCAGAAGTCAGGGATTAAAGTAGTGGAACAGCAAGCAGGATCTGGAGCCAGAAGGGATGTCAGCAAAGCCAGTCTTTAAACAGGAACGCAGGAGATATTTCTTGTGATGTTGACCAAGGCGAAGGCAGAGCTCCTCTGGACTGGATGGCTTAAGTAGGCAGGACTGATGAGCAGGATATTAACAACAGCCGAGTAACTGTGGAGAGAGATGGGAGCTGGCAATTAGCCGACAGCTGAACGGCCAGACAGCTGCTGACTCCCCGCTGACTTGCTAAAGTTCCTTGGTGTGGGCTTTTTTTGACACGTGTGCAGTAGATCGCAACATTGCCATTTGTAATCTATGTCTGAAGCAGTTCAAGCATGGCCAGAACAGCAGGCGCTTGGGCACCACATGCTTGACGAGACATATGACGACCTGCCATGCAGTCCATTGGCAACAGCACCTGAAAGACCCACATCATAGACAAAGGCGGACTCAAACCCTACTATACCTCCAGTCCTCTCAAAAACCTGCACTGAGAGGAATGAAGGTATAGTAATAGGTGTCACAAATACTTGCAGCCAATCTGCTAGCAGTACACCATCAATTGATTTCCGCTGGCAAATTTCGCTTTCCCAGTTGCTGAATCATAAAAAGAAATTCTGTCCCAACCACCCACATGCTCAGCGTCTAAATGCTAGCTTGGCCAAATTGCTAGCAATGCAACTGCTGCTTTTTCAGCTGGTAGACTCTGCCCTCGTTTGTGAATTTGTGGAATGTGCTGTACCACAGTGGCAGGTTCCAAAATGACATTTTGTTTTCACGTAAGGCCATTCCAGCTCTCCACATTCATGTAGAAGGAAATATTTTGGCCTCATTGGACAGGGCAGTAAGCTGCAAGGTTCATGTTACCGCTGACTCATGGTCCAGCAGGTATGGGCAGAATTGTCCTCTGAACCAGCATTGCTCCATAAGTGCTCAAGAGACTATGCAAGCAGTCAGGCTAAAAGATGCCATGAGATGCTTCAGCTGGTCTACCTAGGGGACAGGAGCCACACTGGGGCAGAGATTCTGTCAGCTCTGCAAGTAATTTCTGGGGTCATACAATGCCAGTGCTCGGCTGGCTGACATTCAAAGGTAATTTAACCTGCCCACCAACCACCTCATTTGTGACATGCCTACCAGGTGGAACTCACCATTTGCAATGCTGCAGTGGTTGCACACACAGCGGAGGGCCATCAATGAGTATCTGTGTGAATATGGCACCAGGACAGGGTCATGGGAGCTTGACTTCTTTTCGCCACGCCTGTGGCTACTGATCAATGATGCATGCACTGTCCTGTCACCATTTGAGGAGGCCACAAGGATGGTGAGCAGCGACAATGCATGCATCAGTGACACTGTCCCTCTAGTCTTCCTGCTGGAGCACACACTTCATGGAATCATGGACAGGGCACTTGAGGCAGAACAGCGGGAGGAAGAGGAGGACTTCCGTTCCTCTCAAAGCGCCCTTTATGCAGATAGTATTCCTGCGGGGCCGCCAAACACACAAGAAGAAGAGGAGGATTGTGTCAGCATGGATGTAGGGGATAACACACAGCAGTCTTCAAGGGACGAAGTCCCCAGAATGGTATGGTTCAGGAGGGGGGCGACTCGCTCATCCCCCCTTTCCTGGCCTGGCAGGTTGCTTGCTCGGATAAGGATCTGCAATGGATTTTTGGGGGGACCCCACATCATTTTTGTTTTTTAGTTTTGGCGTGGAGTTCCCGTTAAATTCCATACCAGACCCGAAGGCAATATCCAGCAATACTCCCCAGGAATGATATTTAAAGGAATATTTCATTTTTATTGTTTTACTTTAAGCATTATTAAAATCACTGCTCCTTGCATTGATACATGTCCCCTGGGGAAGTACCCAGGTCCCCATACACTTGTTTGGCAATAACTTGCATATAAGCCTTTAAAATAAACACTTTTGATTTTTCATGTTCGTGTCCCATAGACTTTAACGGTGTTCACGTGTTCGCACAAACTTGTTGCCTGTTCGCATGTTCTGGTGCGAACTGAACCGGGGGGGTGTTCATCTCATACCTATCATGTACTATCTACACTTTATTGATAAAAGTAGTGGGACGTCAGCCTTTACCGGCACATAAACTTTAATGGTATCCCAGTCTTAATCCGTAGGGTTCAATTTTGAGTTGGCCCACCCTTTGCAGCTATAACAGCTTCAACTTTTCTGGGAAGACTGTCCACAAGGTTTAGGAGTGTCTCTATGGGAATGTTTGACTATTTTTCCAGAAGTTCATTTGTGAGGTCAGGCACTGATGTTGGACGAGAAGGCTGTAGTCTCCGCTCTAATTCATCCCAAAAGGTGTTCTATCGGGTTGAGGTCAAGACTATGTGCAGGCCAGTCAAGTTCCTCCACCCCAAACTCGCTCATCCACACTATATTGCTAAAAATATTGGGCCACCCCTCCAAATCATTTGGTGGAGGGGGGATTATGGCGTGGTGTTGTTTTTCTGGGGTTGGGGTTGGACACTTAGTTTCAGTGAAGGGAACCCTTAAGCCCCATACACACGATTGGATTTTCCGACGGGAAATGTTGAATGTCAGGCTGTTGGCGGAAAATCCGACCGTGTGTATGCTCCATCGGACAGTTTGGCTAGCATGTCTCCAAATTTTCCATCAACAAATGCGTGTTGTCGGATTTTCCGATCATATGTACACAAGTCCGTTGGACAAAAGTCCAAAGTACAAACACGCATGCTCGGAAGCAGAAGCAGACGGTCTTGTAAACTAGCGTTTGTAATGGAGAATTAACATTCGTGACGTGGCAAATTATGAAATCTCCAAATGCAGTGCACAATTCTCTTCTTCTTTAATGGATAATAATGAAGCTGCTTTGCTGGTAATACTGATGGAGTTATTGCAAACAAATTTTCAAAGGTTTTTTTTCTAGTGATATCAAGAATAATATTATTATGTTTTTTTTTTATTTGTGCAAGTTACCACCACACCATTATCCCCTAGTTTATAAGATCAAAGATACAACTATGTTGGTGTCCCTTGTCAATTTTACATTGTATTTTTTAAAATGTAACTACCTACTCCCAAACTGTCATTTGGAGTAAAACACATAGCCAAGTATTATTGTACACAATTTTTTTATTGTGCATTAAAAAAAAAAAATTAGACATACTATTTGCCAATAGAACTTAATCAAAAAGTGCATTCTATGCATCCAAAAATATAGAAAATATACCAAATCAAATCATTATTCAACCAAAAAAATTATGGAAAAGCAATAACTCCAAGGCCAATAATAAATAACACGTTATCTCCTCCGATTCCGCAACATGTCTGGTTGACGAATGGCCCTTCAGAAACAAACTGAAAAGCACGAAATGAAAAGCACAAACTGAAAAGCGCTAAATGAAAAATGCGAAAAGAAAAGCGTGAATCAACACTCACCAAAATTCTACCAACACGAAATTAGCAGAAGGAGCCCAAAGGGTGGCGCTAAAGAGCTGAAAAATCATGAAGTACGTCTAGTACAGTGGTTCTCAACCCCTCTAGTGCCATGACCCTTGATAAAATTTCCCAAGTTGTGGGGTCCCCTAACAGTAAAATTATTGCTGTACAGTGGTGACAATTGATGGGCACAGTGGCTGCGTTTGATGGCACAGTGGCGGCGTTTGCTGGCACAGTGGCGACAATTGATGGGCACAGTGGCTGCATTTGATGGCACAGTGGCGGCGTTTGCTGGCACAGTGGCGACAATTGATGGGCACAGTGGCTGCATTTGATGGCATAGTGGCGGCGTTGCTGGCACAGTGGCTACAATTGATGGGCACAGTGGCTGCGTTTGATGGCACAGTGGCGACGTTTTAATGTTTTTTTTTCCAGATTTTTTCAGTTTGTTTGCACCCCCACCACTGATTTATATATAATTGTTTCGGTTGGTTCCTCAAAAGTGGTTATTCCATGCCAGTGCTAGATATACAAAGTGTATAGCACCCAAACATGTATCTTGCACTGGCATGGAATAACCACTTTTGAGGAACCAACTGGGACGTTTATATATAAATGATATGTATTGTTCCATAATAAAAAAAATTCTGTCATGTCAGCATTTACTTTTAAAGAATCTATGTCTTGATTGCCCTGGTGATACACAGTACAAAATGCTTTTATAATTACTGTGTCTGACTTACCAAAAATCACAGGTGTTCCTTCAGATTGAGCAAGTGACGTTTCGTCCCCGCCCTCTTGGTACACTCGTCCGCAGCAAGCGGACTTCGGTGGTGTAAAAAGATGTCCGCTTGCTGACTTCTAAGTGTAGCCCTACTGCGGAGGATAGTACCAAGATGGCGGCAACGGAACGTCACTTCCGTGCAGTCTCTCCTCTCCAAGAATTGATATCTCGCTGGCCGAGACGGACAGACTCCGGCAGTAACTTCGGGTCCGTCTCGGCCAGCATTCGCGACCCCCTGGTAAATCGGCAATCGACCCCCCAGGGGGTCGCGACCCCCAGGTTGAGAACCGCTGGTCTAGTACATCACTACATTCGTAATTGTTGGCCAACATTTGTGTGACCGTGTGTATGCAAGACAAGTTTGAGACAATGCCCTTCGGACAAAATTCCACAGACAATTTCATGCGCCCAACTTTGTGGGAACAGTTTGGGGATGGCCCCTTCCTGTTCCAACCTGACTGTGCTCCAGTGAACACAGCAAGGTCCATAAAGACATGGATGAGCAAATAGAACACCTTTGGGATGAATTAGAGCGGAGACTGCGAGCCAGGCCTTCTCATCCACATAAGTGCCAGACCTCACAAATGCACTTCCTCAAAGAATGATCAAACATTCCCATAGACACACTCATAAACCTTGTGGACAGCCTTCCCAGAAGAATTGAAGCTGCTTTAGCTGCAAAGAGTGGGGCAACTCAATATTGAACCCTACGGACGAAGACTGGGATGTCATTGAAATTCAAGTGCATGTAAAGGTAGGCAGCCCAATACTTTTGGCAATATAGTGTATGTATATGCTGTATGAATATACTAAGAAACAGAATCGGCTTTTCTATTCATCTGCAATTTTTACGCAAATAGACATGCCAAATTGCCAATACATGCCAAAATGCCAAGACTATACTTAAGCCCCGTAAACTGTCTGAATGAGGAGCAGCATCAGCTGGTTCAATAGAAATCAGCCGACGTGTACTGCAACCAACTTCTGTGGAAGGGACATGACCAAAAAAGGTCTGCCAACTGGCTCCTGATCGGCAAATGGCTGAAAGCGCTGACCAGAGTGTTCTGGCAGGGGGGCCGTCCTCCTGTCAGAACACAATAGAACAGCTTTGAAAATTGCTGTAGTAACATCAGATTGTTAGTACAGCAGCTCCGACCTGAGCTGTCATTTTTTTTTTGTTCAGCCCGTTGGGTTGAACGAAAATAAACTAGCGGTGTGTACTAGGCTTTACTCTGGTAACCCGGCCCTTAAAAAGTAAACTTTCTTTCTAATTTGTTAACTGTTAAAAGAGTCATGTGTTCCTTACAGCAAATCTGCTGCTTCCCAAAACCAACTAAATATGGCTTCTGGAATAGAGGACTCTAAATACTTACCTCTACATTAGGCAACAAGCCTGAACTCTACTGTCTTTTAAGTATAACTAAATGTAAGCAAATTGTTTTTTCCTTTTGTGTTTTTTTGGATAGATTAGGGGAGGGTCATAGACTCCTGCCAGATTTTTTTTTTTTTTTTGCCATTTGTGTTTCATAGGGGAGATTTTCCTTTACTTCCTGTCCCATAGCTAAAACAGGAAGTGGGAGAAAAACCCTCCAAAGTGAGGGAATCTATTGTTTATCTGATTGTAGGGGTGGGAAGGCATCTCCAGGGGGCAATTTTTTGATGCTAGGTCACATGTTGACTTGTGTATACAGTAGGTATAGGTAAAGATCACCCTAAATAATTTTTCCCCCGCTGCCATTCTCTGTTGGACATTTTTTCTCAGACCCACACTCCTTATCTGTGCATCCTTTTTAATGCTGCTATGGTTTGACTACTTCTGGTGTACCATTCAGTGGGCACCTTAGGTCACTGGTATGATTGAGGGTATATAGATAAAAATAATTCTTTCTAACTGGACAAGTTATGTGAGTACAAACCTGTAACATACTATTTTATTCAGTGAGGAAATTACAGGAATTCAATGAGTTATTAATTACTGTATATGTATGATTTTATTGATGAGATCTGTCATGTTATCAAGTGAATTGATACAAAGAAATTTGGTAATCAACATATGCTATTTGTATGATGAACACAGATTTTCGGTTCCCAACTTCTCCTTCCTACTACTGCTCAGAATCTGGGTGCAGGGAGCTGAACGAGCTGTCCATGTTCACAGACCAATTGTAGGGAAAAGGAGCCACTGAACACAAAATGGGATCACTGATGTCTGCGTTTTATTAGTGCAGAGCATCAACAACCATGCATATGACAGTCTCCACCTCAGTACCGCCCCTCTAATGCATTTTACTCAATAGGGCCTGATTGTAGAGTGATTTTGCCCCGTTGCATTAGTCCTGAAGCGGGGACCGTCATAGGCATGTTCATGGACACTCTACCCTAATAAATGCAGACATCAGTTCAGTGTGCAGTGGCTTCTTTTTCCAACATATTCCATTTGTTTTTTGAGAGGGCGGGGTCCTGAAGAAGTTGCTGGTCTGCCTTGAAATGCATAGACCCATATTTCGATTTGATTCGGTTGTATTGTACCAGGCGTAAAAAGCATCACTTAGCTTACACAATATAATATACAGTGTGTATCCATTTGTTTTAATGGCTTTCATGAAACTATGATCTATGGTATATGTATATGAAATTTTAAGTACATTTATGTATAAATTAAAAGCTTGTATATTTTATACCTGTTTCAATCGTTTTTATTGTAGATTTTGACAATATGGCAAAGGATAAACAGGTTACAAATAGTAATCCACAGGCAAAAGTATTGACAGTTAAATGGTTTCTCCTTTGTACAAAGTGTATGCATGACAACACGAGGGCTAAAACAAGCATACCCCATAGAGGAGAGTATCTAGGTGGTTTTAATTCCAAAAGCGAGAGGAGTGCACCAATAATCTGATTAGACATACGGAATTACATTCTAAATACCATTGGTCTCGGTCAAGTAACAGAGGTACATTTCCATGGTACCGTAGTCTGGACTTTGTATAAATTAATATATAAATAAAACACTCTAAACAACAGACTTGGATTAAATAAGGCCACAGTTTTATTATAGGCTTAATATCAAAAAACATATATCCTTGAATATATATCATATATAAAACTATTAGTATATTATATTACTATTCATATTAGTAAATAATAATAATAAATAATACTAATAACCTAGCTATCAAAGCTCAGGTTAAAATAAATATCATCAAATATCATCTCCTCTCGAAGAGAGAGACACAATGCCTCATAAATTGAACTGCGACAGGGAGGGAGGGTGGGACAATCTTCTTCTGTTTCTCCATGTCGTCTGACAGTTTGTGGTGCAATCAACATACTTATATACCCTCCAGCACGAGCTGAGTACCGTTTATATTTAAATAAATACTTTAAAATAGACCAATCAAGAATCTTTTATATTAACCTATAAAATTCATTCTTTTATGCCTGACACGTTCCCATAGGTGGTTGTGGGGGACAGTTTTGCCCCACTTCCCACTTGTCATGGTACCGTAGTCAGGACTTTGTATAAATTAATATATAAATAAAACACTCTAAACAACAGACTTGGATTAAATAAGGCCGCAGTTTTATTACAGGCTTAATATAAAAAAACATATATCCTTGAATATATATCATATATGAAACTCAATTTTATTCAACATTACTATTCAACATTACTATTCATATTAATAAATAATAATAATAAATAATACTAATAACCTAGCTATCAAAGCTCAGGTTAAAATAAATATCATCAAATATCATCCATATGCCAGGATCACTTATGCCGCGTACACACGGTCGGACTTTTCGTCTACAAAAGTCCGACAGCCTGTCCGACATACTTCCGACGTACCTTCGGCGGACTTGCGGCAGACTTTCTTACGAACGGACTTGCCTACACACGACCACACAAAAGTACGACAGCCTAGTACGCGGTGACGTACACCAAGTCCGACGAGACTATAAAACGGAAGTTCAATAGCCCGTACGACACCCTTTGGGCTCCTTCTGCTAATCTCGTGTTTATCTCGTGTTAGTAGAAGTTTGGTGAGAGACGATTCGCGCTTGTGAGACTCGTATTTTTCAGTTCGTTTTAACTGTTGTTCAGTCTGTGCTTGTGAGGTTTGTATCTGCTTTTCAGTGCGTTTGGTCAGTTGGCATTGAGAAATCTTTGTTTTATTGGCCGCTCGTTCCTGATTTTCAGGTCGTTCTTCACAGGCCTTGGTGTTCTTCAGTGTGTTCTGTTTAGTGCGTTCTGACCAGCCGACCGTTTTGAAACCATGTTACCTGTACGTACTCGTCGTCGAGCTCGTGCATTGTATGTGCTTGGTGCTGTAGTTTATTCTTCAGCCCAAGACCAGTCCATGAACAGGGCGAGGAGGAGTTCATGGACCAAGAATTGGTTGCTTCAGCGTGACCAGTTCTGTCACATGCCTTTGCTCCGTGAGATCCGTGAGAATAATCCTGAGGATTTCAGGAACTTTCTCCGGATGACGGACCCCGTTTTTGACCGTTTGTTGGCTTTGCTGACCCCCTATATCAGCAGGCAGGATACCTGCATGAGGCAAGCCATCACTCCGGAGCAGAGGCTGGTCGCTACCTTGCGGTATTTGGCCACAGGGAGAAGCCTGCAGGACCTTAAGTTCTCGACAGGCATCTCCCCCCAGGCTCTGGGGATCATTATCCCAGAGACCTGTTCTGCCATCATCCAGGTCCTGCAGAAGGACTATATTAAGGTAAGATATTTTTCTTTTATTAGCATCACATGTTCTTTTATGTAATCTTTGATAATGTAATGTATTTCTTGCTTCAAACACTACTTACCATCATTGCAATATAGTGTGAATGTCCCCTTTTTTATCCTCACACATGCTGGATTTTTTTCCTGTTATTTTTTGTCATGCATGTATATTTTCCTTCAATAACCTTCCCAGCATGAAGTGATGGGAACATATCCACCTAGTCTACTCATTTTGAATGTATTTTGTTTGAGTGTATTTAGTGTGCTTATAATTAGCAATTAGCTAGATTTCCCAACCCCCCCACCCACCCCCACCTAAACTCAGTCCAAATAGTGTGCTGCTAATTAGCAATTATCTTGATTTCCCAACCCCCCCACCCACCCCCACCTAAACTCACTCCAAATAGTGTGCTGCTAATTAGCAATTATCTAGATTTCCCAACCCCCCCACCCACCCCCACCTAAACTCACTCCAAATAGTGTGCTGCTAATTAGCAATTATCTAGATTTCCCAACCCCCCCACCCACCCCCACCTAAACTCACTCCAAATAGTGTGCTGCTAATTAGCAATTATCTAGATTTCACAACCCCCCCACCCACCCCCACCTAAACTCACTCCAAATAGTGTGCTGCTAATTAGCAATTATCTAGATTTCACAACCCCCCCCCCACCCTCGTAAAAATTTGCTTGAATGTTCTGTGGTGTTGATTTGTCTAAAGCAAATATATGTTGCAGTTTGCAAAATGCATGTGCACTCTACAAGTGCATTTGTTCCAGTGCTTTAGTAAATGAGCAGAAGCTCTGCTGATTTCCATCATCAAATCATATGCAAGCCTCAAAGTGTTTTCATTAATTGCCCTTGCCTGTGATTGTGTACTCCTTGCAACATGAATGCCTTTTTACATTACCTCATTTACTGTAAGCTGGTTAGCAACTGCACCTGCAGAGTGCGACAACTGCAGTCTTGTAGCCTTTTTAGTCCCTAAATTCCTGCGTGTCCTAAAAGTAATCTTTTTTAGGGATTTCACAACCCCCTAAAATGTAATCAATGTTCCATCAGAGGGGGTGAGCAATCTGATAAGTGTGCCTTTCCATATTAGTTATTCCAGAAGAATTAAATTATTTAATGTTATACTGATGCTGGGGAATAATGTTTTTAATTGTCTAATTTTCTTGCAATGTTAGCTTCCAAATTAATTGATTTTGGTTTTCTTGTTTGATTCCCCAGTTTCCTTCAACGCCACAGGAATGGCAGACTGTGGCATCCCATTTTGCCAGCCGTTGGGACTTTCCCAATTGTGGAGGGGCTATAGATGGGAAACATGTCCACATTGTGCCACCACCCCATTCGGGGTCATACTATTTTAATTATAAGGGGTTCCACAGTATTGTTTTAATGGCGGTGGTGTCGGCACACTATGATTTTTTATATGTGGACGTGGGGAAGAATGGCCGGATGTCGGATGGAGGAGTATTTGCCCAGACGGAGTTCTGCCAGCGTCTCCAGAGTGGTGGCCTGGGATTGCCACCTGATGCGGATAACGTGGAAGGACTCCCCTTTGTCTTCATTGCCGATGAAGCCTTCGCTCTCAGCAAGCACCTCATGAGGCCATTCCCCCAAAGAACCCTCACCCCGGAGAGGAGGGTTTTTAATTACCGGCTGGCCAGAGCTAGAAGAGTAGTTGAGAATGCGTTTGGAATTCTGGCCAGCCGGTTCCGCCTGTTTCAAACAGCCATTAATTTGGCGGAATACAAACTTAATTTTATCATTTTATCGTGCTGCATTCTGCACAACTTTTTAAACAAACATTCTCCGAATTATATTTATTTATTTATTTATTTATTTCCATTACTTATATAGCGCTGTCAGTTTACGCAGCGCTTTACATATACATTGTACATTCACATCAGTCCCTACCCTCAAGGAGCTTACAATCTAAGGTCCCTAACTCACATTCATACATACAAGGGACAATTTGGACAGGATCCAATTAACCTACCAGCGTGTCTTTGGAGTGTGGGAGGAAACCGGAGTACCCGGAGGAAACCCACGCAGGCACAGGGAGAACATGCAAACTCCAGGCAGGTAGTGTCGTGGTTGGGATTCGAACCAGGCACAGTTGGGCCTGAGGCCGGACAAATAGATGCCAACCTTACGGGCCTGGATACTGTCCGTACTGGCTTGGCCCCCCAAAGTGCCCGTCAAGTTAGACAGCAATATGTTAATTATTTTATGGGTAGGGGGGCCATTGCAATGGGCCAGGATATATAATTTTTTACAATAAAAAAAATATTGAGGAAATCTTGCATTGTATTTATTGCTTGCCTTTCTTTTGGGCTGTCTCCTAGGTTATGGTCGAGCAGTTGTAGTGCCAACTGTATTTTAATTTTAAATGTCTAAATAAGCTCCATTGCCACTGTAAACAACTTTTTTACAATTATAACCAAACTGATACTGAGCCTTGAAATAACAAACCACACATTTATTTCATTCCTATAAGGAGATGTTTTTATTAATGGTTGTTATGCATTCAGTTCTGCATTTAGTATAAAATGTTCATAGACAAAAATATAATGATATCTTAATAATGTAGAAAAATATAATTATATTTAAATATTTCTACCTAATCCACAAAAAAATATTTTTGGCTTTTTGATTTTCGCAAACAGGCTTTTTTTGTTTTTTTTTTGAAAATCAAGTTTTGTTATTTTTTTTGTTTTTTTAAAATCAAGTTTTTTTTTTTTGTTTTTTTAAAATCAAGTTTTATTTTTTTGTTTTTTTTTGAAAATCAAGTTTTGTTATTTTTTTTTGGTTTTTTAAAATCAAGTTTTATTTTTTTTGTTTTTTTAAAATCAAGTTTTATTTTTTTTGTTTTTTTAAAATCAAGTTTTTTTTTTTTTGTTTTTTTTTTGAAAATCAAGTTTTGTTATTTTTTTTGGTTTTTTTAAAATCAATTTTTTTTTTTTTTTTTGGTTTTTTGAAAATCAAGTTTTGTTATTTTTTTTGGTTTTTTAAAATCAATTTTTTTTTTTTTTGTTTTTTTAAAATCAAGTTTTTTTTTTTTTTTGGTATTTTTTGAAAATCAAGTTTTGTTATTTTTTTTGGTTTTTTAAAATCAATTTTTTTTTTTTTTTTTTGGTTTTTTGAAAATCAAGTTTTGTTATTTTTTTTGGTTTTTTAAAATCAATTTTTTTTTTTTTTTTTTTTTGGTTTTTTGAAAATCAAGTTTTGTTATTTTTTTTGGTTTTTTAAAATCAATTTTTTTTTTTTTTTTTTTGGGGTTTTTGAGAAAATCAAGTTTTATTTTTTTGTGGATTTTTTAGGTATTTACGAGAAACAGCCCTCCTTTTTTAAATTAGGTTAAACAGCCATTTATGTTCAGCCAAAAAAAGAAAGAGAAGGCCCAGAATGGGGTCAGCAAAACAGGAAATGAAGGACATGATTGATGTTTTGGGGTTTAAAAAAGGGCATTTAGATTCGACCCAAAACATCAGTCATGTCCTTCATTTCCTGCTGCATACGATCCAGCCGATTACGCATTTCATCGATGTCTTTATTCCAGGCCATTATTTGACCAATTAGCCGTTGGGCACTTTCAGAGGTGAAATAGTCACTTCTTGTTGTACCTAAAGTGGAATGAAACCAAAAAATGTCTTTAGAAATATGCACACATACATAGTTTACCTTACCATAATAAAGCTGTTGTCTCAGACACTGACCTGGTGGGGTGCCCATGTAGCCTAATTCCTCCACATCCTCGGGGGTGGTGCTGTTGCTTGAATCAAGCACAACCAGATCCCCTAAAATAGAGTAGACAAATTACATTAAACAAAAGGCAGCCATGCATAGATTAACGTAAGCTGGTGTGTCAGACACTCACCTGGTGCGGTGCCCATGTCGCCCACCTCTCCTTCCTCCACATCCTCAGTGGGACTTGGGCTGATTTCCCAATCATGTTTGGCTTGGGGTGGACTGTCTTCTTGTTGGCTGAGTGATTTTTCCCCTATGTGAAACAAAAAATTATTAATCTACTTAGCACACAGATATTTTAGTACATAGTAATTTTCCAACATTTGTAGTGAAGTGGTTTGTGTAGAGTTCCTATTTTACCTCAATATTTAAAATTATAAAGACATATCGGATAGATAGATATCAATATCTCAAAATATAGTTAATAATCTTTTGATCTCTCTCTCTCTATATCTGGAACAAAATCTCTAAATATCTAACTAAATGTAAAGAAAAAAAATAAAGATAACTTAAAATATTCAAAAAGAATGTTTTACATTTCTATATCTATCTATCTACCTATCTCTATATTTCTCTCTCTATATATATTTCTCTCTCTCTCTCTATATATATATATCTATATCTATATCTATATATATATCTATATATCTATCTATATATCTATATATAGATAGATATATAGATATATATATAGATATATATCTATATATCTATATAGATATATATCTATATATATATATATATATATATCTCTATCTATATCTATCTATATATATATATAGATATATATATATCTATATATATCTATATATATAGATATAGATATATATATATATATATATCTATATCTATATATATAGATCTATATATATAGATATAGATATAGATATATAGATCTATATATATATATATAGATCTATCTATAGATATGTAACGAGGTTTATTAAAAGATCGTTTAAAACGATGAACAAAAAATCGTATAGGAAGGAAAAGCACATGGAGCAGTATACAAGGTAATAAACACAAGAGAAAAACACGACAAGTACTTACTTTTTTTAAGAACTTTCCGGATACGTCGGTATTGATCCGGCTCCCTGAGTTTCAGGTCAGACCATCTTTTTCTCAGTTGATCTCTGGAGCGCTGGACCCCAAAAGATGCCTGCAAAGTGTCCACGACCTTCGCCATTATTTTGGCCTTGCGCAAATTTGGCCGTGCGTACGGCCCATACTTCCCATCATAGTCGTCTTTGTGAAGAATGGCCACCATCTCCACCATCTCTTTAAAACTCATATTAGAGGCCTTAAATCTAGGCCTCATAGATTTGGTTGACGTTCCAGCCTCCGGGCTGTCTCCACTACCTGAGGTCGTCAACATTTCAGGTGTCTCCGCCATTATTTAACTCCACTACGCGCCGTAACAAAAAATGGGCGGAGAACATGAGTTAAAATCGAACGTCAGGGGCGGGCGACGCAGGCGGAGTTTCACACATGCGTAGTGTATAAAGAGGGGCCTTGCGCATGTGTCGTACGTACGTTCTGTGCGTCGAATTAGGGGGCGGAGAACATGAGTTAATTTCGAACGTCAGGGGCGGGCGACGCAGGCGGAGTTTCACACATGCGTAGTGTATAAAGAGGGGCCTTGCGCACGTGTCGTACGTACGTTCTGTGCGTCGAATTAGGGGGCGGAGAACATGAGTTAATTTCGAACGTCAGGGGCGGGCGACGCAGGCGGAGTTTCACACATGCGTAGTGTATAAAGAGGGGCCTTGCGCACGTGTCGTACGTACGTTCTGTGGTAGGTGATAGTGGACCAGGACGTTACAAAACGAAGGTAATTTTAGATATATATTTTTTGGGTTTTATGGTCATGACTTTGTAGCAAGCGGCCTATATGGCTTGATAGATTGATGAGGCCTACATAGGGAGAAGATGATGAGGGGTTAGCAGAAACCTATAATAAAAGTGTTTTTTGTCTTGTGACTTCATCTTTTCCAGATATAATGAATCCCCTATTTAAGGATCCAGAGTTCCTTACAGCTTTTATTTCTAAATATCGAGAGATGAGGAATTTGTGGGAGGTGAAACACCCTCAGTATTATGCAAAGCATGTGAGGAAGTCAACGCTGGAGAGACTTCTGTCCTTTGTCCAGGCGACCATCCCGGAAGCAACAATGGAGACATTGCTCAAGAAAATTGGGGTCTTGAGGAACATGTATAAGAGGGAGCATAAGAAGATCCAGGAATCAAGGAGATCAGGAGCATCAGCAGATGATGTTTATGTACCCAGGCTGTGGTACTACAATCAACTCCGTTTTCTGGATGACCAGAATGAAGCCAGGCCATCACTTTCAACCCTTCCCTCCACCCTTCCCTCCACCCTTCCCTCCACCCCAGCAGAGGCTGATGAGGAGCAAGCTGGGTCTTCCATCCTGGATGAACCAGATATGACCATCTGGAGTCAGGTAAATTATTTTAACAAATATTTACTGTACTAATATTAATGATGTTAACTGGATGTTATAATTGTCTAAAATAATTTGTCACTCAAAATTGTGTATACATATCAATTGACAGTAGTGGCTAAATATGTTTGGCACCTGCTTGAAATAATTAGGGTGTCTGATTAGACTCTTTTATTAAAGAGATGTATTCACATTGAATTTGCTATTCATGAGAAGCAAACTGTGTGTCATTGATGAACCCAAAAAAATATACTCAAACTATTGTCCTTTTTTTATACACAGGATGAGTCCATCCAGGAGGAATGTGGGGAAAGTGGCAGGCAGGAGGAGACCGGGCCCATGGACAGCCTGGAGGAGGCCGGATTCACCATCATCCTGGAGGAGGCTGGGCCCAGTGTCAGGCAGGAGGTGGCTGCTCCCAGTGAGGTGGCTGCTCCCAGTGAGGTGGCTGGGCCAAGTGAGGTGGCTGGGCCCCGTAGGAGCCTGACCGAATCCCAAGTGCCTCCCCTCCACCTTCCCAAAAAAAGGGCCAGGAAGGGGATGGTCACACAGGACGCATCCCTGCGCCTCATGCAAGAGGCCACCCGTTTTTTAAGGAGCCCCCCCGAAGCGGAAGAATCCTATGGCTGCTACTTAGCCAGCAGGCTTCTTCAGATGGATTGGGAGCAGCGCCTCATTTGTGAGCGCCTATTTGGGGAAACAATCCATAAGGGGCTGCAGGGCACGCTAACACAAAACACCCAACTACATGAGGCAGCCCCCCCTCCTCCTCCTCCTCCTCCTCCTCCTCCTGCCACAACTGAAACACCAGAGCCACAGCCTCAAAAGAAGGCTACAGGGAAGGCTGCAGGGCAGCGTGGAGGAAAGGCTGCAGGGAAGAGAAGAAAGTGATGACCTGGGTTCAGTCTGGTCTTACAGAAGACGCAGGCTGTTGTAGGACCACAGTCTGGGGACATCTAGATCATCTGCTGGTGCTGTTGATCTCTGGGATTCTTGGACCAGATTGTGCTCCCTCTTATATGGACTCCGCAAGATCCCAATTTTCTTGTACACCGACTTTTTCCAGCGTTGACTTCCTCTTTATTTTATTTTGACCATGAATAAATGGATCTTTTTTGAGTTTAGCAAAAGACTTTATGTGTTTTCTTTTAAATCATTGATTTTACACACAATGTTAAATTAACAAGGGACAACAATCTCATTGAGTTTGGAAAAAACACACCAAAAATACATTACTAATGTTAATAATGTTCAAGTGGTAAGTCTTGAAAATAAAAAAATTTACATAACCAAAAACGGTGCTTTGGGTTAACTTTATCTAAAAACTAAAAAATAATCACTATAAAAAAAAAAAAGAATAATGGGTTCTTTGTGGTAACTTTACAAACCTAAAAAAAAAAAAAAAAAAGGGGAAAAAGTATTATTAGTATGGAAACATTGTTTTTAAAATGCATACTATATCATTCATGAGATCAAAGAGAAAAAGAATCCAGAAATCAGTTTGGGAGAACTCTGATTATGAACAGCAAAACACCTTCGTTCTTTAGAGCATTCGTAAAGAAGAAATAAAATGCGCTGCATTCAACGATCACAGATTTTGCAGCGTGATGAATGTGCTACCTACAATACGAACACTAGTTTTACTAGACCGAGTGCTTCCGTTTAGTTTTTGCTTATGAGCATGCGTCGTTTTTTTGTCCGTCGGACTAGCATACAGACGAGCGGACTTCGGGGTCCGTCGTAGTTACGACGTAAAGATTTGATGCATGTTTCAAATCTAAAGTCCGTCGGATTTGAGGCTAAAAAAGTACGTTGAAAGTCCGGAGAAGCCCACACACGATCGGATTACCAGCCAGCTTTAGTCCGTCAGCGTCCGTTGGACTTTTGTAGACGAAAAGTCCGACCGTGTGTACGCAGCATAAGGATCACCTCCCCACCTTCAGAGCGGCCAATTCAATACAAGTCTGCAAGTCTAAATTAAAAATGTCTAAAGCGATATCGAACAAATGAGTACCATCCGAGCGATAAAATCCTGAAATGCCCCCTTCTAGATCATGTCTAAAAGACAGGCCATTTAAGGAATTCATAAATTTGGCTATAGTCCTATTAATCCTTTTTCTCACTTTTTTGAAAAATTTAAGCTCTGTGGAAGCCAGCCAAAACAATCTTGGAACAATTTCTGAATAAACCAAGATTGCTTCCGGAAAAACAGAATGAATGCACAAAAAATCAATTTTAATCTGTGAAATAAGGTCAAAGGTTTTGCAATGACCAACATCATTGCCCGCCAGATGCAAAACAATGATGTCAGGAGAAGGCCAAGAAATATATAATAATGACAAAGTCTCCCTTAAACCATTTCATCCCCTTTTTGCCATACCACCAAATTCGAAAGTCCGATAAAGGAAGACCCAAATTAGAGCCGTAAATCCTTCTGAAAGCACGATGGTGAAACCAAAACACATACGATGTCCAATAACCCAAACATTGAACTTGACACCTGGAAATTTCAAAATGAAACATTAAGGCGTACATAGCATAGATAACAATCCGACTTCCACCCACCTAAATTTTTTATTTCATCACTAGACAAACCCAACTCGGCTCCGTAGCAGCACCGACTCTAAACGAGTGCGATGAAATACACATGGCTCAAAAGAGCAGAATTAATAGGCAGTCTATGATCGGGCACAAAATTACTTTTTTCGATAACCTTTTAACGCTTGTTGAACCGAAAAAAAATTTGACAAGAAGGAAAACCCCTTAATTTCAGAACAAAGGAAACATCACATAATGTTTTATGAATATGAGAACAAGAGGAATTTTGAGACAATAAAAAATTTAAAAACGCCAAAACTAAACTCTCCAAAAATTCCGCAGATAAACTATTAGACTGTCTCAAAAAACGAAACCACAGAGACCACGTGACTCAATAACTCGCCCACGTGCAGCGATAGAATTATGAACAGCCGAACTTATGAACCCTAGATCAAGTTCCATAAGAAATCCGGGCATGGGGCACCATCCATGTCTGCTTCCGGCACCAGGGCATGAAACCGATCCAACTGTAAACGTGATAAAGCTTCAGCCACAGTGTTGAAATTACCAGGAAAATACTTAACTTTCAACCATACATTCAGCGTTAAACATCTAAAAACTAAGTGACGTAACAAAGCAATCACAGGTAAAGACTTTGAAGACAAACAATTAATAGCGTACACAACGCCTTTATTGTCCGAATGAAGCAAAATGCGACGATTCCGAAAAGCCTCACCCCATAGTTCCAAAGCCACTACCACAGGGAAAAACTCCAATAAAACTACTATCTTCGTAAAACCCTTAACATGCCAAACCTCCGGCCAAGTATCTGCAGACCAACGTCCCTGCCAGTATGCACCATAACCTATCGCACCTGAAGCATCAGTAAATAAATTTAAAGCATCAGCCAAACAAAAGGGGGCCTGCCACACAGAACGACCATTAAACAAAGCTAAAAAAAGTTTCCAAATAAACAAATCTTCTTTAATAGACACCGTCAAGCGAACAAAATGCCACGGAGAATGAACTCCAGCAATAGCCCGATACAATCTCTTAGAAAAAAACCCTACCCATAGGAATAACCCGAGACGTAAAAGCCAAAAGGCCCAATAAAGATTGTATCAATTTTCAAACTTTAGTCCCGGAGAGAACAAAATATAATAAAAAACAAATTTTCTTCACTTTTGCCATAGGGAGACGAAATTCCATCTGTATAGTGTCTATAGTGACACCCAAAAATTCTAAACAATGCGTAGGTGGCACAACTTTTTCAGGAGCCAACGGAACACCAAACCATTTGCAAATGATTTTAAACTCAGTAAATAAATATAAACATTCCATTGAGTCATCCTTACCAACAAACAAAAAAAATCATCCAAATAATGAAGCATGTTAACTGAACCAGACTGCGAACTGACCACCCACTCCAAAAAGGTTAAAAACATTTCAAAATATCTGCAGGACAATGAACAGCCCATTGGTAGGCACTTGTCAAAATAATATTTCCCCTGAAAATAAATACCCAATGAATTAAAGGCCGATGGATGAATCGGCAATAATCGCCCGCCCACTCTCCTAATAATTTCCAATGTATCATCAAATGAAGAATAGGACACCAAACAAAATTCAGGATCTATTTAATCATTCAAAGAAATACCATCTAGGTATGATAAATTGTGAATTAGTCGAAAAGAATTTACTTCTTTCTTAGGAACAATTCCCAGGGGCGAAATACAAAAATTAACAAACGGTGGCTCCGAAAAAGGGCCCCCCATTCGTCCTGCAGAAATTTCTTTACAGAGTTTATCAGAAACCACATCTTCGTAAATATCAACAGAAGATAAATTATCATAAACTGAGCAACCAAAACCAGAAAACGAAGGCAATGGAAAACCTTCCAAAAAACCCTCAATTAGAAATGCTGCTGACACTTGATTTGGGTAACGAATAAGCCACGGCAGCATGTTTTCTAAGATCACGGGAGTCATTGCTTTTAAGAAAGGACTCCTTCGAAGGAGTATTATCACCAATAGCTATTTTTTTAAAACATCTAGCTGCTGAATGTGCACTCGAACAATGCGCACATTCATGCTTGTATTTACAAGTAGCTGGCCACTTACACTGACCATCATTAAAATTAAAACATAAACCTTTACGAAATCCAACAGGGTTTGCAACAACTGGCTTAGAAAACTGAGATCTTTGCGGCAATAGTAGGTTTAACCAAAAACCCACATCTTTCATTCCCCATTTAAGAGACTGATGTACTGCCAATTTCTGTCGAAACGATTCATCATATAATACCAAGCTTGTCCATGAAAATTTTTATAGGACTCCAAAATAATCTCAACATGTTGGAAAAGCCCACTACAACGATCAGGATATTTTTCACCCAGAACACTAGCAAAAATACAAAAAGATTTCAACCAATTATTACACGATCTGGGAACTGAGGTATTTCTTTCAACATCAAATTTATCATCTCTTTTATGATAACGATGTTCCGTGGACAAAGGAAGCAAAGAAAAAAATATTGATATATTCACTTTTCCAGATTTTTTCTTTATAAGCAGAACTAAGATGAAAACCCAAAGGCGAAATCTCGCATGACAATGCTCCTTTCAAACAACCTTCGGGAACTTGTGCAGAAGGAACATTTACAGACGACACAGACACAGAAGGAACAACACAATTAGATGTAAGATTATTAGAATCTGTAGACCGAGTCAGCGTGGAATTAGCAGACTCAACTCTCCACGTTGACGCAACATTACTAACATCAATAATAGGCGATTTCAATTTTTCAACAATCGTAGAAAATTGTTTTGCTAAGTCACACAATATAGCAATGTCAGCAGACTCACCTGCGCAGCTGTACTAGTTGAAGGGACCGCCTGCATCGAATGGTCAACGCCACTGCACGAATAGGCAGAGCTTGTGTTTCCATGGTAACAGCATCAACATCAGTAACACCAGTTACAGTCTCTTCAATCAAATGTCCAGATAATACAGGAGGCTCCACAGGTGTAATAATAACTTCCCCCTTGGAGCAACACTCACTGCAGAATCAGGTTTTTTATTTTTTAAATTAAGTCTCTACGAGGCCGCTTAGTAGAACACCTAAGGTCAGACCGCACTACTGCGCATGCGCCCGAATTCATCCTCGGCAATAGTTTCCGACTGCGTCTCAAAGCCTCTTGATTAACAGGCAGAGGAGGCGGGTGCATAACCCGATCAGTCACGGAAGCTTGACCCGAAGGAGGAAGCAGTCCAGGGGGGCGGAACAAAGCTTCAGGCCGAACATCCTCCATCACAGGAACGCCTCAGTTTCAGGGACAGAAGCCTGAGAACCAACAGGCAACGATAAACACCGACGCATCCATTCTTCTCTGCCTTCCAAACCGGCCCGTTCCATCAGTTGTCGCAGCATAGATTTCATCTTGTCCAGAAACAAACAGACTTCAATCCGAATCAAACGATCTTCTTCCGTTTCTCCACGTCGTCTGACAGTTTGTGATGCGATCAACATACTTATATACCCTCCAGCACGAGCTGAGTACCGCTTATATTTAAATAAATATTTTAAAATAGACCAATCAAAAATCTTTTATATTAACCTATAAAATGCATTCTTTTATGCCTGAAACATTCCCATAGGTGGTTGTGGGGGACAGTTTTGCCCCACTTCCCACTTGTCATTCTTATTGTAATATATTGCAGTCCGCTCCCAATCTAAAGGGAGTAACCCCCAAATTGCTATGCAAAAGAATGTTACCTATATCTTATGTTATTGTAGTAGGAAATGTGTTCTCTGGACCAATCCTGGAGTGCATTTGTCATATGCTCAATGGCAGTTGGCCTCCTTCATGAGAAGCCTGTTCCCTGAGTTCTCAAAAGGAAGAAATAGAGTTACAATTGGAGAAGATGGACCAGAAGGCCAAGAAAGAGGAGGAGGAAAGGGGGACAAAGGAGAGAGGGAGCAGGAGGGGGGACTTAGGGCTCCAACCTTCATGGTCTAAGGAACATTCTAAGCAGGTAAGGTCCTGGGATCAGTAGTCAGATATTTGATCCACGGGTCCCATACCTTCTAAAACACTTTTATTTTGTCATTTAAGATTGCCAATAAACGCTCATTTATCATAATCCGGGACAGTTTTTATGTGAGTTGATCAAAAGGTATGACTGCCGACTTCCAGGACTTGGCAATGATGATATTAGCAGACACAAATATATAAGTGATGAGTCTTCTCTGAGGTCTCGGGGGCTTCCTCTACCCCGCTGCCTAGTAAAGCATGTTTCAAGGATTTGATCAGATTAGCTTGTGTGAGGGAAAAAATTAAGTTATCTACTATGATTCAAAAACGCCTCACTTTGAGGCACTGCCACCATATGTGAAACATTGTCCCCTCCTGACCACAACCTCTGAAGCATAGCGGTGAAGACCCAGGGACATAGGCGACCAGCCTAACCGGTACCATGTACCACCATAATAGCACTTTATAGTTTGCCTCAATAATGGAGGTGTTGATGAGAGCTTTCAAGGCTGTTTGAGCTAAGGAATGCCATTTGTCGTTGAGATCCTGGTCCCATTTTCCCATATACCCTAATTTAGTTGAAGTATAAATTAAAATACCATAAATCTCCGAAATGTGACCTTGGATTTTATAATAACTGTTGCATAGATACTCCATAGAGGGCAATGTACAATGTAAAGTAGTGAGTGTACAGCTTGTATAACAGTGTACATTTTCCTTTCCCCTCAAAATAATTCATACACAGCCATTAATGTCTAAACTACTAGCAACAAAAGTGAGTACACCCCTAAGTGAAAATATCCAAATTGGGCCCAAAGTGTCAATATTTTGTGTGGCCACCATTATTTTCCAGCACTGCCTTAACCCTCTTGGGCATGGAGTTAAACACTGGTGTCCTCTTCCATTCCTCCATGCTGACATTAGGGAGCTGGTGGATATTAGAGACCTTGCGCTCCTCCACCTTCGGTTTGAGGATGTCCCACAGATGCTCAACAGGGTTTAGGTCTGGAGACATGCTTGGCCAGTCCATCACCTTTACCCTCAGCTCCTTCAGCAAGGCAGTGGTCGTCTTGGAGGTGTGTTTTGGCATCATTATCATGTTGGAATACTGAGCTGCAGTCCAATCTCCTAAGGGAGAGGATCAGGCTTCAGTATGTCATAGTACATGTTGGCATTCATGGTTTCCTCAATGAACTGTAGCTCCCCAGTGTTGGCAGCACTCATGTAGCCCCAGACCATGACACTTTCACCACCATACTTGACTGTAGGCAAGACACACTCGTCTATGTACTTCTCACCTGGTTACCGCCACACACACTGGACACCATCTGAACCAAATAAGTTTATTTTGGTCTCATCAGACCACAGGACATGGTTCCAGTAATCCATGTCCTTAGTCTTCTTGTCTTCAGCAAACTGTTTGCTGGCTTTCTTGTGCATCATCTTTAGAAGAGGCTTCCTTCTTGGACAACAGCCATGCAGACCAATTTGATGCAGTGTGTGGCGTATAGTCTGAGCACTGACAGGCTGACCCCCACCCTTTCAACCTCTGCAGCAATTCTGGCAGCACTCATACCTCTATTTCCCAAAGACAACCTCTGGATTCGACACTGAGCACGTGCACTCAACTTCTTTGGTCGACCATGGCGAGGCCTGTTCTGAGTGGATGGAGATTGGATGTGAGGCTGGAAGAAGAGGTCAAAGTCCAGGATTACACCTAGTACCCTGGCACAAGGGGAGGACTGATGGTTGTGCTATGGACTTAGGTGGTAAAATTGAGGGAGGAGGCATGTGATACCAAAGGAGACTGTAGAGCAGGGGTGTCCATCCTTTTGACCTTCCTGGGACACATTGGAAGAAGAGTAATCTTCTTGGGCCACATATCAAATACGCTAACAATAAAGCTGGATTCACACAATCCGAATATTGGCCTGTTCAGCAGGAACCAGCCAATATTCAGTAAGTCTGTACATCTGCCTGTCCAACATAAGCTGGTCTCACAACTGGCTTCTGTCAAACAAGCATGCTGGAAAACCAGAATCCGACCAGGAGCCAAGCAGTGCTCGCAGCCAATGGCTGCGAGTGCTGACCAGTGTATTCTGGTGGGGGAGGGCAGTCCCCCTGTCAGAACACAATAACACAGTGGGGGAGATGGCCATACTAAAATCACTTGTGTTAATACTCAGCAGTCTCAGGAGGCTATTAACTGACCGAGGGAGGAAGTGTAGGACAGAGCCTTAGGGGACCCCTGCAGAACAAAAATAAGAGGTGGAGATGGAGTTGTAAGTGACACTGAAGGAGTACAGAAAGAAAGATAACCAGGAAAGCCCGAAGCCTTGGAGGCCAATTGCGTTTTTGTTTTTTTGGGGCAATTGGGTGGTCAACTGGATTAGGCAGCAGAAAGGTCTAATAGTATTACAGGTCCATGCAATATGCTGGACCCACAGGGGATAGCTCAAAGGAGACTGCATAGCTTTCTCCCTATTAGTCTCTCCGCAGGTTGCCATTGGCTATGACAGCAGTGTCCCTGCACAGCAACAAGCAGTTGATTGGAGGAAATTGGTGGGTAGCCAAAGCCCGCACTTCTACAGCAGATAGGAGGATTCCAGATGTTATCCGCTAACCTTTGGACCAAACCGGACCAGGAATCCCACCCACCCTCCCTGTCTTTCTTAAATCAGTCATGGTGTTATTTAGTGGGTGAGTAGTCATCCAGCATTGTCTGGATGGACATCGTGTAATTTTGTGTCGATGCATTATAGCCAGGATGGCTTCATATTTCATTTAAATGTATTATTACGTTTTTAGGTTACCCCTTGAATAACACCATGGCCTATGTTTAAAATTTGCCAAAACATATAAATATTTTAAAAGAAAACTGTTCAATGCTATTAGGTCTCTTATTTGGTTTCAATAATCCCTTTGTGCTATCCCATGAGCATAGGGTGGTGTCCATTAACTAAGTTAAAAATTGTATTTTATTTTATTGAAACTATAGCTATTATACATTTCTAGAAAGTGCAAAGTATAGAAGTTTGGATTAGGGACCCATTAGAGTTCCTGTTGCTGGCAAAAATTTGCTCTGTATATGTTGCATCCTTGTCAGCAAATACAGTGGAAACTCAGATTACGAGCAAACTCCGTTCCAGGAGTATGCTCGTAATCCAAAGTACTCGTACATCAAAGCGAGTTTTCCCATTGAAGTCAATGGAAACGAAAATAATTTGTTCCGCATTGACTTCAATGGGATGCAATACTGCATGCGGCCAGAGGTGGGGGGGCACCAGAGAGCCTCGGAAACGTCCGAAAAGGCCCAAGGACACTTCGGCTGACCTCAGCAAAAGGAAAGACTTCCTACCCGAGATTTGCCAAGGTCAGCCGTGCTGTCCTCGGGCCTTTCCGTGCATTCCCGAACGGCGCCGATCGACTGTGATCGTCGACGTTCGGCTCTGCTCGGCTCCAGCGCCCCCCAAGGCCAAAAGCGGTACTGCACACCGCTTTGGCCTGAATCGTGCTCGTTTTGCAAGACAACACTCGCAAACCAAGTTACGATTTTTAAAGATACAGTGCTCGTATTGCGAAATGCTCGTTAACTGCGTTACTTGCAATCCGAGGTTCCACTGTAAATGAATGACACCTACCTCATCCAGCCAGCAAGGGAGTGACACACACAAGAAGAAAGGTTTTTACCTCCCTGCTGTGTCCTCTATAGCATTCTTGCTGCTAGTGAGATTCAGGAATACAAGCACCACATTGACCTTTTTTTTAGGACCTAACATTATTAAAGGAGAAAGGTTATAAAAGAAAAGAAAATTGCAAAGGCTGGTTTTTTTTAATTTTTTATTTTGAAATTGTAACCAGCAGCAGAGGACTAGAAGCTCCTCCTGCTTATGTTTCTCTGCAGACAGGCTGGGAAAGAGCTGGGTCTTGTAACAGACATATATCAATCAGAAAAAATGTACAGTACGTAGATTTTTAAAAAAATGAAAATAATTGAACCATCATCCATATACAGAAAGAGAAGGGATAATATAAATGAAACAGTGTGTTTAGTATCACTTTAAGTTATGGAATGTTGTGAAAAGGAAAATCCTGTTGACTTAATCTTAAATCTCTTTTAAATCAGCCTCACAATATTAGATGATGATGATGATGATGGCTGTGATGATGATTATTATAATTTCCATTATTCGGAAGTGCATAACACTGTAGAATCATAGCTGTATTAAAAAAAAAACTATCAATAATAGGTTGATATGTTAAATGGAATAATGTATACAAATATGCTTGCATAATTAAAATGCAGCAATAAATAAATATATATATATATATATATATATATATATATATATATATATATATATTACAGCCGGCCCAGGTTCTCATTGTAACTTACACAGAAGAGCAAAGGAGGGGATGGCTGAGAGGGGAAGCTGCTCTATATGCAGATGGTAGACAGTACTTGGAGTCCTAACCAGGGGAAGGAACACAATCTTTTTACTTGCAATGAATGAGAAGAAGGTTGGTAAAACTAGTGCTAATGACCAGATGTATCAATACTGATCCAATAAAGAAGGGCTTCGTTGTAGACACACACATCAGTTCTGTTACAGGTGACATACAATGGACATTTAACTTTTTTGAACAAGCCATTTAGTTCGTGTTAAAATGGTGATCACCCCTGAATATTTCATATTTCTAGCCTAAAAAATTGTCTTATTCGTTTGTATCTTCATTACACATCGTTCTATAGTGGTGGTGTAACTGCAAAAAAATAGCCATTTAACCCACTTGCGCCCCACAGACAGGGTTAACAGGGGCAGAAAGTATGTAGAGTTCTCTCGAAAGTTAAAGATGCCAAAGGTGTCTTCTAAATATAAAGCCTTTCCCTGCACGGATTTACAAGGACATGAATTATGACTGTGATTGCTGTGCACATATTAGTGGGAAACAGCTGGACTCTAGAGCCCTATTTAAGTGTGAGATTTTGTCCTAAAGTCACCAGAAAATCCTTCCTCCTGGAAGAGGGACCTGGGGGCGCTTGGTGAACCTCTCCTTTCATCTGCAGGGGAATGTGATCAGCAGTGTGCCCGGGACTGCCAGGCTCTGTCCTCACATGGCACATAGCAGCGATGTACTAACAGAGCGAATTGTTCCAGGGAACACTGCTCCAGATGAGAGAGAGTGAGATGTAGATAGATAGATAGATAGGCAGACAGACAGACAGACACTGATCAATAGATAGATATGGATGAGGCTGGAATGATAGAGATACGAATAAATAGATAGATAGATAGATAGATAGATAGATAGATAGATAGATAGATAGATAGATAGATAGATAGATAGATAGATAGATAGATATAGAGATGTGCATTGATAATCTATCTATCTATCTATCTATCTATCTATCTATCTATCTATCTATCTATCTATCTATCTATCTATCTATCTATCTATCTATCTATCTATCCTAATCTCTGTCAATCCAGCCTCATCCATATCTATCTATTGATCAGTGTCTGTCTGATGATAGACATGGATGAGGGTGGATTGATAGATTGAACAGATAGATAGATAGATAGATAGATAGATAGATAGATAGATAGATAGATAGATAGATAGATAGATAGATAGATAGATAGATAGATAGATGTAAAGAGGTACACTGATCCATACCTATCTATTGATCAATGTAAATCTCTACATTTGATAGGCATGGACGAGGCTGGAATGATGGAGATTGGATTAGATAGATAGATAGATAGATAGATAGATAGATAGATAGATAGATAGATAGATAGATAGATACTGTAGGTGAGAGAGGTAGATAGGTAGATAGATTATTGATCTCTATATTTATCTATCTATTCAGCCTCATCCATATCTATTTATCAGTGTACATCTCTCTACATTTGATACTATGGATGAGGCTGGAAGAAAGAAAAAGAAAGAAAGAAAGAAAGAAAGAAAGAAAGAAAGAAAGAAAGAAAGAAAGAAAGAAAGAAAGAAAGAAAGAAAGAAAGAAAGAAAGGAAAAGAATAGACATATACCTAAATGGGGCTGGGGATTCAGATAGATGGATAGACAAAATAAAGATAGATGGGAGTCAGATGAGATTGTGGATAGATTTATGTCTATATGTCCAGTAAAGTAAATGACACACAGCTTATGATGACATAAAAGTGCAGTGTATTTATGAATACTAATAGATAAGCTGTAGAACACATGACATACATGCTGTGTGTATGTGAACATGTATGACACAGACAGACAATGAAAGGTCTGACACACAAGCCCACCTATCTGCTCATTGAGGAAGGCTCTCGCCTGGAATAGTGGAATAGACAGATCTACATATAGAATAGTTTCCATGGCTCAGTGTCTCCTCCATGCCTTGCATTGTGAATGTGAAGCTCATCCTCTAGGATCAGCCATAAGGAACGTTAGCCAGGCTTCAAAATGTAATTAATATACAAAAGCAGCCAGGATGGGGGGCCTGTGCGTACAGTACATTCTCTCTGAAACAGGAGGAGGTGACAAGGACGACTTGCCATATACGTCTGCTTTTATTTTTAAACCCTTGGGCTGCACACTGCTTGATCAACACTTCTCAAATGAAAGGAAGAGAATGGGGGGGGGGGGGGGGGGGGATGGGGTGAACAATTTTCTGTACCCCATTGCTTTGAAAATAAATTCCAGCCTGAAATCCTACAGGCTGCCAGAACTTGGAATGTGTGAGACTTTTATGACATTGTGTGATTTACTGTTGAGCAACAACACAAAATTCCAATCCAAAGACCCCACTTGCAGCTATATGTGTAGATGTCAACAAGGGCTTTCCAGGCAGCTTATTCATGTGTGTTTGTCCTTTACACATATCCCAAAAATCCAGGCAGGCTGAAAAAAATAGAAGTCCCGTGGCTTGATGTAGCCCTGACCCCTTATATTCCATTTATAGTCTTAGTCCTGATGACATCCTCCTTGCCTGGGGAACTGTCCAATCCAGCAGCATGCGTGCAGATTGTGTTAGGTACTAAGCGAAATATAAATATGCCCTAATAGTGAAAAACACATTGGGTTCCCCATCTAGGCACTGGGCTGAGGATCGTCCTGATCTTACCTCCAACACTTAGGGTTTTCTTGTTTCTCCCTGGATCCTTGTTTGCTCCAATAACACTAAAGTACAATGGCACCTAAGAAGGATGTGAAGAAACCAGCAGCAGCTGCTGCCCCAGCACCGGCACCAGCACCAGCCCCAGAACCTGTCAAACCCAAAGAACCAGCATTTGATCTGTCCAGTGTCAAGGTAACAGGGCTGCAATGGGATGTTATGTGTGTAGTCGCTGGAAACTCAGAGAGATTAGGGGGGACCCTGCTGTGCCCCCTTTTCCCTCCTTAGAGAGGACAGAAATTGGCATTTTTTTGGAGATCATCCCCTCCTAACACCAGAAGTCATTTATGCTGCAATCTGGCTGTATGGCTGCATCTTATGGATTTATTGGTGTCACAGATTTTTATTTAATGACAATTACTCTATTCCATATGCAAACAGCTCACAACATTTACCAGAACACAAGCAATTTATGTTTTCAGCTTGTCATACTCTATACAAGCTAATTGTAAAATCTCCTTTAGATCTACCATCAACTATGTAGTGTCTGGTTGGATACAAATTGAATAGATTGTTTAGGAATATGTTTATTTTGTCTCTTTTATGAATAGCTAAAAAAAAAAGACACCTCCAATGGGTGTCATGACACCAGAAGGTGATCTAAAGCTAGCCATACAATATACAATCAGATCTCTGTACAATCTTTTTTAGATTTACCAAACTTATGCAATATAAACACATACCTATACAATCTATTCAATGTGTACCCATTCATTACATTTCATAGCTGATGGTAGATCGAAAAGAGATTGTCTCTGATATGACTGTATAGTGTATGGGCAGCTTTATATCACCATCAGGTGTCATCACACATATTGGGGAGGAGGGGGGGGGAGATGTGTTTTTATACTTCAATTGAGCTAATAGTGCAAATATAATGTGCTACTTATAAGAGAGACAGTTATAACTGAGCTGCATAAGCATTTACTTACCACTTTACAATAGCTAAGCCATACTGAAGAAAATCAATTCGGGACAGGATAATGTCATAGCTACATTTTATACTTTCTAGGGGCAATGAGCTTTCCAGTGACAACACCAACAACTTCTCTATTGCCAGTGTTGTGCTGTTAATGGATGTGGTTTGCAGTGTGCTTGTGTTCTCAGCTTGCTCCTTGCAATGCTATGACAGTGGATTGACAGGTAGCAGGTTAGCCAGCTACCCAGGGAATCACACAGGCTCCTCCTCCACCTAGCTGCCTTCCAATTGGTCTATAAATGCGGATCAGAAGGAGGATGCCCTTATATGGATGAATAAGGCTTGGCTTCTGTCTGAATGGAGGCTTCAGAATTGGTGCTGAGTGTGGATAGGACAGGAACTCCCTTTTTTTAATTATAGGTTTCTACAATGTAACTTGTTACCCTGTGCATAGCCTTATGTGCATTTATGTGACTTAGGACCAATGTCCCACTCTACAAATACTTTGTTGCAGATGAGATGTTACTGTATGAAGCTGATCTTTGTTTCTACTTGCATAGCAATGTGAAGGAGCAATGCTTATGAGGACATTCTGTTTTTGCTGTCATTTAGTAAATTGAATGTGATCTATGTGTGTTTACAAATAAGTGTAATCTTTGTTGCAGTAACTTGAAACATATAACCAATGCATTTCCATAAAGTGTCCTTAAAGTGTTTCTTAAAGTGCCCTGGTTTGTTAAACCTTGAGCAAAGAAAGTGGTGTTGCCCATAGCAACCAATCAGATTATCTGGCAACCCTAGAAAAATACAACTGGGATCTCATTGGCTTGTACTGACAGTATAGACACTGCATGTTTTTGTGTTCATACCAATGGAACTTTAGTGTAGGTAAACTAGCTTTATTTCAAAATCCAAACAATATACATTTACCGTGCACCACTGAGGGCCCATTTACACTGTTGAACTTTAATGCACATGTTGCAATGCACTAAAACATTTTCCCTGTAATAAACACAGGAGTTGATTTACTAAAACTGCAGAGTGCAAAATCTGATGCAGCTGTGCACGGTAGCCAATCAGCTTCTAACTTCAGCTTGTTCAATTAAGTTTTGACAAAAAAAAAAAAAAAACGAAAGCTGATTGGTTTCTATGCAGAGCTGCACCAGATTTTGCACTCTCCAGTTTCAGTAAATCTCCCCCATAGTTCCTGCTCTTATCTTAGCACTCTAGTGAAGTGTGTTTTAATAAATTTGAAATGTCCATTTTTTTAATGCGTTTTAGTGCATTGGGAGGCCCAATAGAAGTCAATGAGAGCGCTTCAAAACGCATATAACATGCATTTTTTATATATTGGCAACAGGGATCAACAAGCTAAAATATATAAAGGGAGAGAAACCGCGCTTATTATGAACCGCTGTAAATGATAATTCTGAAAAATTCAGAAAAAAACAGCAACTCTTATGTGCCATGTCACAAAAAATCAGTATAACCAAGAGCAGAGTCGCGCATAACATTTAACGTGACATACTAATCATAAGAATATCAACAACCTCTTGATGCAATAAACAGTCCTTATTCCAGGAAAAAATAAATTATAAAATGCGAAAATTTTCCCTTTTTATGATTTATTAATTTTTTCCTGGAATAAGGACTGTTTATTGCATCAAGAGCTTGTTGATATTCTTATGATTAGGAATCAACAAGTCTTGGTCAATGGCTGTTAACCTTATCTACTCCAAATCTTATACTCAAAATTGCATTGAAATAAGTGTCAGCGCCTGTCAAAACGCATTTCAATGCACAAAGGAAACGCAGTTTGACGCGTGACAATGCACCTGCCCAGCGCATCTAAAAAAAAGCGCAACTCTATGCACACATGTAGTTTGCCCAGTGCATGTATAAACATAAAAAAAAATACCAGACTTTATTAAAGACGTTAGTTTGTCCATAATATAATAGAATTCTGTTAATATTATCCCATTCCTAGTTATACATTTCCCTCTAAACACCTAATGCAGTGGTTACAATCCATAGCAGAGTATACTGTGCATTGCAGTAGTGATGAAGATCTTAATTAGGCATCAAGGGTACCCTTTCAGGGAACGTGAAATAACATCATTCCTCCAAATTACAAAGGGTATGAGTTCAGTGATACATTAAAATACTTCAGAGTCTAATAAAACATCAATGTTTATATGTATTGTCATTTAGCAGCTGTTACTACAGTTAGGGCTCTACTTCAACTAATAGCTTTGAGATTCAATTAAACTGAAGAGCTTGATGTACACAGAGTATGCAGAGGTCGCCACCTAGTGGCACTTTTTGCTTAGTGCTGCTGTTCTATTGTTGCTGCTTTTAGTGCTCTTTCAAGACTCTAATATTCTGATAAACTTTAATGACAGAATTTCTATGGGCTGGCCAGATACTAGTGACAACTGGTAACAAACCTTAAGGTTGTCACACGAAAAATGGTTATCAATTTTTTTTGATGAGTCCAGCAGAGAGAGAAAGAGAGAGAGATACACTGCAGAACTCAATTTGAATATACTGCCATCTACTGGAAATAAAAGTAATACTATGTAGTAAATGGGCATTTATATACAACAGGGTATAGAAAAGAAAAATGACCATGATTTAAAAGAACTCAGTAGACCTAAGTTCTGAACACATACCAGCCCTATTCAGTAAAAAGTGAACATTTCTAAAGCAAATGTATAAAAAAAAAAAAAAAAACAGTATACATTTACTTTTGGATAGAACATGGAATGGTTAGAGCCACTGTCAAGCTGGTTTTAATATCTGTGCCCCAGCTGAGTAGATTTACCCTTTGTTTGTCCTGGTAACCATTGTCACTGATTGTCACAGAAAGTGATGGAACCAGTACAAGGGAGGACGTATATCTTCCAATAGGACACCTGTTTTGCTCACAGCTGTCTAAAACAGGCATTCTTCTCATTTCGTAGAGGTGTTCTGCATTTTAGGGACAGGATATGAAAGAGAATCTCCTTAACAGGCCAATAGAGCAAAATAAACTAACATGGGTTTTAACCCCACCCTATTCTATCCAAAAACAAAAAAAAATGTATTGGGCTATGCATACACTTTAACTGCAACCAAGCAGAATCCACTCCGCTAAAGTCAGACTATGGCATGGTTTATTTTGATTGGTTGCTATGTGCTGCTGCCCTAAAAACCATCACTCTTTGCTAATTAGGGTGTAAATGACATGTATTTCTATTGCAACTTATGCATGTGTTTTTCTACAATTATATAATTAATAAAAACACACATTATTGTAATACTTATTAATTGACTGCACGCTCTCATTTGTAAAAACTATGTCTATAGCTCTAGTCTTTGAACTCTCTGGGTCTCTGGGAAGCACTGGTACCCAGGATAATGGGAATTCATTCATAGTGGATGACATTTTAATATTTAGGGTTCTGGTTTGGTGTATATTTTGATTTGATCCAGGAAAGTACTTATTTGATTTTCATGTTAATACTGTTTTTGTCTCTTGTACTTTTTGTGCCTGGTTCACTATTTAATAAATGTGTGTGCTTTTTACAGCATGACAAGTTTGAAGTGTTAAAATATTTAAGTTTAAAATAGTGATTGATGTGTTTGCATGTGAAAACTTAAAAACGTCTAATTTACCAGATCATCATGTGCTGATGGAACCCTGCAAGGCTGGTAACAGTAGATAAATAATTAAGACTTGTATTGAGCAATGCATTGACAGACTAGCAATATGTCTTATATTTTATAAATACCCGTACAGATTATTTTAGTAGACAGGAATGGCATGCTTTTCACTGCCGTAACAACAGAAGCAGTTATAAAGGAAAAAGTCAAGTTGCTTGAAACATTTTCTCACTGTTTTAGTTTTTACACTTCATCAGTTGCCATATTCTTTTAATAGATACTCATTTTCCTAACTGATGTTCTCCATACAAATTTGAGAAGGTGAATTTTAGATTTTCCAGAACCTAGAGTACAACAACTGGGGCAGCAATGGATGCTTCTGTTAGAATCTATCAGAGGGGTTGATTTACTAAAGGCATATAGGTATGTCACTTTGCTTAGTGAATGTGCTGCAAATTCACTTTGCAAAGAATAGCCAATCATGTTCAAGGAATAAAAACTGCATTTTTGCTTGCACATGATTGGATGCTCAAAGTCAGCAAGGCTTCACTTTACTCATAAACCAAAGGGAAAATTCCCTTGCACAAAAACTGGCTTGCTGCCTTTATAAAATCAACCACAGAGTCTCTGTAAAAAAAAACAGTAAAAAATATATATGCAGAAAAATATAATTTTGTGACTATGGGGCAAGATTTTTAGAGAGCACTTGGGAAGGGTTTAAATATTCTGATCTTGACCCAAAGATGTTGAAAGTATTATTAAAATAATTACAATGGGCTTATACTGTGCTTTCTCTACAACATAAATGGTAAGTGTCCATAAGCAGATTGTGCAAGCTTCTCATGACATCTGCAGTTTCAACAGGGCTGGGGCATTTCAGAAAAGGGGTAATAAACTAGAGCAGAACAAGTTATGTTGCTTCTTTACTGCTTTTAAAGGGAAAGCACATTAATACATTCTGAAGTGTTATGCAAGCTACAGTTTTGTAGGCTTAGTCTCCAATTTGTATGGGTTGTGTTTGAAATCATGAGCTGAGTTAGTTAGAGCTCCAATCTGTGTTCATTTGGAGGAATTGTTTACCTTTTGAAACCAAATCCCTCTGTCCCCCTTTCCTCCTCAGCTGTCCCTCTTGTTTAATCTGATGTTTAGAGCTCTATAAAAAAACATACTATTTAACTACAAAAGGTATTATAATCTTCTATCCAGTATAATAGAAAAGTAGGAATGAAAAAAGCACTTGTAGGTTTATAGGTTTATCCATTATTTGTTTGTGGTCTGTGTAACTGGGGGTGTGACAGGGGTGTGTCACCTGCATTATTTGTACTAAAAGGTATCCCCCTTTCTCATCTCAGAAAGTTAGTAGGTATATAAAGTCTAGAAAGCACTGTAATTTGTGACCTGGAATACAAATAGGAGAAACTTTGACCAGCCCATGCCCTAAAAAAGATTTCTCAACTTTTTACCCCAGATGAGCCCCTTAAATAATTTATCTCTTATCAAAACCAATTCATTTGAGGTCAATGGCAAAAATGCTGTTTACATCGGTGGTCAATAGAAAGAATGTAACCCCTAGAGTGGTGGTCATAATGCCACATCTATAAACATAATTGGGGACATGCTCCTAGCTTTGCCAAGTGGTGTTGGTCCTGGAACCACGTAGACACCATCAAATGAAAGGTAATCACCCACACCCCAAGGGACCCCTAGCAACCTCTGGGAGAATCCTGAGGTTCCACAGAACTAGTTGAGATTGGCTGCCCTAGAATATGACTTTCCTTTTTTAAACACATTATTTGTTGTGCCAACCTATCCCTTTTCCCTTCTTTTAGTACCGCCTTCCCCCAGTCTCCACAGTCTACTTCCTTTAGCTCTGTTAATAATAGAGGTCAAATATGTTTTTGCTTTGCAAAATACACCAGACAGTTACAGAAGCAGATGGACACCTAGGTGTCCGTTTATGAAGCAGTGAAATCTATTCACTGCTTCATTCTCCAGCATTCACAGTGAAGATCTTTCTCCTCTGTGTGCCAGTTTATGAAGCTTTGTAGATCGCTTCACCTTTGGAGGAGTGAAGAGATCTACAAATGCTTTCAACAGTGGAGAAAGGCTCCTGATACTGGAATCTCGTGAGACTTTACGAGATTACAGCACCAGAAATACAGAGATGTCAGTTTATTAAGCAGTGATAAATTATCACCGCTCAATACACGGACAGACGGCATGAATTACTGTTAATAAAATAATGAGTCCCCCTACATTATATACATATGTATACACACACACATTATATATACATGTATATACACATACATTATATATATATATATACATATACACATTATATGTATATATGTATATATATGTATACACATAAATATGACAGGGGGACATGCTTACAGTGTTGGGGGGTCTGAACGAGGCATAAGGAAGTTAAAAATCTTCCTCCTTCCCCCTCAGATCCCCCCAGATTTCCTCTTCACTCCCCGATTCACCACCTCTGAGCTGGTGAACCTGGGAGTGTGAATTCTGACTCCGATCGCCAGTGAAGCGGTGAGATCACCGCTTCATAAACTGGCCCTTTCTGTGTCATTCAATGAGGATTCTCCGTGTGTAGAGATAATCGGAGGGAGAAAAAGTTCAAACATGTTCTCCCCCGATTATCACTGTTTCATAAACTGTTTATGGACTGTGATCAGCGGTGATCCTCGGGATCACCGCTGATCACTGCTTCATAAACGGACACCAGAAATGGAAAAAAACGTATCTTTGCTTCCTCTGTGATCATACCTTCTCAGACAAAATGCTTGCCTTTATTTAAAAGAGAAGCATGGCTAAAGCTTTTTTGCCTGTACTTCTCGTCTGGGTTACAGGAGTGCACTTACTTTTGCTCTGCTGTCACCCAGAGTTTGCTTATAGCAAGCTATTGCCTCCTGTCAGCTGACATCACAGAGCTACTTCAGGTTCTGGCAGGATCCCGACCATATGTCACCCAGCTGCCTGATTGATAGCTGGCTCCATCTCGCAGTGCCCTGCTGAGGGCTTAAGCCAGCTGCACTTACCCCCTATGAAGCCCAGAGAGGGGGAAGACCAGAGAGTGGTGATTGACAGTCACTGCTCTCGACTTTAAAAAAACCAAGAGCTGAGCGATCAGCGGTCATGTGATTGCTCAGTTCTTTGTCTTGAGCTGTGTGTGTATGTTTGTTTTGTTTGATTCACATACTTCTCCTTTAACATAGCAAGAAAGGCTGCAATGGAAGGAGAGTGTAAAAAAAACTTGTACTTCCATTTTCTTATAATTAACCCCCTCATTTTAGGTTTTAGGTAATTGCTAGCAGATTGAATAAGCAATGGTAAAGGAAGACTGTCATAAACTTTGGAGGCACATTTAGACATTGGGGAGATACAGGGTGTTCCTTAAAGCGTAGTTCCAATTAAAAAAAAGTAAATAAAAGTCAGCAGCTACAAATACTGCAGCTGCTGACTTTTATAATCAGACACTTACCTGTCCCAGGGTCCATGATGCGGGGGAACAAAGCCCCGCTTGTCTCCCCCTCCTCTCTGCGGCGCTGGCATTGTCACTGTGGGCGCCCGGCTGTGGCTTCACAGCCGTGCACGCACTGCGCATGCGTGAGCTGCGCTGCATGCTGCGACTGGCCGGGCAATCATCTGGGACCTGTGACGTGTCCCAGATGATTGCCAAGAGGGAGGAGGGAGAGGTGATCTTCCTTCTGGCGCCGCGGGTGCGCCAGGAGAAAGTGGGAGCTGGAACCCTCTAAAAAGAGGGTTTCCAACCCCCCCCTCAAAAAAAATGACATGCCCAATGTCATTCCTTCCCTTAAGAAACCTTCCCTTAAAGCAGAAGTTCCATTTTTGGGTGGAACTCCGCTTTGACACAGCGATTTGTGCTTAAACCAGTTAAGGGGTTGGTGAGGCATGTTGCAGACATCGTTAGTGATGAATTATTGGGTAAAACCGTTCAGCTTGTCTAGTTGCTTCTTCCACCAACAAGCCTTGTTCAGCCTTCTGGGCCCACATAGACATTGGATTGTCTTCATATCCAGCTGTTTAGGCTGTCTGTTTTCACTGTGATCTAATGTCTATGGGCACCTTTACATTCCAGGTACGATAGGCACCCATATAAGGGTGACCCCTAAACTTATTTTACAAAAAATGGAGCAGGATTCTATTTGGCAGGTAGCATAGGTGCAATCTTTTTACTGAAGTGACTGGAGACCTTACTAGATGTAGGAAAGTCAGTGAATACAACAGGAAATTCAGCCCAGCAGTCATTACCCATACAGGGGTCCATGGTTAGAATTAGATTAGATAGGCTTATATTTCTTTCAATGCTGTGCACATGATTGAGTGTTCTGAACACAGACTCACTTGGCTAAGGGCCAGATATTCTCCTTTAAATCACCCTAAGTAAATTACTGCTTTGTGTAATTTTTCTACATCTTTACAGTGGGTGGACTGGCAGCTCTGCTCCAAAGCTAAGCCAAACTTAGTGGGTAATAAATATAAAAAACTAATCTAAGAAGCAGGCAAAAAAATGAGCCTGCACTTACCTTTGTTGATCTTTCTGACAAGGTTGGCATTTGTTGGGGCAAACTCATGCTCAAGAGCACAATTTTTATCGATTTCCTTTACCCTTTCTTTAAAAAAGGCAGAACACTCTATTGTGAGCACATGAGCAGCCCCCTTTCTGTCCTACAGCTCTATATTCAGTTTGTCTACTGACAGCCAAGACATCACCATTTGCTCACCTCCAGCTTCTGACTGGCACTGAAAGCAGCTAATCAGAAGCCGATATTGGATACACAGTGATGTCCCAGCTGTTGGTGGACAGACGGAGTGCAGAGCTGTCAGAAGAAGGGGTCTGCTCTTGTGCTCAGAGTGCTGCTTAAGTTGTTGTGTAAAGGGAATGGGTACTGATAATGTACTGCTCTAAGTACTACTTAGAGTCCCTGTCTTCACTGGGATGATAAGGAGTACAGATGATCTAAAGTACAAAGAAAGTACTGTCACATTGGAAAACACTCTCGAGCAATAAATTAGCTCGTTACTTTTAATCAAATTGCAGATGTCAAAAGAACAAACCCATGTAGATCACACAGAACAAACCATAAACACATAATTGTTAAAGGACAGATATGTGAATGCCCCTGATACTTTTCAAAACTACCCCTACTTTCTGAGCACCTTGGAATATCCTAAAACTGCCTTGTTCTATATGTAATATTTCCACAGTGCAGTGTATGCCCCTCTGCTGTTTAAATAGGCATGCTTCACCTCTCTGGCCAATGTGTTGGTGGCAGAGATGCAACTTTTGGGGTGAATGCTGCCATTTGTACATTAGGTTTAAGAAACTGTGGCATTCACGTAGTTTAGATGGCTTGTCTCAGTGCCTACTTTTAAACACCAAGGTCAGGCTTTATAATTAAACCCCCTTTAGACTTGCTTAAAAGCCAAATCGATCCAAAAACCTTTTATTGTATTTTGAATCATTTTTTTATGGTTGTTATTACTGTCTGTATTGATACTGGGGAGATATCCCCTCACTTTCTGTCAGGACATGATATAAATAGGCATACAAATAAAACAGATTTTAAAAGAATAGGGAAAAGTTATAACTATTCACAATGTTTTTTGTTGGTATTTGTACCTTTCTGTCCCAGTAACAATTGCTACCCCAGTTCTTATCCTGGTGTTACATGGACAGTAATGTCTTGCGATAATTCTAGCCGTGTGATTTTGTTATTCAAGTAACCACTTATAGGCCTTTAACAATTGATCATTTTTTAAAATTATTTTATTTGCCATTATATCATTATTAGCTGCATTTTAATTGAAAAATATTTATACGCATCACAATACTTAAATCTCATTCAAGAAGATTAGTTTTATGTCCTTTACATTGCCTATTTTAAAGGACAAGATTGCAAGAATCATGAATACAAGTGAACTTTCCCTTTAATAGATTCCCCACCTTTTAGTAATCTCCATTGTGTGGCCCTGCCCAGCGCTGCACAGCCTTTCTTCCAATAAATAGCCATGGCCCCATTCATTCATAAGGATAAGCTGTATGCCTGCTGTCCTGCGGTATAAGTCTGTTGTATATAAATGAATGGGGCCATAATGTGTGTGCGCACTACGAAGACGGGCTGGTGGGGACATTTTCATTAATAGTAATCATCAGGAAATGGGTATATATATAACATCAGTATAGACTAAAATTGAAAACATTCTGAGCTCTGTTTATTTTTTTCAAAGTGTGTGTATATTTGGGGGGCACAGTGGTGTAGTGGGTACCACTCTCGCCTAGCAGTAAGAAGGGTCGCTGGTTCAAATCCCAACCACAACACTGCCTGCCTTGAGTTTGCATGTTCTCCCTGTGTCTGCGTGGGTTTCCTCCAGGCACTCCGGTTTCCTCCCACACTCCAAAGACATGCTGGTGATTGATTGGATCCTGTCTAAATTGTCCCTAGTATGTATGAATGTGAGTTAGGGACCTTAGATTGTAAGCTCCTTGAGGGTAGGGACTGATGTGAATGTACAATGTATATGTAAAGTGCTGCATAAATTGATGGTGCTATATAAGTACCTGAAATAAATAAAATAAATACATTGTTAAATGTCTTTTACTTTACAATCAATAAAACTGTTTTAGGAAGTGAATAATTAGCAACTAAAATTTACTTCACCACAGTAAGAAACCCACCCTCTGGCAGCTGTTCATTAAGAAATAATAAGTAATATCATGTTTTTAAACTACGCTGCATAAAGGCAAAATGCAGGTTTTTACTTTTCATCTCAATATTGTAACTGTCTCCAATTTTGTGTCATTAAAAAGACACAAAATAGGAACATTTTAAAAAACATGCACCTCTAAATACTAAACATTTTATGAACTCTGCTGATTTTTCAATGTATTCATTTTTCATCACTTTTTTCACTTTTCTAAACAATGGGGTAGATTTACTAAAACTGGTGCACACAGAATCTGGTGCTGCTGCCATAGTAACCAATCAGCTTCCAGGTTTAAGCCCAGGTTCACACTGACAGCGGGATTTCATACTCGCATGTCAGTCCAACTTCAGGGGTGATTTCAGAGATATCTGTGCGGGTTGCTGCATAGATGTCTATACAAATCGCACCCCAAAGTCCCCAAAAGTTGTACCGAAGCTACTTTCGGGAATTGGTGGGGCGCCACAAATGCGATCTGGACTGTGCAATTGCCGCCGATTTGGCATGCGATTGGACATATCCAATCGCATGCCAAATCGCATCAATGTGAACCTATGCTTATTGTCAAAGCTTAATTGAACTAGCTGAAGTTAGAAGCTGATTACTATCCACAGCTGCTCCAGATTTTAGGTTGGGTGCCCCAGTTTTAGTAAATCTCCCCCTATTTTGTATTGGTAATAAACTGGCATGTTTTCTTCCTGCACAGCTTTTAGTAAATGCCCTATATATATATATATCTATATCTAAATATATATATATATATATATATATATATATCTAGATATAGATATATATATGAGATATATGTTTATAAAGGACAATAGATTACTGCTGTAACTGAAAAAAACTCTGGAATTATAAGCAGGCTTTGGTTATCCCTGACAAATTCCAATGGTTACACAGTAAAGCCTTTAAGACCTTTGGCTTTGTAATATGATTTTCTATGCAAGACGGCCGCTAGATGTCACCAAACACAAACACAACTGAACATTTGTAAGCTGAAAGAACTATGAGGCATCCTTTGTTGATATCAAAGTGTAACTCCACCTTCAGGGCTAAAACCATACAGTACTTAGCATCACATTTATAAATGAAGTTTCATTATAAGGAGCCTGACACACTGTATAATATTGTAAATGTATAAAGGGCGCCCTTACTTACCGACTTTTCCAAAAACTTCTACAGTCCTTATATGACAATGGATTTTTGTTTGACATATTTGGTAGGTGACTAGAGCTATTTTGTATTACTTAGTATTACTTAGCAGCACCCAACCTAGCGATGTCCTATAATATTTTTAAATGATGTAAATTCATAGGAACAGGCCACTGAAATCATTGTACTCGGAGTTTAGGTTTCATCCAAAAGTTCAAAACAGCTAATCTTTTTATATATTCAAAAATATATCTATAGCACCAAGGTATTACCATTTTATAAAATACACAGAACCATTTGTATAAGTTCTTGCCTAATTGGAGTATACATTCTAAATACAAAATTCAGCTTTCAACAGTCTATTCATATCACTAAGCATGGGAAGAGGATTGCAAAACCATATATTCATTCCTGTGTGCTTTCCAAAGCTTACTAGAATGTAAATTGTATTTAAATCTCTGTAATCTAGGTGTTAATAGGCAATACAGACCCTAAATGCTGGGTTATCTCTGGCAGGAATTTGCAGCAAGTGTGTAGGGTATATTTAGAGTCCATGCTTTATTTACACAGTTGTAAGATATAAGGAAGAAATAGGCTACACGTATTCCTCTGAAAAAATAAAAGACAGCCCAAAACTGACATATCCAGCCTGTGCAAATCTCCCCCTTCTTGCAGAAAAACTGCTGACAAGTTTTAAACTCATTAAAGCATGTCTAACCCACTTCCTACTAAAAATAGCCCTCCAAATTGGTGACACTGGAAAGAGATCCCTCCTTTTCCTTTGCCCTAAGAAAGCCAAAAGCTCACCAGAGGGTGGGATTACTAGCCCCTGTGACATCTGAGCTGGGCCGTCGTGTCACTGCCCCCAGATAAATAAGAAGAGCTTGGCCACAGTAGAAGGACCACAAGCTCGAGCCCTCCTCAGGACATCGTCTCAGCTCCCTGCTCGTCGCCCCGTTCCAAGCTCAAAATGGTGGGTGTCATAGCACGTTTTGCTATTAGCACACTTTAGTACTTTGTAACTTCAACTAGGATTCTATAAACACTTGGATGACATTTCTTGGAAGACTATGCTCCTTGTTTTACTTTTATGCAGTAGTATTTCGGGGAAAAAATGTTTTTGCAAAAAAGAAGCACTTCTTTCCCAGTGGCTATGGCAATAATTTTAAATCCCTTTGCTAATCAAGCTACAACAAATTGAAAATCTGTTATTTTTATATAACAGAAAAAAGTAATCGCTTTCAATTTATGAGAGATAGAAATATAATAATATATCAATCCCAAAGTCCCTAATTCATTATTTAAACATTTCAAAAAAATGTAATAGTATAATTTAAAAAGAAAATGCTGCTGCAAATTCTGGCTGCAATCCCACTTCCCCATTTTTCACAGATGCATAGCCTGTCTTTGAGTTATACTTTATATCCTATCCTGTGAAGAGGCCCATAGAAGTAAACCACTGTATACGTATAAATGTTTTTACTTGAATAATTAACTTGTACTATTATTTATGGAGTTCATATGCCAAAGTTTAACATAATATAATATAGATAGGCCAAAAAGGAATGAACATTATTTGATATACCTAGGAATAACATATAGATATAGTTATTTAGTCATTTACATTGCTACAGTTGTTATGTCTGTCAATGCATATGCTTCCATACTAGTTTTTGTTTTTCTCTTTTTTACCTTGCAGTCTTTCTCTGCAGATGAGGTTGCTGGTAAGTGAAATTAAGCTGGAAATGAAGTAACGCCAATGAAGTCCACGTGGGTAGTGGCTAGGTCTAGTAGTATTTTTTCCATCTTTGAGAGGAAGATTTACATTGGCCACTTACAGTTGCATAGGATTCAAAATGAGAGAATAGCATTTCGGCATATTCTTCATTACCGGCCTTGTTGTGTTCCCAGCTTCCTGCAAGTCCCATGTGCATGGATTGGTTATTTGGACCTCAGAAAGCTGTGAATCTCAAAAACCAGCAGGCCTTTAATAGTTTTTGTGGCTGATTTTTTTTTTTGACAGATCGAGTTCAGTAAGGATCAGCAGGAAGGTAAGTTGAGAGAAAGGCTGAGAAATAACCGGAACTTAAAAATTTTATTTTACATGTGTTGTAAAATAAATATAATATAGTTAGTTGATTCTACAAAGGATGCTAGAATGTAGATGCTTATTAAACAGTCATTATAATAAAAGGTTTATTAGAATGTTTATGTGTAAAATCTGCTGCATACTGCTTTTGCAGAATGATAATACATAAATGTAATGCCACATGTTTTAATTAGAGAAAGTACTACTTTAAAACTCAACAACGTTTTTATTAACACTGCACCAGATTTACACAAAATATAATTACATGGGTGTACATTTATTTGAATGGATATTCCATCTCTCTAATGCCTTTTTTACAGTAGTGTTTTAACCCATTGGCCTACTAGGCACGTGTGTTGGGTTATCATCTTTTCTGAGCAAGAATCACATTTCCCAGTTCAGAAGTGTATTAACCAAGTTTCTTAAATACTTTGCCACTTCATAACATGGCAACCCTACACAGTGCGGATGATTTACTAAAACTGGAGAGTACAAAATCTGGTGCATCTCTTCATAGAAACCAATCAGCTTCCAGTTTTTTTCCTGAAAGCCTTTATTCCATAAGCTGAAGTTAAAAGCTGATTGGCTATCATGCACAACCGCACCAGATTTTGCACTCTCCAGTTTTAGTATCCCAGTGTCTGGGCACATTCAAAAAGTTAGCAGGTTTAAGTGTTTTCATTTCATTTTAATGTGAATAGATAGGCATTGGAAAGTGGCCTCAGAGTCATAAGCTTAGGGTGTATTAACTTTCTTTGTGCACAATGAAGTCATTTGCTAAAAAGGTTTTAAAAAAAACATTAGATATAGTCCTATCAAAATCATTAAAAAGTTTTTAATAGATATTTATGTGCACCAACAACTCCATCCCAAATAAGCCCTGTAAAAACGTAAAGGCTTTAACACTGCTGAACTCTAAATTTGTTGAAGAAAGTCTTCCACCCTCAAAGTCCTATTTATATTTTATAGCATGTAGAGTAAGCCAGTAATACAAAAGTGCATTACAGCAATGGTTTTCCAAGTTTGGTCAATTGATTGTAACTCAAGGAGTACTCCATAGATAGCCAGTCACATCATGGCGGGTTGAGTCACAGAGGTTATTCTGAGGTTACTAATAAGCCAACTAGTGTGAATCATATTTTGCATCAGTTAATAGCACTGCATTTTCTATTATGTAACATATTTGTATAAATATTATTTTCCCCTAGCACTCAGTTAGTATATTATAAGTGAGAAATATAAGATACTGCAGTGGATTAAAATAGTTTGACATTTAAAGTGTGATATTTCATACCCCCATAAGAAAAAATGTTTATGATGCAGCAGTTGAGTGGCATTTCTCCTTGTATTAAAGCAGAGGGTTGTAGGAGTTTTAACATGATAATTGGCTACAACTGCTTATTTCCTCTTGCTGCATTCAATTTCTGTCACCAAGAGTTTCTGTAGCAACTCTGGCTTGATAAAATTACAATATTTTATGACCATTTTCATTGTATTAAAATGTTTAAGCCATTCAAAAAACTATGGGGTTGATTCAATAAAACTAGAGAGTACAAAATCTGGTGCAATTGTGCATAGTAGCCAATCAGCTTCTAACTCTCAGCTTGTTGAATTAAGCTTTGACGAAAAAACTGAAAGCTGATTGGTTTTTATGCAGAGCTACACCAGACTTTGCACTCTCCAGTTTTAGTAAATTAACCCCTATATCTGATAATGATGTTGCAAGCAATCAATACCGTTTAGCACACAAAGTCTTGCCCTCTAACCTTTGAGTCCAATATATGTAATATTAACCTGTTGTGTTTTGCTTCGCAACATTTTATTAGAGATCCTAAATTTACCTTCTGTTAATTAGTACCAGTCCTTCTATCGGTAGGCTGGATGCCACACATGAGATAAATGGCACCACATTGTAGTAATATATAGGGCTCTTTGAAAGTAAGCTGGCCAGGTGCAGCTTTTGGTAGAGCTTGTTGTACTTGTGAAAGGAAATGCTGACAGTGTCAAAATGTTCTCTAGTGACAGGTGCTTATGGTGGGTATGCTAATTACTGGGCATGTTGGCAATGAAGGGGTTACAGGGCTGTGCATCCATGGGATTAGTGCAGGGCATGGGGTATCCTGTTACAAGTGTGCTGACCTCTCGCTAACATTAGCAGCTTTTTACAGTCTGCCTGTAAAACCATCTCTGACTTGATTTGGAAACCCCTCTGTGTTACTCAAAATAACTGAGTTTCAAGTGTCCCAGGCAGGAGAGGAGCTGAACTGGCACAAATTTCTAATTCACTGCTAGACGTGGCTTTCTGTACTGCAACCCATTCCTAATCCCCTTTCTAGGTATTGGTCATTCTTTACCTCATTTTATTATGTAATATATACAGCTGTTGTATCAAAGATCAGACATATAGCTAGGGACTTATGTGCCTTGGAAATACAGATTCTGATAACAAGCCCTCTTCACCACTCTTAAAAAAAAGACTTTATACTATCTTTGCCCCATTGGATCCTTTTCATAATTCCATAATCCTGCACACTACTATATTTCCCAGAATAGTTCCAATCCTGAGAGATTGTATACCAGGATATGCAATTAGCTGACCTCCATCTGTTGCAAAACTACAAGTCCCATCATGCCTCTGCTTCTGGGTGTCATGCTTGTGGCTGTCAGAGTCTTGCTATGCCTTATGGGATTTGTAGTTCTGCAACAGCTGGAGGTCCTCTAATTGCATATCCCTGTTGTATACCATTTTAAATTTTGAATTTAAGGAAACACTGATGGGTTACAAACCAATTATATGCAGTAACTTATTGCAAGTGGTTGGTTACCGGCCGCACACACTTGTTGCGGTTTGTCTAAGGTCCATTTGTGTAGATTGTATTCTATTACACAGGATCTATTTAAGTCATTTACATTATTCCCTCATATTGCAAAGTTGGGGGTCCATTTTTTAAGGTCATACTGATAAAAAAAATATTTTTCTTTTCCCAGACTTCAAAGAGGCTTTCCTGCTCTTTGACAGGACAGGTGAAAGCAAAATCTCCTACAGCCAGGTTGCTGATGTCATGAGAGCTCTTGGACAGAACCCCACAAATGCTGAGGTCAAGAAAGTCCTTGGCAACCCATCTAATGAGGGTAAGTGCTGTCTCCAAGGATTACAAATAAATGGCTTATACAAATTCTTCTAGCTCTGGTTTTATAAAAGTAGTAATACAGTATAGGAGAAGAAGATGATGTAATGAAAAAAGGCCCTGTCACAGCAACCAATAACATTTTTTTTAAATAATTACATAACTTACACCAAAAAAAAAACATAAAACATAGGAGGTGGTGGTGTTGCTGTGGGCAATACCCCAAACTATATTTGTTCCAGTAATTTGTTAAAGTTGGTAGTATAACTTTATACTACTAAAAACATAGATATAAAGCAGTAGTAAAATGCAAAGTAGTTAAAGTTTGAGCATAGACAAAGTTTATTTTGTATATTTTGGATAGAGTAAGGAAGAGTTAACACACCTATCTGGTAATTATTTTCAGTTTGTACCTTGTTGAGGAGATTCCTTGGAGTGCATCAGCACCTTTGTGTCTCAATGACAGTGGCCACCAGGACAAATAGACTGATGAATTACCTCAACTGAGACAGACACAGCAATAACATTTGCCAGAGGGCCTAACACTTCTCCACTCTATCCAAAAACATGCTTTTACATGCACGTATTAAAAGGAAGAAGAGACTTCTAAGTACAGAGTGATTCAAAGAAATATAAAACATTGTGTGTGTTTCATCTTAATGTGTCATTAGCTATGTAAAGAAATAACTTTTTAACCTCATGCAGCCCTGTGGTGTATCAATCACTCTGTGTTTTGTAGGTCTCCAAACTGAACTCATGCCCATTTCTTTTGTATTTTTACAGAGATGAATGCCAAGAAGATTGAGTTTGACCAGTTCCTGCCTATGCTGCAGGCTGTTGCCAACAACAAGGACCAGGGCACCTTTGAGGACTTTGTTGAGGGTCTGCGTGTCTTTGACAAGGAAGGCAATGGCACAGTTATGGGTGCTGAGCTTCGTCACGTGCTGGCCACATTGGGTAAGAGGCATGCACATTGTCTTGGCTATAGGTGCTCAGAGGTGATTGCTGGACAATATAGAGTAGACAATAACACCCAATCTCTAATGCATCAACAGGTGAGAAGATGAAGGAGGAAGAAGTAGAAGCCCTTCTGGCAGGACAGGAAGACTCCAACGGCTGCATCAACTATGAAGGTAAATTGAGGAATGGTCATCCTTCATATAAACAAAATGTAGTTTTCATTGCATTCTGCACTATTGGTGCTTAATATAACAATTGTTTTTCTTTTTTTCATTTACAGCCTTTGTAAAGCACATCATGTCCATCTAAAACCTTTCCAGTAAGTAGGCATTTTGCTAAAACATATTTGTAATCTACAACAGCTACAAAAACTGTATGTGAGCTCCTTGTTTTACTGTCACATAAAGCATGTTAATGCACAAGATTACTGTAGTCTTTATATCGTTTATAAAGCAATTGGTGGAATGTTTGTGCAAAAGCTTTAAGCGAATTATAAATTTTCCTTCCACCTTTCCAATTAATATCTGAAATAACTGCTAATGTAGATAATCGACTTGCATTATTCACATTATTAAAAGAACTAAATATTATACGGAATGCAGGTTTGTCTTCATATACACAGTCCATTTAAAATGTTTACATATGGAATTATCTTTTGCAAACAGCTTTTTATATTAAATATCCCTTTTAATCAATGTATCAATAATTAATTCACTACTTATTTCAATGTTATTCTTACTTGTATTTCCTACAAAAAAAATCATACTGGTTCATTATAGCATGATTTAAAAAGTTTATCAGTCATTCTTTACTACTAATACGTTCACTGTTTAAGATGGTCTACTCGAAATGTTTATTTCAGAATTCAGTGGCATTCAGAGCTCGTGTTTTACAAGCTATTGCATTATTTTGCTTATAGTTACATAGAGTAAGCTCCTGTATAATTAAATGTTACAGCATGTTCTGTTAAAAACAAAAAAAATTTTTACAGCTGAGTGTTTTAATAAGAATCCAACTAATATTCTGCTTTATTTTCCATTTTTAGCACTGTTCTACGTATGTCTCAGAAGATCTGGAGGCATAGAAACTGTACATAGACCAGCAACTGGTCACCATTACCAACCTTATGGATATATACTGTACAATACACCCACCATTGATTTTTTATTTTCCACCATTGGGACATTTCTTTCCATGAACCCTGGTATTATTTCAAGGAAACCAAAAGATCACAGAGGAGCTATCACCCTGGCAAAGCTGACGGAGAATTCCATCAAGCACATCTGTGTAACGTGCCATGGATTATTGTAACATGAAAGACATAAGAATAAAATACCCTTTGATAAAATGGTGGCTACAGAGTCTCTCCTAATTTATCTGTCCAAAGTTATGGGCCAATGCACCAAAGAACACTGCATCGTTCACTACCAGAGGTCCCACTCGCCTAAGGTGCAGCTGGAATCTCTGACAGTGGAGTGGTTAATTTATTGTCTTCCTGTATTCCATTCTGTCAAAACAATAAAGTTTTACTGAAACCCATCTACTGTAGGTATGTTTTCTCATTTGGGAGCCATTTTATTGGCCAGTAAAGATACCTATTGGGGATATTTCAACATATTCATTCAAGGATGTCGAGGTTCAAATTCACCTAAGGTAGAAAGTTAAGAAGGCAGAATGGGGCCCTAGACAAAACAGCAGCTTTGGCCCGCAGGAGAGTCACTTTATTGTTTGTACTGGCATAGCCCATCAAATGTCAACTGTCTACAAGTGTATCCTTCCCTCTGAAATGACAGGCAGGTGCACAGCTTTAACCAATTGCACTATCCCCCTGGTTTATGGCAAGAGCATAAAGATTGTACCCCTTCAATATCCAGCAAGCCTAGATTGCCTTGCAGATGATCCTGCTCTGACCTAAGGTAACATGTTATCTGCAAACCTATATTTAGAAGGATCATTACCTTGAACTGAATGTCCAGCAAAAACTTTCTTTTTAAGTTAAAGACTGTAAATATTGGGTTCCTACTGCTAGCCAAGGCTTCATTAGAGATAGGTCCCATATTTTCTGTCCCAGTGACATTTTCAACAAACATTAAGTGAGGGGAAATCTGCAACAGAGACACAGACAGCAATAAAAATCCCATAAAGCAAAAGGGTGACACTCTGTGAAACAAACCACAAAAATGTATTAATGAGGCCATGTTGCAATTGTGACAGCAAAAATCATGAAAGCAAACATACTACACTTATAACACAGCAGTGAAAAGCTGGCAGGTGTTCTAACTCATCAACTCTACAAAAAAGCATTTTTATTTCTGCCCGTGTTGTTGATAGAAGTTTGCCCTCACCACAAGTCTGATAAAACTGTTGAACCAGGTGTTCAGTAAACCTCTCCCCCAGGGTCCTGGATAGCAGTGAAAGGCTAATCCTTCCACACTTGGTCCAAAAGTTTAGAATGGACATACACTTTAAAGAGAAACATTGGTCTTTAACATTCTTTTCAGCCCTATATGGGAATGCATTTCACATTATGTAATTAATATTACCATTTGGCATACAATTTTTAATTAAAAAAAAAAGTTAATGGGGCAACTATTTGGATCATTACATTATGCTGCTTCTTGCCTAGTAGAAGTGTAAGGCTGTCCTTCACTGCTCCTCTCTCTCAAAGGATACGTATAGGTCGAGCATCACAGGAATAAAAACAATGGACTTTCCAAAGGAGAATGATGTATTCTTGTAAATAAGCCAGCCAAGGGTTGCCTGTGTGTCTTCTCCTCTCCTCTCTATAGAATACATAGAGCTGTTGGGCCCTGTGTCTATGTTTAAACAGCAAGCTGGCTCATAACATATCTAAAGTGAGTGGTGCCAATACTAAATGTCTTATTTAATGTTGGCAACTCATGTAGATGAATATGTTCAAATTAAAGTAAGTACAGGGAAAGGAAACCAGGGTTTGCTCACCAGGTGGTGACCCCAAAAAATGAAAAAGAAGCATTAAACATAGTCACTGGGAGATACTGGATAAAGTCAGGGCAAGTGACAATTCAAACATGCCTCAAACAGTGCCCTAAATCCTTGCAACTCCATACATAGTACATCAGGTGAAGTCTTAAGTCTAGTACACATGATCAAAAAAATCATACGCAAAATACAGCTTTTGAAGCGATCGTACGATAATACACAGCTTTCGAGAACCGATCACAACAGTTCATTTGAAATTATCCGAAGGAACAAACACGAAAATTTTTCTCGTATAATACTAGATCGTACAATTTTCATTTAATCAGTACAGTTTGCATGTGAAAATACAATACAAGTACAATACAATACATTACATCACTTCTGAAGTGGTATTCTGTCGTACAAGAATTTTCCTAAATTGAGTAACCTCTTCATTATCGAAATGGAGACTAGCATGCAAAAAAAAAAAAAATGGAAGATTATTTGTCCGATATTGTGATCGTGTGTACCAGGCGATACACTAAAGCAATTGTGTTTCTTTCCTTGACCAGGCAAAGCAAAGGCCAACTGAGTTTATCTCAGCAGTGCTGAAATAGAAATACTAATCATATTCTTGATATACATACATTCACTCAAAGCAGTATATAAACATATCTGAATTAAATCATAACATTTATAAGCAGGAAGGAAGTAAAAAATTACTTTGAGGCAAAACTCATAGTAATAACTTGTATCATTTACTTACTGAAAAAGTTCAAATCTGGACCAATCCCCAACACTGAAAAGCAAGAGCTGGGAAGGAATAGATGGTAACACAGGGCCAGAAAGGTGAAAACAAATCTAAGAAGCAGATGACAGTCAGTGCAATCTCACAAGTTGCTCCCGGATATTACACAAAATGTAAAATTCCATGAAACCCTTGGTGTTACCATCTATTCTTTCCCATCTCCTACTCTTCAGTGTTGGGGATTGGTGCAGATTATCCCATGATAGTAAATTCGAGGTTCTGCTGGAAGTAACTGGAGTTAAAAAGATGAACACAGGAACACTGCCTAATGAACCTAATATCCACAACAACTGTTATCCTGGAACAGTGGAGGATAGAGGACTCAGGATCTTTACATCTTGGCCACATGGATCTAACACATGCATAATGACCTCTTTTATGCTGTGAGCTCTTACTAACTGTTGATTTATTCATCTGGAGTTTTTGGGTGGTGACGGTGTCCTTCCTTCATTTTAATTGTCTAAGCAATACTGTAGTTTCAATGACACAGATGAATGTTGGATTGTGGACAGCGTGGGTGGAAATCTAGTTTGCAACTGGGTAGCCTCAAACCTAGCACTGCAATTTGCATTTAGATTTGACTAAAAACTGCATATATTGTTCTTTTTGCAAGCTGCTTGTATATCAGAGTATACAGTATACTAGCACATACTGTTCTTTGATTTTTATGATATATCCATATAAAAGGCCATGAATTATGGGAAACCAGTGGTCTCCAAACTGCGACCCAGATGTGGTCCTTTGCTTGCCTTTATCCGCCCTTGTGGGACTATTCCGCTCTCTGATATGAAGCATTATTCATCCCACTGACACCAACAATGGGGCACTATTTCTTCCACTGACACCAGCAATGGGAGATAATTCCTCCCACTGACACCAACAATGGGGCATGATTACTCCTACTAATACGAATCATAGGGTACTATTCCTCCTAATGACACCAATGATGGGGCACCATTCCTCCCACCAATATCAATTATGGGATACTATTTCTCCTCCTACTGGCCACAGGTGCTATGTAATTTTCTTTTACCCCCACTGATCACCGGAATCACCTGATTTACATACTTAAAGCTAAACTCCACGTTTGTTGAAAAAAAAATTCCCCTCTGGGTGATCAATTTACTTTGCAGGGATTTTAACAAATTTTTTTGCGGATTCCTACCATTTGTTATTCTGAAGAAATCTCTGTGTGTTTGTCTGTATCCATGTGGGAAAGTGATTCTAATAGGAGTGGTTTCATAATTATCAATCAGCTGAGCACCTGCAGGGCACTAATGAGGAAATCTGCTGGGCCTGCATCCCTTTGGACGTGATTTCCTATTGGAATTATCTCACCAAAAATTAAATTTTTGTTGCAGGGGATGCCTAAAATCTGACTTGCATCTTAGGCAGACTTCTGGGAAAATTGGTGAGCCAATCACACAAACAGGAAATGATTATGGGGGGTGTTCTGTACACACACTGTGTACAGAACACCTCCAGGTAGCCATATTGAATTACATTTTCAGAAAATTACAGAGCTGCAGATTGAAAAAGAAAGGTAATTTTTAATAACATTTAATTGCAATATGACTTGTGTCACAATTGTATGCGCTATATTATTTTTTCTTTATTAGCTATTTTTTTCCCCACGAAAGTGGAGTTACCCTGTAACCTCCATGACGGTATTCCCGAGTGTGGCTCGGGGTTAAATTTCAGCACCATTAGCGGTAACCCCAAGCCACACACGGGATTGCATTGCAGGATCCTGGAGCGGTATACTTACCTTGTCCCCAGGATCCTGCGATGTCCCCCCGCGCTATCTGCGGGCTCTGTCCTCCTCCGAAGCCTCTCTGTGCCAGGCTCCGTTCCCTGCAAGCGTTGCGACGCACGGGGACGGAGCCTGGCGGCAAATTAAAAAAACTGTAAAAATCATAACACATATAGTACTGTAATCTTACAGATTACAGTACTGTATGAAATTATTTCACATCCCTTTTGTCCCCAGTGCTTTGTCCAATGCCCTGCATGCACTTTTATATTATATATACTGTTCTTTCTGCCTGGAAACTTGAGATTGTCCATAGCAACCAAAAAGTGTCCCTTTACATCAAAAGTGGCTTTAGACCAGCTAGAAAACAGCGATAGTAAATTAGAACACTTGCAGAATTGAGCGTTAGTGACTCGTGGGGAAATTTATTTTATTATTATTATATTATTATTTTTTGTAATTATTTATATTTATTTATTATATTATAATTTATGATTTTGTGTTTCAAACTTCATCATACCCGGGATATCTACTAGACTCTTGGTGGACAGATTCAAGTGTGTTATTGTTAAGAATTACAGGCCTACAATATAAAACGCCAAATTTCCATGCAAAATAATTGTACCGCTTTCAGCACCTAAAATCCGAAATAATCATACCGCCAGGGAGGATAACTATATGACTTTACTTATACATTTGACTACTCCCGATGACCACAGTTCGACCTCCCTAATGTCTGAAGGCCAGTAAACTGGCTCTTTGTTTAGAAAGTTTGGAGAGCCCTGCTTTATTATTATTATTATACAGGATTTATATAGCGCCAACAGTTTACGCAGTGCTTTACAACATTAGGGCAGACAGTACAAGTACAATACAATTTAATACAGGAGGAATCAGAGGGCCCTGCTCGTTAGAGCTTACAATCTAGGAACCTACATGAGTGTTAAATTTTTATTTTTTTTTGCATTAAAGGGCATTAAGTAAAGGCAGCTCATTATCTTTAAAAAAATCTCTAATGAGCCCTAATGCATTAAATGCCCCTTTCCTACTTTTAGACAACTCAGCGCACCCAACAACATCTCTGTGTTTTGGTGCGCTGTAGCCAGGTTCAATTTATATATTGTATATGTGCATTGGAGTTCAAATCATACAAAAATTGCATTATCATACATTGTAACACACTTTTACCACCAGTACATAGGTGTGGAGTCAGCCCAAATCAGACTTCAAAAAGTCACAAGTGTATTTATTAAAGGTGTAGAACACTAATTCTACCTTAAACTTGGTAAGGGAGTCATTGGTTGATAATTTAACAGGAAAATAATTAGTCTTTCAAAGAACTACAACAGTCTGAAGGGATTCAAAACGTGCCTAGCACATTCTGTACCCAATTACAATCAACTTATTGAAATACTGATACATAAGATGGGTGATATGTTACTGTCGGTACATTCCACTCAGTCTATTTATTGTCAGCTCAGCTGTCTAAAAGCCATTCTTCTGTCACTAGGACATGCTAAATTATTAGAAAATATGTTAATTATGATTAGGAGCATGCCCTACCCCTTGTCACATGGAGAACTGCCTTTATCTTCTGGGAAGGAACAGACCTCTGAGACAACCGTTAAAGCGGCCTTCTAGTAAGTGCCAAGGCTGTATGTCAAGTCACAGTCAGGGTCTGATATATACAACTGACTTCACCTTCGCCATGTTTTCAGCCTAATATTTTTACTTTTTATACCCCCAATATAATATTTATTTTCTGAAAGCAGAGGACCTGTAGGATAAAAATGTTGTATGTGAACATATACCCATAAAAAGGAATGCCAACTGCCAAAAAATATATAAAAAATTATTTCAGACAAGAAACTATATATCATAAGAATGAGAGTTGGAAAACTGGTCATCACACTATCTGCAAATAATAATTTGTGTTATTGCTATAGGAAGTGCAATTTCTGCCTGCCCCGTTATTCCTCAGTTTGTCAAGATATACACTATATTACCAAAAGTATTGGGACACCTGCCTTTACACACATGAACTTTAATGGCATGCCAGTCTTAGTCCGTAGGGTTCAATATTAGGTTGGCCCACCCTTTGCAGCTTTAACAGCTTCGACTCTTCTGGGAAGACTGTCCACAAGGTTTAGGAGTGTGTCTATGGGACTGTATGACCATTCTTCCAGAAGTGCATTTGTGAATTCAGGCACTGATGATGTGGATGGGAAGGCCTGGCTCGCAGTCTCCGCTCTAATTCACCCCAAGGGTGTTCTGCGGGTTGAGGTCAGGATTCTGTGCAGGCCAGTCAAGTTCCTCCACCCCAAACTCGCTCATCCATGTCTTTATGAACCTTTGTGCACTAGTCCAAATTATTTGGTGAAGGGGGGATTATGGTGTGGGGTTGTTTTTCAGGGGTTTGGCTTGACCCCTTAGTTCCAGTGAAAGGAACTCATAAGGCGTCTGCATACCAAGACATTTTGGACAGTTTCTTGTTCCCAACTTTGTGGGAACAGTTTGGGGATGGCCTCTTCCTTTTCCTACATGACTGCACACCAGTGCACAAAGCAAGGTCCATAAAGAGATGAATAAGCAAGTTTAGGGTGAAGGAACTTGACTGGCTTGCACAGAGTCCTGACCTCAACCTGACAGAACACCTTTGGGATGAATTAGAGCGGAGACTGTGAGCCAGGCCTTCTCGTCCAACATCAGTGCCTGACCTCACAAATGCGCATCTGGAAGAATGGTCAAACATTCGTATAGACACACTCCTAAACCTTGTGGACACCCTTCCCATAGGATTTAAAGCTGTTGTAGCTGCAACGGGTGGGCCATCTCAATATTGAACCCTACAGACTAATGCCCCATACACATGATCGGACATTTCGACAACAAAATACATGGATTTTTTCCAAAGGATGTTGGCTCAAACTTGTCTTGCAAACACACGGTCACACAAATCTTGTCGGGAATTCCGAACGTCAAGAACGCGGTGACGTACAACACATATGATGAGCCGAGAAAAAGGAAGTTCAATAGCCAGTGCGGCTCTTCTGCTTGAGTCTGAGCATGCGTGGAACTGTGTGCGTCGGAATTGTGTGCACACGATCGGAATTTACGACAACGGATTTTGTTGTCGGAAAATTTGAGATCCAAATCTCAAATTTTGTGTGACGGAAATTCCGATGGAAAATGTCCGATGGAGCCTACACACGGTCGGAATTTCTGACAACAAGTTCCCATTCAACATTTTCTGTCAGAGAATCCAACCGTGTATACGGGGCATAAAGACTGGGATGCCATTAAAGTTCATGTGAAGGTAAAGGCAGGCGTCCCAATACTTAGTGTAAAGAATATAAATATATATATTATATATATATATATATATATATATATATATATATATATATATATATATATATATATGTATATATATATATGTATATATATATATGTATATATATATATATATATATATATATATATATATGTGTATATATATATATATATATATATATATATATATATATATATATATATATATATATATATATATATGTATATATATATATATGTATATATATATATATGTATATATATATATATATATATATATATATATATATGTATATATATATATATATATATATATATATATATATATATATATATATATATATATATATATACACAGTATCTCACAAAAGTGAGTACACCCCTGACATTTTTATAAATATTTTATTATATCTTTTCATGTGACAATACTGAAGAAATGACACTTTGCTACAATGTAAAGTAGTGAGTGTACAACTTGTATAACAGTGTAAATTTGCTGTCCCCTCAAAATAACTCAACACACAGTCATTAACGTCTAAAACGCTGGCAACAAAAGTGAGTACACCCCTAAGTGAATATGTCCAAATTGGGTCCAATTAGCTATTTTACCTCCCCGGTGTCATGTGACTTGTTAGTGTTACAAGGTCTCAGGGAGCAGGTGTGTTAAATTTGGTGTTATAGCTCTCATACTGGTCACTGGAAGTTCAACATGGCACCGCATGGCAAAGAACTCTCTGAGGATCTGAAAAAAAGAATTGTTGCTCTACATAAAGAAGGCCTAGACTATAAGAAGATTGGCAAGACCCTGAAACGTAACTGCAGCATGGTGGCCAAGACCATACAGCAGTTTAACAGGACAGGTTCCACTCAGAACAGGCCTCGTCATGGTCGACCAAGGATGTTGAGTACACGTGCTGTGTCATAACCAGAGCTTGTCTTTGGGAAACATACATATGAGTTCTGCCAGCATTGCTGCCTAGGTTGAAGTGATGGGGGGTCAGCCTGTCAGTGCTCAGACCATACGCCGCACACTGCATCAAATTGGTCTGCATGGCTGTCATCCCAGAATGAAGCCTCTTCTAAAGATGATGCACAAGAAAGCCCGCAAACAGTTTGCTGAAGACAAGCAGACTAAGGACGTGGATTTATGGAACCATATTCTATGGTCTAATGAGACTAAGATAAACTTATTTGGTTCAGATGGTGTCAAGCGTGTGTAGTGGCAACTAGGTGAGGAGTACAAAGACAAGTGTGTCTCACCTGCAGTCAAGCATGGTGGTGGGAGTGTCATGGTCTGGGGCTGCATGAGTGCTGTTGGCACTAGAGAGCTACAGTTCATTGAGGGAACCATGAACGCCAACATGTACTGTGACATACTGAAGCAGAGCATGATCCCCTCCCTTCGGAGACGGGACAGCAGGGCAGTATTCCAACATGATAATGACCCCAAACACACCTCCAAGACAGCCACTGCCTTGCTAAAGAAGCTGAGGGTAAAGGTGATGGACTGGACAAGCATGTCTCCAAACCCTATTGAGCATCTGTGGGGCATTCTCAAAGGGAAGGTGGAGGAGAGCAAGGTCTCTAACATCCACCAGCTCTGTGATGTCGTCATGGAAGATTGGAAGAGGATTCCAGTGGCAACCTGTGAAGCTCTGGTGAACTCCATGCACAAGAGGGTTAAGGCAGTTCTGGAAAATAATGGTGGCCACACAAAATATTGACATTTTAGACCCAATTTGGACATTTTCACTTAGGGCTGTACTCACTTTTGTTGCCAGTGGTTTAGACATTGATGGCTGTATGTTGAGTTATTTTGAGAGGACAGCAAATTTACTCTGTTATACAAGCTGTACCCTCACTACTTCACATTGTAGCAAAGTGTCATTTCTTCAGTGTTGTCACATGTTGCCCGTGTTCGTAACTGAAAACTCACATTATCTCAACCGAAAATGAACCAAAATCAATGTGATGGTAAGGTACATGTATATATATATACAGAATCTCACAATAGTGAGTACACTCCTCACATTTTTGTAAATATAATAAAATATTTACAAAAATGTGAGGAGTGTACTCACTATTGTGAGATTCTGTATATATACACATGCACCTTACCATCACATTGATTTTGGTTCATTATTTATGGGCAATATTATGCAGTGTGCAATGCTCCACATAATATTGCACAGTCAGTTGAGATAATGTGAGTTTTCAGTTACGAAGAGAACACGGGTGGGCTAGGGGTCACTTTGATGAGGCTCATTTACTGAAATGTCCAGGAAACAATCTTCTTTGTTTTCTTCAACTTCAATCCATAAACTAAAATCTTTCAGTGCTCCAAATACAGTATGTAATTAATCAGGTGAGTGAGTGGGCAGGCGGGGCAGTCATCAGGTGAGTAAGCGGCGGGCCGGTCGGCAGGTGAGTAGAGGTACTGGCCAGTCACTGTGCAGCCGCGGGCAGCAGGTGACGTGGCAAGTGACAATCAGCAATGTGTGGCAGGTGACATGGCAAGTGACAATCAGCAATGTGTAGCAGGTGACATGGCAAGTGACAATCCGCAACGTGTGGCAGGTGACATGGCAAGTGACAATCAGCAATGTGTAGCAGGTGACGTGGCAAGTGACAATCCACAACGTGTGGCAGGTGACGTGGCAAGTGACAATTAGCAGCATGTGGCATTTGATGTGGCAAGTGACAATCCGCAATGTGTGGCAGGTGACGTGGCAAGTGACAATCCACAACTTGTGGCAAGTGACAATCCGCAACATGTGACAGGTGATGTGGCAAGTGACAATCAGCAATGTTTGGCAGGTGATTGATGTGGCAAGTGAAAATCAGCAACGTGCGGCAGGTGACGTGGTAAGTGATAATCCGCAACGTGCGGCAGGTGACGTGGCAAGTGACCATCTGTAACGTGTGGCAGGTGACGTGGCAATTGACAATCAGCAGCGTGTGGCAAGTGACAATCCACATCTGGTGGCAGGTGACGTGGCAAGTGACAATCCACAACTTGTGGCAGGTGACTTGGTAAGTGACAATCCACATCTGGTGGCAGGCAAGCGAAAATCTGCAACTTGTGGCAGGGACGTGGCAAGTGAAAATCCACATCTGAAGGCAGGTCGACGTGGAAAGTGACACACTCGGGGCTCCCACTGATTCTGGATTATGGTGAGCTGAACCATTTCATTTTATATTACAATGTAATAATAGAAATATTGAGCTTCAATCATCCTGACACCATATCAACCATGGTGCAGTGATGATGAAAGCGCTAACACCAGCCATTGTCCCGATAAATTGCCCACAAAAAATGTATTTTCTGGCAGTGTCCCTCCAGGGACTAGACTCTGGACCCACCCCTGCTTCCTGCCCAGGCCATTTTTCAGCTTTCAGCGCTGTTGCACTTTAAATGACAATTGCGCGTTCATGCAACTCTGTACCAAAATGAATTTTAAATAATTTTCTTCACACAAATAGAGCTTTCTTTTGGTAGTATATAATCACTGCAGGTTTTTTATTTTTTACAAAAAAAAAAAAAAAGAAGAAAGACCGAAAATTTTTAAAAAATAAAACGTTTTTCTTAGTTTCTGTCAGTAAATTTTGTAAGTAAGTAATTTTTCTCCTTCACTGATGTGCGCTGATGGGGCGGTACTGATAGGCTGCACTAATGAGCACTGATGAGGTGGCACTTATGGGCACTGATGAGGCGGCACTTATGGGCACTGGTTAGGTGGCACTGATGAAGAAGCACTAATATGGCGCACTGATGGGCACTGATAAGTGGCACTGATGGGCACTCATAGGCGACACTGATGGGCACTGATAGGCGGCATGGATAGGCAGCACTGATGGGTGGCACTGATGGGAGGCACTGATGAGCAGGCACTGAAGGGCAGCACTGACTGGCATCACTAATGGGCACTGATTGGTGTCACTAATGGGCACTGATTGGTGTCACTGATGGGCACTGCTGGGGCTTTACTGTAATCAGGGCACTGATGATTAGTGCTTTGATTACCTGTCCTGGTCTCCCCTGCGAGAAGATGCCACTGATTGGCAGTGTGAGGCGAGGAGAGCCGATTAACGGCACTTCCGCATTTACATGTGACCGGCTGTGATTGGACATAGCTGATCACATGTTAAAGAGCCACGTCATCACCTCTTTACAGAGATTGGGGTCACGCTGTGTCCTAGGAACACATCGCTGCCACGATCACCATGCTGCGTGCCCCCGTGGGCGTGCGAGAGAGGCCGTTCTAGGGGCGCCGTCATATGATGTAGTCCCAGAATGAGAGCTGCACCGCTCCTCTGTCATTTGACAGTGGGCGGCAAGTGGTTAAAGAATGCCACTTGTTTGGAAGAACCCCAGTATGCATCCCCCTGGTATGGGTCCGCCATAAAGGTGCTCTTGTTTTATACTGTGGTGGATGTGGATGGGATTTGTCTAACAATCAATCAGGAGTTAATATCGGGCACACAGCTGACACACCAAACTTTTCACACTGCAATCGAACTGCAAGAGGACCAATAGGCCAGAGGTGTAAAGATAAAGATCAGGCCATATTTGGGTAAGATTTGGAAGATTGCGAAAATCTTTTTTTATTGATCCAATGGAGTGGCTGTGGAGGGGTTATCTAACCAACATGACCAAACATTATAAAACGTATGAGGACATCCTCTATTTAGGTAGGTAAAGTGATACAGAGGCGAATTAGAACTAACCAGCTTCATCCAACAACAGACTGAGGGAGGAGAGGACTTTTTCCAGCATAATGCGCATAATGGGCATAAAACAATAGCAAACTTAGAAGAGTTCTCAGGGCTACTGTGTTGACTAGTTCCTCTACCAAACCCGGCAAGCAGAACCGAGGTGTTAGAGCAATAGGAATCTGTGTACCACATAATAAATAACATAAGGCACACTCTGCCTGTAGGATACAATTACAGCACACAACCAAAATATATGAATGAAATCTCCAGGTGAATGAGTGCACCTCCAACAAGAGTGGGAGATGCTGGGGTCCATCATATGGTGCCTATGTGGTGTGAAATAAGCCCTATAAATGATTTTAAATTGAATTACTTTATCTCTGACGGATAATAGACGGGTGAAAGGGGAATTCTCATAACTCAAACAAATCTTTGTCAATCAGTCCAGGGACATCAGTTCTCCACTTCTGTTTAATACGTGCATCTTTTAAATGTTTCAATTATTCAGTTGTAAATTAATATATTCAGCGCTCAGGACAAATCCCCTAAAGTGTTACATACATGTATCACCCCCTGCCATCCCATCAGCTGAGGATTGGTCAGGGCCCCCAAAATACTTAAAATAATACGTTTTTTTGTTTGTTAGTGTAGGTAAATTCAGGCTTGGCTGGCAGCCAAGCCTGTGTGTTTTTCAGGGTCAGGGTTGAGTGACTCAGGGAGGCTGGTATGACCCACAGGAAGCATCTCTGATACTTCCCCCTACTTCTGGAAACTAGCAGAAGGTTCCGGAAGGATGGGAGTGAAAGGGAGGAGAAGCTGCCTGGAGTATTTTGTGGGCCCTAACCAATCCTCAACTGATGGGATGGTAGGGGGCAGGCCCCCTCAAATACTCAGGGTCAGACCGGCTGGGGCAGGTGGAGTTCGGGTGGAAGATGGAGATGGAGTTTTAGGCTGTTGGAGGCCTTTGAGAGTAACCCCCTAGTCTGGGGGGGTGGGGGGTAAAATCAGGCCTGGGCTTGGGTGTGGAGGGGACCCCTCTTCAAGACACACAGGGAGATCCTGACCAGGAGGCACGGGAACAAGGAGAGGACAGCAGGAGAACACTGCCAGGCAAATCTCCAGGGAGTAGGACAGCCAGGAGGGTTGTTGAGTGTTACAGTCAGAGGATTGAGGCATGCCTGAAGGGACTGGGTGCAAGCAGTCTGGGATGGATGCAGATTCAGTCTGGGAGGACTGTGGAGAAGTAGCCAGGAGGGCCAGTGAAAGAGTGGGCTGGCCAGGGCTGCTGATAAGGCAGTACAGCCAGCCCTCCTTTACTGGGCCCAGGCCCCATCAATTCAAAAGGGGGCCCAAACACATACTGAGCAGGAGGGCCACTTTACTGTCTTATTGCAGACACCGATCCTCTTCTGTCTCCCACTGCAGCGCTGCCAGCTTCTCCTCTCCCTCTCTCCGGCTGCATTGCAAAGGGGATTGGTTCTAGCACATGCGCCCCTTCTATCTGCTGTCTGGGCCCCCCTGTGTACCCCTTTCCCCCTGCAGCGCTGCCAGCATTCTTCTCTCGCTGGCAGCTGCTATGGGCACACAGGGGGATGTCCTTTACTGGCCCCTTCTTTTCCTGAATGAACACAGTGAGCAATCGGTACCAATCACTCCTGTGTCCATTCATAACTGAAGCATAGTAAACTCTGTACACTATACTTCAGTTTGTGAATGAGCAGGAAGCCTCAGAGCGCTTCCTATTCATTCATCTGTGCAGCTGAGGCTGTAGAGAAAGGGACTGATAGATCTATGACCTCAGTCACTTTCATCGGGGGGGGGGGGGGGAGGTCAGGTAGGCTGTATGGGGCCCCATGATTTTTAACAGCAACCCTGGGGCTGGCAGTGCCTGAAGAGGTGGTACTGGGACCAGTAGCCACAGGAATAGGACAGCTAAGCACTGGGACTTCTTTTCTGCTACGCTACCAAAGGGGCCCTATCTGCAAAGGGCATCTGCTACAGATCTAACAGGATCTAGGTAGGATCATCTTGTCAGTGCTAGCTGGTCCTGGGAGATGTAGTTCTACAAGCAAGATTGTGCTGGAGGTAAAAGAGGAGGAGTGTATATATACTGTGTATATATAGTTGTGCCTCTGAAGAATCCTGTGTTGATCAAGTGGGCATCCCATAATAACCCTATCCCCTATCCAAGTTCAATTCCCCTAATAAAAAACAAAAACAAAGCTGCCTGCAAGGACTGATTTCTGACTCCAGCGTGTGTGGAAAATGTGTGTGCCTGGCTGTGCAGGGTGGGAGATATCCATATTCACCAGTGGCTCCTACACAAATCACCCCCAGCAGCTGGAACCAACTTATCCCCCCAGGCAAGCAAGATAAGCAAAAATATATTTCTAGTGCTTTGATCTGCAAATAAAAAATTATCTAACAATAATGCCCCTTAGCAAACATAGGTCCACCAACAAATTATTTAATCTCCAAATGATCCAACTCCTTTGGCATCAAACTATTTCCATTGTTACAAAAACATTACCATTTTCCACTCAGAGGAAATTTTCGATATCTACAAGTTAAATATCACCTTGAAATAATTGACTTCTCACCTTACCCAGGGCTTTTTTTCAGGGGGAACTTGGTGGAACTCAGTTCCACCACCTCTGGCTCAGACCCTTTAGTGCCTGCTCACCACAATCACTTGTAAACACAGAAGTCTGGTTTCTGTGTTTACAAGTGACAGCTCTGCACTCTGTATGTAATGCAATCCTGGTGTTTTTGGGAAATTTGACTGAATTGGAGGGTGTGTGTAGGGGGAGGGGTTTTGTGGGGCCGTGGTTAAGTTCCAGCACCTATTGTTTGGTGAAAAAAAGCCATGATTACCCAAAAAACACCATTTGAATCTCTATGTGCCTCTGAGCCACATACACATAGGGAATGATCTTCCTCGTACACTCAGAGCAATTGCACATAACCCACTCTTCTCCCCCCCCCCCCATACATTGCAAGAACAAAGGGGTGAGGACAAATATATAAATGAAGATTGGGGACAATTTTGATAAAATGTATTGAATGAAAAAAACATTGAAAAATACATATTTTGTAAAGTGTTTTACTATCAGCTTGCCTAAAGTGGTTCTAAAGCCTAGACAGTTCCTATCTTAATCCAGCGCTGTGCCTGTCTGCAGCAGCTCTCTCCACTTTCTCTGCTCACAGAGGCAGCAGTGGGAGCCATTGGCCCCTGCTGCTGTCAATTAAATCACGTGAGCAGAAACTAGGGGGTCAATTCACGCACACAGCCCAAGGTTTGCCCCCATAGCAAGTGGCTTGCTATGGGGACACACATAGGAGAGGAGGAGCCAGGACCCAAGAATAGACAGCTTTGTATTCTGTGAATGAATACAACGCTTCCTCTAAATGACTGAGTCAGAGAGCATGATGTCATCAACCCGTCTTTTTAACTCAGCCAATCAGAGGAAGCTTTGTATTCATTCACAGAATACAAAGCTGCATATGAATGGCTGAGCGCTCCTCAGATCACATTGTTGTGAGTGTGAGACAGGAAGTCTCTGTCTCACAGCCAGAATCCAGCATTGTGTACTGCATGTAGCTGAAGCTACATGCAGTTTATATAGTGCTTAGAGCTAATGAAGCACTTAGTGAAGGAAATAGTTAGTTTGGACCAGCTTGGTCCAAACAAACTATTTCAAGTGACAAGAAATCTGATGATCAGCTTTAAGCTGGCTATACGCCAGAAAAATTTTGCTCCAAAATTTATTTTAACCACTTCTGGACCGCCCACCGTCGTTATACATCGGTACTTTGAAGAGGAGTATCGTTGTTATAGCAGCAGGCTAGCTGCCATAACCCCGGTATCCTTTCTTCAGTGAGCGGTCTGGTGTCAGATAAAAGTGGTCTCTGCGGCGGATTCGCCGCAAGATCACTTTTATCGCATTCTGGTGCCCTCCGCCGCTTACCGGAGCTGTCGGCAGCGGTGGAGGCGATCAGATCTTCATCCTTGCTGGGCATGGAGACGAGGGATAGGAAGATGGCCCCCACCTGTCTCTATAACAATGCAGGGTAGAAGTGAAAAACGTCACTTCCGCCCATAGCTCTTAAAGGGCCATTTTTTTTTTTAATTTTTTTTTTTAATGACCACATTTTGTATTTTTTTTATTGCATTTTAGTGTAAATATGAGATCTGAGGTCTTTTTGACCCCAGATCTCATATTTAAGAAGTCCTGTCATCCTTTTTTTCTATTACATTCCTTGTAATAGGAATAAAAGTGACACAATTTAAAAAAAAAAAAAACAGTGTAAAAATAAAAAATAAAAGGTAAAATAAATAAGAAAAAAACATTTTTTAAACACACCCCATCCCAACGAGCTCGCGTGCAGAAGCAAACGCAAACGTGAGTAGCGCTCGCATATGAAAACAGTGTTCAAACCACACATGTGAGATATTGCCACGATTGGTAGAGCGAGAGCAATAATTCTAGACTTAGATCTTCTCTGTAACTCAAAACATGCAACCTGTAGAATTTTTTAAACGTCGTCTATGGAGATTTTTAAGGGTAAATATTTGTCGCCATTCCACAAGCGGGCGCAACTTTGAAGCGTGACATGTTGGGTATCAATTTACTCGGCATAACATTATCTTTCACAATATAAAAAAAAATTGGGCTAACTTTACTGTTGTCTTATTTTTTAATTCAAAAAAGTGTATTTTTTTCAAAAAAAGTGTGCTTGTAAGACCGCTGCGCGAATACGGTGTGACAGAAAGTATTGCAACAACTGCCATTTTATTCTCTAGGGTGTTAGAAAAAAAATGTATAATGTTTGGGAGTAATTTTCTAGCAAAAGTGGTTAAACATGATCATTTGGTTTTCTCATGGTTAGTGGGGTAAACTATACAATCATTTTGACAGCAGTGACAAGAAAATTTATGACCCCTTTCACACCAAGGCGCTTCAAAAATGCCCTAAAACGCCTTAGCGTTTTTACCGCGTTTTTACCACGTTTTAGGGGTGCTAGCGGTAAAATTAACGCAACACTGCAGGCGTTTTAACAGCGTTTTTCAAGCGTTATTGAAGCATGTGTTATTGATGCTATCTTTCTGCTTGCATGTTTACCCTTTGTGATATCATGTAAAACAAGCAGTGTCTTGTAAAGTAACAAGCAGTGTCTTTTTACTTCAAATCTTCATTTTTCTGGGATTAATTCTTTTTTTGGCACTTTAATTTTGTTTTTGTGGCACTTTGATGGTCTGTTTAATCATTCTGACCTTCCCACAATTTCAGTCCTGTTGTTGTAGATATCTCTTTTCTGCTTGCATGTTTACCTTTTTGTGAGATCATGTGACTTTTCTACAGCTCAGGGCGGATTATAGGCGTTATTCAGGCGTTTTTACAGCGTTTTCAATTCATTTCAATGGAGAGGGGAGTTTTTGAAGCGCTTTTTTCAACGCCCAAAAGCTGCTACAAAGATGCTGCTTGCAGGACTTTTCTCAACGCCCCGCCAGTGCAATGCCTCAGTGTGAAAGGGTCCATTGAGATGCATGGGGAGCGTTTTATGAGCGTTTTAATAGCATTATTTTTAGCCCTAAAATGCTGCAAAAATGCCTTGGATTGAAAGGGGTCTAAGGCCCCTTTCACACTGGGGCGGTAGGGGGCGTCAGCGGTAAAACAGCGCTATTTTTAGCGCTGTTTTACCGTGGTATTCGGCCGCTAGCGGTGCGGTTTTAACCCCCCGCTGGCGGCCGAAAAAGGGTTAAATCCACTCGTATAGCGCGGCTATAGCCACGGTATTGCCGCGGTATAGCCGCGCTGTCCCATTGATTTCAATGGGCAGGAGCGGTTTAGGAGCGGTGAATACACCGCTCCTTCACCGCTCCAAAGAAGCAGCTGACAGGAGATTTTTTCTTCTCCTGCCAGCGCACCGCTTCTGTGTGAAAGCCCTCGGGCTTTCACACTGAACAAACAGCGATGGCTGTTTAGGGGCGGTTTGCAGGCGCTATTTTTAGCGCAATAACGCCTGCAAACCGCCCCAGTGTGAAAGGGGCCTAAAGGATCAGGATTCATACATTTTCTTGAACAAAAAAAGTTCCAACAGTGAATGTGGTTTTCATTTGGGGAATGGCATTCATTACTGAATCTAAGTTAAAAGCAAATGAAATTTTGAAATACTTTTGAACTACAAGTTGTCATAATGAGAATTTTCATATGAATATTTGTATAAACATTTGTTCCAAAATCTACCAGTGTAGGTGTAGGACCACCTTTAGTTATAAATGTTTGCTGGCCTCCAGTTGTACAATTGCAGTATACTGTTTACAATGGTGCTGTTTGTTGATGGTAATAAAAGCAGTAGAAGACACTGTCAGGGCCCTGGATGGGGAAGAAGCCCACCTGTCTTGTCTCAGCTGTTCCCCATTCCCCAGTAATGAAGGATGACAGCTGACACTATTCCATTCACACCAGTGAAGAATGAGTTTCTTTTTAACCTCTGCCAATCCAAATGAATTTACTCAGTGGTTCCCTTGAGAACAATGGAATCAATTAGCGGAACAATAATATGTTCCCTAATTTCACCTCTGTGAGTTATTTGTAAACCATAATGATAGACAATAATATTTTCAGCACATAAAAAGGTTTTATTGCATGGGTCAAGTATATTTACCAGAAACTGTATTTTTTATGGTTACTAATATTTGTATAGTATATGTGTGCAAGTGTCAATTTACAAGTGAGAAAATAATAGTTTGGCGCATAATTGTATTTGTTTTTGCGTGTTTACAGGAAAATCGTGTTTAGAAGCATGTGAGCGTAAACTCAATCTACTGGCCTGAATATTCATTTATTCTAGCCACTGGGATACATTTACTCACATATGTACGCATTTATGCAGGTACAGTATCTGCAAAAAATATTATCTGTAAGCTCCACCCTGAACTCCCTGAATGCAGGTTTGGGGCATTTTTTCTCTATGCCCCTGAATGCTGCTCTAAAATATTAATTTAAATGCCACAATTTGCATATATACATTGGCAGAAATGGAGCTGTGTTCAGAGGCATCCAAATAATAAAAAATATTTTTTTTCTGGTAAAAAGTGGCTTTTTTTCTGCACATGTGCATGAGGCCTAATACACAAAAGGTGCAGTAAATATTTTTACTAAGTGCGTTTACATCCATATACTGCCCCCGCCATTGGAAGCATAAGTAAGAGGATTAAACTGTTAATGGAGCAGATTATGAAGTTACTATTGTGCTTGCATTGATTTACTAAAGGACCGTACACGCGGTCAGAAAATCTGAAGATAAATTTCATCCGATGAAGATCTGCCAATTTTCTGATTGTTAGTATGCTGCTTTTGACAGCCGATTATGAATTTTTAGCAGCCAAAAACTGGATGCGCAGGCTTGAAAATTTTTGTCTGATGTGACCACAACGTTCGATTTTCTTTTCATTAGTACGGTTTTCTGACAAAAAAAAGTCTGAAGAGCAAGACTAGGCATGCTCAGAAATGAAAGAACACATACCAAACAATTCAAAACATTACGTCACTTCTGATGTTGAATTCTGTTGTCAGAAAATTTTCTGATGGTGAGTACCCTCTTCACTTTCGATTTGAGACTAACATCAAACAAAAATTCGTCCAATAATCTGACCGTGTGTACAAGGCTTAAGGCTGGCCATACATGGTTCCAATTTTGGCTGGTTCCTGCTGAACCAGCCAAGATTCAAACCATTAATGGGCAGGCTGAATGTACCAAGTTGATCGATCTATCAACTTGGGTGCAACCAGCCTGCTGGATTCTCAAGCAATAATCACTGTTTTCTCCCGGGGGGACAACTTCCCCTGCTCACTCCCACCGCCAGGAGAAGACAATTGCTCAGCAGGAGGGATTCCCCTATGAACTAAGGATGAGCTCAGGCGTGTTCGCAAACAGCACGTGCAGAGCCCGCCAGAAAGTCGGCACTGCGGAGAGATAATCACAAGCAGTGAGACATTGTCCCGATGTGCACCTGCAGAGATTGGGAAATGTCTCACTGCCTGTGATTAGCGATCCGCAGTGTCGACTTCCTGGCGGGCTCTGCACGTGCTGTTTGCGAACAAGCCTGAGCTCATCCTTACTATCAACACTGTCTCTGTTGATGGGGAAATCATGCAAATTTCTTTCCTGCGACCTGTGGTTGCACCGTCTATGGGCTCCCTAAGTTGAAAATCTACACTCAATAATTTGAGTGAATATGCAACTCAGTTTTCCACATACATGGGAATTTTCTGGAACTGACCTGGCAATGCCAGAATTTTGGTCAGCTTTCCAGATCATTACCAGAATTGGTGAAATATCCAGAATTGCAGCAGCCCCGGTGTGTGAAATAACTTTGAGTTCCAAATAAGTACACATTCATTCATGTAATATGTAACCAATCAGAGTTTCTGTAACTGCAGTCAGTTGGAAGTTTCTGATGCTGCCATTGGACAGTGTCAGACCTTCCCTGATTGGCTGCAGTTACAGAATCCCTGATCGGTTACACGAATGAATAAGTACATACTCATTGTATTGTTCCTTCCATACTGCAATTGTGTGCTGCAACTATTGAAGTAAAGGCCCCTTTCAAACAGGCAGACTCTGCCAGTGGAACCACCTGCTCAGCGGGGAATCTGTCCACTGATCACCACTTACCACTTGTCAGCTTATGCAGAGCCGACACGGACACAGCCCACTTTCCTCTATGGGCAGTCGAATGTAAATGGACCGCCTGTCCATTTACATCCGACTGTCATCCGATCCGATGGCAACAGTTTTTTCTAGTAGCTGTGAATTTAGAGATTTCTTGCTGTGAAAATCCGATTCCATGCCTTAGACAATAGATTCACTTTTATTATGCATTTGATAATGCAAGGATTAAAGTGGCCCCACCTAAAAAATTAAATAAGCCATGATTTAAAAAGACATATTTTGCTGTACAAACTTTGATACCTGCTCCCAAAGGCGGAAGAGGAGGAGCTTTCTAAACTGCACCCGTTTTACCACTACGAGCATCACCCAGAGGTAGGTGCACGAGCAGTAGGAGAATCACTGGGGCAGGGGTTGGCATAAGAGGAGGGCAGAAGAGAGGAAGAATCTGTCGCCACATGAACAAGAATATAGTAAATCTATTGTAAATTTGGGGTAGGAGAAAATGGGTCTAGTCTATAAACAGTATACATAGCTATAAAACAGTAATGTATTTTTATATTTATTTGTATTTTATTGTAGACTCTGGACCTATTCTTCATGCCCCTCCCATTTTAAAACATCATTTTAAAACCACAAGTGGCTCTGCCCACTGACCTGCCTTCCCTACTCCACACTCAATCTCAGGAATTATGATTTTCCAGGTATTCAAAATTATTATTATTAATAATGTGCCTAAGTGGTTAGCAGTTTCACCTGGCAGCACTGGGATCATTGGTTCAAATCCCAACTATGGCATTACCTGCACTGAGTTTGCATATTCTTCCTGTGCCTGATTGGGTTTGCTCTGGGTACTCTGGTTTCCTGAAATAAGGGAAAATAGAAAATGCGCTAAACCTGAAAATTCAAAAAAGAGCTGCTACAAACAATGTGACAAACATACATATAAAGGTGGGTAAATTGTAGCGTTAATAAGAAAACAACATGGAACACACTGTGAAGTGATGTATAAATGTAAAGTTCCAGTTCCGATAAGCGTACCCACACCTATCTTATGTTTTGATAATCCCATACTGGACATTTAGATTGCTGATGGAATTTCACCTCTGACTCACCTCATCTCATCACTATTGCACAGACTTTATTTAAACATTTTTGGAGTACACCCTTTTCTTTTGGGATGTACAGTCATATATTTTGATAGACATTTATACATCACTTCACAGTGTGTTCCATGTTGTTTTCTTATTAGCGCTACAATTTACCCACCTTTATACTCTGGTTTCCTCCCACACACCAAACTGTGAAAGGTAAGGTTATCTAATCATGTCAAAAGCAAATTCCTGTTCACTTTGAATACTCAATCATGTGTAGGAGACAAATGTAAACAGGAATTTGCTTTTTACATTATTGTGTAATTTATGTGAATATTCATACAATTTATTGGGTGAAGATTTTCAACTCCTTCAGTAATTCAGCCTCTTGGGGAATGCAACGTTTACTTTAAGCTATAATTAGTTGTGACACAATGGTTAATGGATCTTGCTATTGCATATTTCACAAAAGGATACAACAACTTTACAAGAAGTACAAAAGACAAAGAAGGGGAAGGAGCAAACCCTTAGTGCATTACCCAAGTAAAAAGGGGTTTATTGATATAAAAAGCAACCAATGAATTGCATACTCACAAAGGTGCACAAGTATGGAGCATGTCATGGAAGGATGACATGAGGTGGAACATCTAAGTGTTTCTGCGACCTCACATACGCACGCTAAAACGTTTCAGGGGACGCACACCCTTCTTCCTTCTCAGCACAACTCTGAAGAAGGGGGTGTACCCCTGAAACGCATTAGCGTGCGTATGTGAGGTCTCAATACTTTTGGTAATGCACATAAACTTTAATGGCATTCTAGTCCTAGTCTGTAGGGTTGAATATTGAGTTGGCCCACTCTTTGCAGCTAGAACAGCTTCAACTCTTCTTGGAAGGCTGTGCACAAGGTTTAGGAGTGTGTCTATGAGAATGTTTGACCATTCTTCCAGAAGCGCATTTGTGAGGTCAGGCACTGATGTGGATGAGAAGGCCTTGCTTGCAGTCACCGCTCTAATTCATCCTAAAGGTATTCTTTCGGGTTGAGGTCAGGACTCTGTGCAGGCCAGTCAAGTTCCTCCACCCCAAACTCACTCATCCATGTCTTTATTGACCTTACATTGTGCACTTGTGTGCAATCATGTTGGAACAGTAAGGGGCCATCTCCAAACTGATCCCACAAAGTTAGGAGCATGAACTTGTCCAAAATGTCTTGGCATGCTGACGCCTTAAGAATTCCCCTCACTGAAACTAAGGGGCCAAGTCCAATCCCTGAAAAACAACCCCACACCATAATCCCCCCTTCACCAAATGATTTGGACCAGTACACAAAGCAAGGTCAATAAAGACATGGATGAGCAAGTTTGAGGTGGAGGAACTTAACTGGCCTTTGGGATGAAATAGAGTAGAGGCTGTGAACCAGGCCTTCTTGTCCAACATCAGTGCCTGACCTCACAAATGCTCTTCTGGAAGAATGGTCAAACATTCCCATAGGCACACTCCTAAACTTTGTGGATAGCCTTCCCAGAAGAGTAGAAGCTGTTATAGCTGCAAAGGGTGGGCCAACACAATATTGAACCCTACGGACTAAGACTGGGATGCCATTAAATGACAGGTGTCCCAATACTTTTGGTAATATGGGATATATATATTGTGCTTCAGCTTTTGTATCCAAATAGTGGGATCTAATTCCTGATTTTCACATTACATTACAACAGCATTTTTCCAATGGTGAAGGTGAATTATTTTTAAGTTCTCAGTTATTAAAGGGGTTGTAAAGGCTTGTGTTTTTTCACCTTAATGCATCCTATGCATTAAGGTGAAAAAACACCTTGCAGTCACCGCCCCCCCAGCCCCCCCCCCCGTTTCACTTACCTGAGCCCCGAATTTCCGTCGGCACGTCCCCGCCGTCCCTCTCTCAATGAGTTCCTGGACACAAATGCTGGACTCGGAAGCACGCCCTCAAGGTAACCCCCTCGGGAGAGCGCTTCCCCAAGGGGGTTATCTAATGCGGGGAGGAACCACCGAGGGACCCCAGAAATTTATGTTCGGGGTCACTCTGTGCAAAACGAGCTGCACAGTGGAGGTAAGTATGACATGTTTGTTATTTTAAAAAAATAAAAAACGATTCTTTAGTATCACTTTAACAGAGAATTGGAGCATGTCAGTTCACATAATTACATCTTGTTTAGACACAATAACAGAACATAGAAATGAGCTGCTTTGAACTTTGCATGTAAACATTCTTAAGTCAGTCAATGTCTGGTGTTTGCTTCATTTGTGTTCACGTATATTATTTAATGATAATTAAGTGCTGGCTCCTTTTATCTGCATACACCGACGCAATAAAATCTGTGAGTGGAATTCAGAGACTGATGTGAATTTCCGTCGGGTTTAAATAGGACTAAACAGCTGCTCCTTCATAGCAAGTGGAAGACATGAATGTTGCTTCCCTGGAGTTCCTCTGTCCTGGGCGCAGCTGTTGTCACTCTGATCAAGAATATTAGCTGTTGTTTTCAAGTGAAAAAAGGGCTGCTAAATGCTACACAAGGAGAAGAGAAGATTAGAACTTATAAGTTGTAGCTGAAGTTTAGGTATGGCACATACCTGTACATACTTATCAGGAAAGTGCATGTGAAAACACACACAAAAAAATACATTAGGGCGTGTTATATGGTCCCCTCTTGAAGAAGAAGGACCCCCCAGGGAGCAAGATTCCTTACAGAGCAAGGCACACTCAGGTCCACCTAGCTGAAAGGCCTGGTGGACCCCTCTCCTCATGATCAGCTGAGGCCAGCCAACGAGTAATAGGTGATGGGCTCTCCTGAAGGAAGAACCCCCCCTCTAAAGACAGAGGAAGAAGGAACCTAAAGGCCACACATCTTCCAACCATATTTCAGGGTAGGCCCAGAGATCCACACCCTACAATCCTTGATTAAACCAGTGACACAAAAATAAATGCAGTGACAAACAGTGAGAAAAAGAAATAATTTTGCCTATGTGCATGACAATGGCTAGGCCTTGTGGCTTGGTAACATAAATTGCCCCAACCAAAAGGCCTAGCCCATGAGGTGAAGTGCAAAAAAAAACAAACATTTTTTTAGCCGTGGCCAAGGTGATGTTTCACATAGTGGGATCCTAAACCCATAGTGTTACTCCGGCAGCCCTGGGATGTCACACCCAGGGGGCACTTGACACCACTGGCCCTCTGCCTTCCCAGCCCCAGCCAGAGGAGGTAGCATAGTTCAAATCAGGAGGCACTGGGCCATCAGAACCCCCCCCCATATCAGGGAAATACTCCCAACCTCCATCTCTCCCAGTGGGTGCCTAATTCTATTTCTTACTACGAGAAGGGCCCTAAGGGTCCCCATCATACTAGCGGGAATACTATACAGCCAGCCATCCCAGCCAAAAATGACAGAATGACGGTGGCGCACCCCTACTAAACACAAAAAAGAGTGGATACTACAGTTCTTAGCCAAAAGGCTGAGAAGCAATTATGTTACCTATTAATGTCCTCTTTTAACACCTAAAAGCCAGCATCACTGCACAGCATCCAGCTTACAACTTTACAAGCCTTAGTTTGTGCTTTTTTAAACATGTCCAATAATTGGGGACTTGGATAGTTTGAGTTAGGTACCATTCTTCACAGAGTTCCTTGGGTACAGAAGTGTGGCTTCAAGGGAATTTGAAAAAAAAAGCCTCTGTCTTGAGACAGTTTAAAGCAGAATTAAACTCCACTTTTTTTTGCAAATTAGCAGATTATGGCAGACCTTCCTCTCAGATGCCCTCCAGCGCTGCACTGCCAGTGCTCCCACTGCTCACAGGTGCCTCCATCTTCTCCCAGTTTTCCTCCTGGGTTCATTTTATTTGGCCACTTGTATGGCTGGGCCTTGATGCTGTCACTCCCGTATGCACACAGGAGTCAGAGTGGTGCCATAAATGTACACTGAAATTGTGTGGAATGTTTTTGCACATTGTCTGTCACACTTTACACACAAGGCAGTCCATTCATTTCAATACATTTCCCTATGTGTAAGTAAAGTGGCAAACTCAGGTACCTTTTTGAGATTCGAACACACAGGTTGAACTTGATGGACTTGTGTCTTTTTTCAACCTCACCTATAGGGATGAGCCAAACACCCCCCGGTTCGGTTCGCACTAGAACCTGCGAACGGACCGAAACTTGACACGAACATTAGAACCCCATTGAAGTCTATGGGACTCGAACGTTCAAAATCAAAAGTGCTAATTTTAAAGGCTAATTTGTATGGTATTGTCCTAAAAAGGGTTTGGGGATCCGGGTCCTGCCCCAGGGGACATGTATTAATGCAAAAAAAAGTTTCAAAAACGGCCGTTTTTTCGGGAGCAGTGATTTTAATGAAGCTTAAAGTGAAAAAAAAAAAAAGTGAAATATTCCTTCAAATATCGTACCTGGGGGTGTCCATAGTATGCTTGTAAAGTGGCGCGTGTTTCCCGTGCTTAGAACAGTCCCTGCACAAAATGGCATTTTTAAAGGAATAAAAGTAATTTAAAACTGCTTGCGGCTTTAATGTATTGTCGGGTCCCGACAATATGGATGAAAATCAGTGAGACAAATGGCATGGGTACCCCCCCCCAGTCCATTACCAGGCCCTTTGGATATTAAGGGGAACCCCGCACCCAAATTAAAAAAAGGAAAGGCGTGGGGCCCCCAGGCCCTATATACTCTGAACAGCAGTATACAGGCTGTGCAAACAGGACAGGGACTGTAGGTTTGTTGTTAAGTAGAATTTGTTTGTAATTTTGAACTGGTACATTTTTAAAGTGTAGCTCCAGCCAAAAAATCTATTTTTAAGCATTTTGGAAAACATGGGGAAGGGTTATCACCCCTGTGACATTTGTTTTGCTGTCTGTGCTCCTCTTCACAAGATTTCACCTCACTTTCTGTCACAATGACAAATGTTTTTAGAAAATGTGGGGTTTTTAGTGAAACAAGGATTGGTGATAAAGCATCAGTGGAAAGGAGAAACGTTTTTCCCATATTAATTCTTACAGGAGAGAATTTCCCTTCCTAGGGGTAGATTTCATCTCACTTCCTGTTGTCTCCTTCCGTTTGCAAGTAGGAGTCGTTTGTAAGTTGGATGTTTGAAAGTAGGGGCCTGCCCTATATACTCTGCAGAAATTGTGGCCTTAAGTGTTGGTGTTGCCACAACACTGTAAGCCCTCACAGGGCCCTGCTGTGAAATATTAGATCAAGAATTGTAATTACATGCCCCTGTTGAACAGGGGCATAAAAATTGGGCCTTTGGTGATGGTGGTGGTGCTGGTGCCACAACACTGTAAGTCCTCACAGTTACTCTTGGTGGGCACTGGAACGGGCCCTACTGTGAAATATTAGATCAAGAATTGTAATTACATGCACCTGTTAAACAGGGGCAGAAAAATTTGGCCTTTGGTGGCGGTGGTGGTGGTGCTGGTGCCAGAACACTATAAGCCCTCACAGTTACTTTTGGTGGGCGCTGGAATGGGCCGTTCTGTGAAATATTAGATCAAGAATTGTAATTACATGTCCGTGTTGAACAGGGACATAAAAATTGGGCCTTAGGCACTGGTGCTGGTGCCACAACACTGCAACCCCTAACAGATACTCTAGTTGGAGCGCAGGAACGAGCCCTGCTGCAAAGAATTGCATCAAAAATTGTAATTACACGCCCCTGTTAAACAGGGGCTGAAAAATTGGGCCTTAGGCACTGGTGCCACAACACTGCAACCCCTCACAGATACTCTAGTTGGAGCGCAGGAACGAGCCCTGCTGCAAAGAATTGTATCAAAAATTGTAATTACATGCCCCTGTTAAACAGGGGCTGAAAAATTGGGCCTTAGGCACTGGTGCCACAACACTGCAACCCCTCACAGATACTCTAGTTGGAGCGCAGGAACGAGCCCTGCTGCAAAGAATTGCATCAAAAATTGTAATTAGACGCCCCTGTTAAACAGGGGCTGAAAAATTGGGCCTTAGGCACTGGTGCTGGTGCCACAACACTGCAACCCCTCACAGATACTCTAGTTGGAGCGCAGGAACAAGCCCTGCTGCAAAGAATTACATAAAAAATTGTAATTACACGCCCCTGTTATACAGGGGCTGAAAAACTGGGCCTTAGGCACTGGTGCCACAACACTGCAACCCCTCACAGATACTCTAGTTGGAGTGCAGGAACGAGCCCTGCTGCAAAGAATTGCATCCAAAATTGTAATTACACGCCCCTGTTAAACAGGGCCTGAAAAATTGGTCATTAGGCACTGGTGCCACAACACTGCCACCCATCACAGATACTTTAGTTGGAGTGCAGGAACGAGCCTTGCTGCAAAGAATTGCATCAAAAATTGTAATTACACGCCCCTGTTAAACAGGGGCTGAAAAATTGGGCCTTAGCCACTGGTGGCGGCGCCCAGAAACAAAAATATTCTTACAAGCTATCAGCATGATCATTGAGGAGGAAGAGGCTAGTCACTCAGCATAACAGGATAGTCACTCAGCATCAGCATAGGCAGTCTTGAAGGGATCTGACATTTCAAAAAAAATGTATTCGGTTACATCAGCATCAGGTGCTTGGTATCTGGTGGTGATCCAAGACTGATTCATTTTTATGAAGGTCAGTCGATCGACCGAGTCGGTGGACAGGCGCACCCTGTGATCGGTTACAAAGCCTCCAGTAGCACTGAATGTGCGTTCCGAAAGAACGCTGGATGCAGGACAGGCCAGTAGCTCAATTGCATGCTGTGCAAGCTCTGGCCAGTGATCCATCCTCAAGACCCAGTAACCCAGAGGATTTTCGGTGGGAAAGGTGTCCAAGTCAGATCTTGCCCCTAGGTATTCCTGCACCATGTAAAACAGACGCTGGCGATGGTTGCTGGAGCCGATCATACCTTGGGGCTGTGGACTAAAAAATTGTCTGAACGCATTGGTCAGACGGCCACCTTCTCCACCGCTCCTTCTTTGACTGACCGAAGCCTCAGCGACAAGTTGTCCAGGAACAGGAGTTTGTAACCTCCCAGTCTCTGGGAACGCGTTGCACAGACCTTTCTGCAAGGCCTCCCAAAGATGTTTCATCCTCTGCTCCCTCTACGACGGCAAGATAAGGTCTGCAACCTTACTCTTGTAACTTGGATCAAGGAGGGTTGCCAGCCAGTATTGATCCCTCTCCTTGATACCACGAATATGAGGATCCTTCCGAAGGCTTTGCAGGATCAGGGAGGCCATGCAGCGTAGGTTTGCTGAGGCATTCAGTCCGGAGTCCTCTGGGTCACTAAGGACGACATGATCCACAGCCACCTCCTCCCAGCCACGTACAAGTCCATGGGTTTCTTGGGACTGTAAATGATCCCTTAAAGACTGCTGCTGATGCTGAGTACCAGGCTCCACCTCCATGCTGACACAATCCTCCTCCTCGTCCTCTTCCTGTGTGATCGGCGGGCATGCAGGAACACTGTCTGGATAAAGGGGGCCTTGAGAGCTAAGGAAGTCCTCCTCTTCCTGCCTCTGTTCTGCCTCAAGTGCCCTGTCCATTATTCCATGCAGCGTGTGCTCCAACAGGTGGACAAGGGGGACAGTGTCACTGATGCATGCATTGTCACTGCTCACCATCCTCATGGCCTCCTCAAATGGTGACAAGACAGTGCATGCATCCCTGATCATGGCCCACTGGTGTGGGAAAAAAAAACAAGCTCCCCTGACCCTGTCCTGGTGCCATAGTCGCACAGGTACTTATTGCTGGTGCTCTGCTGCGTGTGCAGCCACTGCAGCATGGCCAACGTTGAGTTCCACCTGGTGGGCATGTCACAGATTAGGCGGTTCTTGGGCAGGTTAAATTCCTTTTGGAGGTCTGCCAGCCGAGCACTGGCATTATATGACCGGTGGAAATGCACACAGACTTTCCTGGCCTGCCTCAGGACATCCTGTAAGCCCGGGTACCTGCCCAAGAACCACTGCACCACCAAGTTAAGGACGTGAGCCAAACAGGGCACATGGGTCAGTTGTCCCTATCGGAGGGCGGAGAGGAGGTTGGTGCCATTATCGCAAACCACCATTCTTGCCTTAAGTTGGCGTGGCGTCAACCACCTCTGAACCTGCCCCTGCAGAGCTGACAGAATCTCTGCCTCAGTGTGGCTCCTGTCCCTCAAGCACACCATCTCAAGCACCGCGTGGCATCTTTTGGCCTGCGTACTTGCGTAGCCCCTTGAACGCCTACGGAGCACCGCTGGTTCTGAGGACAAAGCACAGGAAGAGGCCATGGAGGAAGAAGAAGAGGAGGGGGTGGAGGAGAGAGGTGTGTCAGAATCACCAGTAGTGGCATTTTGGAGGCGTGGCGGAACAACCTCCAACACTACTGCACCTTGTCCTGCATCCTTCCCAGCTGCCAGCAGAGTCACCCAATGTGCCGTGAAACTTAGGTAACGTCCCTGTCCATGCCTGCTGGACCATGAGTCAGCGGTAATATGCACCTTACCGCTGACCCAGCGAGGCCAAGACATTGCCTTCCACATGCCGGTAGAGAGTTGAAATCACCTTCCGTGAGAAAAAGTGGCATTTGGGAACCTGCCACTGAGGAACTGCACACTCCACAAACTCACGGAAAGGGGCAGAGTCAACTGAAAAGGTAGCAGTTGAAGTGCTAGCAATTTTGCCAAGCTAGCATTCAACCGCTGGGCATGTGGATAGCTGGGAGCGAACTTCTTTCTGCGGTGCAGCAGCTGGGGCAGGGAAATTTGCCTGGTACAATCTGACGTCGGTGTACCGATAGCAGATTGCCCACAAGTACTTGGCTGTGACACACCTAATTCTACACCTTCATTCCTCTCAGTGCAGGTCTCAGAGAGGACTGAAGGTGTAGTGGGGTTGGAGATCCCAGCTGATGAGAAGCAAGGAGAGTTCCTCTTTGTTCTTTGGTGTGGGTCTTTTAGGTACGCTTGCCAACGATCTGCATGGCAGGTCAACATATGTCTGGTCAAGCATGTGGTGCCCAAGCGGGAGATGTTTTGGCCACGCGAGATACGCTTGAGACATATGTTGCAAATAGCAGCGGTGGGATCTGATGCACTCGTCTCAAAAAAGGCCCATACCAAAGAACTTTTGGAATAACGCGCAGAGACAGCAGTGCCCTGTACATGCGGAGCTCTGCGGTGTGATGCAGTCAGTGTGCTGTCCTTAGGCTGGCCCTTGGAGGGCATCCTGCCTCATTGGTGATGTGCCTCCTCCTCCTCCTCTCTCCTATCAGGCACCGATGTGGAGTCAGTGACCTCATCATCCCCTCCCACCTCATCACTGGAGCAAACCTGGCAGTGTGCTGCAGCAGGGGGAACATGACTGCCAGATTGCTGTCCTTCTTGGGCACCCCCTCTGTCTGGGCTCACGTTACTGCCTTCCTCTAGCTGAGTACCATCATCAGAGCCTTCAAAATGCTGGGCATCCTCCTGGAGCATGTACCCAACACTGTGGTCAAACAGTTCGGGGGACTCCTCAGGAGGACATGGTGGGGCTAGGGAAGGAGTCACTGTTGCCATTGAGCCGAGGGAATAGGCCACGTTAGCAGCTGCTTTGCCAGACAAAGTACCCTGAGCCTGGGTGAGCGAGGATGAGGAGGATGAGGACGGCTTGGTCATCCACTCGACCAAGTCTTCCGCATGTTGCGGCTCAACGCGGCCAGCTGCCGAAAAAAAGGCCAAGCATGTCCCACGGCCACGTGCTGATGAGGATGCACCGTGTCCACGACCAGCACTGTTGCCTCTAGACACAGAGCCTGCTTGCCCTATTTTATTGGCTTGTAACTGTCTGCCTCTCCTTGTTGGCCTTCCAGACATACTATTGGCCTGCAGTGAGATGTAGCTGCACAAAACTGGGATGTATATATATATATATACCGATACCGATTATACTGCAGCTAGCAGAATCAACTGCCTGACTGTAGTATTATTAGCATGAGAACACCTGCACTTGTCTTCAGGTAGCTATACTGTAGGTGTAACTGTGCAGGGTACACAGTACAGTAACTGGAAATACGTCAAGAGCCCACATAAGCACCTGGCTTCAGGTAGCTATACTGTAGGTGCAACTGTGCAGGGAACACAGTACAGTAACTTGAAATACGTCAAGAGCCCACACAAGCACCTGGCTTCAGGTAGCTATACTGTAGGTGCAACTGTGCAGGGTACACAGTACAGTAACTGGAAATACGTCAAGAGCCCACACAATCACCTGGCTTCAGGTAGCTATACTGTAGGTGCAACTGTGCAGGGTACACAGTAACTTGAAATACGTCAAGAGCCCACACAAGCACCTGGCTTCAGGTAGCTATACTGTAGGTGCAACTGTGCAGGGTACACAGTACAGTAACTGGAAATACGTCAAGAGCCTACACAAGCACCTGGCTTCAGGTAGTTATACCATAGATGCAACTGTGCAGGGTACACAGTACAGTAACTGGAAATACGTCAAGAGCCCACACAAGCACCTGGCTTCAGGTAGCTATGCTGTAGGTGCAACTGTGCAGGGTACACTGTACAGTAACTGGAAATACGTCAAAAGCGTACACAAGCACCTGGCTTCAGGTAGTTATACTGTAGGTGCAACTGTGCAGGGTACACAGTACAGTAACTGGAAATACGTCAAGAGCCTACACAAGCACCTGGCTTCAGGTAGTTATACCATAGATGCAACTGTGCAGGGTACACAGTACAGTAACTGGAAATACGTCAAGAGCCCACACAAGCACCTGGCTTCAGGTAGCTATGCTGTAGGTGCAACTGTGCAGGGTACACTGTACAGTAACTGGAAATACGTCAAAAGCGTACACAAGCACCTGGCTTCAGGTAGTTATACTGTAGGTGCAACTGTGCAGGGTACACAGTACAGTAACTGGAAATACGTCAAGAGCCCACACAAGCACCTTGCTTCAGGTAGCTATACTGTAGGTGCAACTGTGCAGGGTAGACAGTACAGTAACTAGAAATACGTCAAGAGCCTACACAAGCACCTGGCTTTAGGTAGTTATACTGTAGGTGCAACTGTGCAGGGTACACAGTACAGTAACTGGAAATACGTCAAGAGCCTACACAAGCACCTGGCTTCAGGTAGTTATACTGTAGGTGCAACTGTGCAGAGTACACAGTACAGTAACTGGAAATACGTCAAGAGCCTACACAAGCACCTGGCTTCAGGTAGTTATACTGTAGGTGCAACTGTGCAGGGTACACAGTACAGTAACTGGAAATATGTCAAGAGCCTACACAAGCACCTGGCTTCAGGTAGTTATACTGTAGGTGCAACTATGCAGGGTACACAGTACAGTAACTGGAAATACGTCAAGAGCCTACACAAGCACCTGGCTTCAGGTAGTTATAATGTAGGTGCAACTGTGCAGGGTACACAGTACAGTAACTGGAAATACATCAAGAACCCACACAAGCACCTGGCTTCAGGTAGCTATACTGTAGGTGCAACTGTGCAGGGTACACAGTATAGTAACTGGAAATACGTCAAGAGCCTACACAAGCACCTGGCTTCAGGTAGTTATACTGTAGGTGCAACTGTGCAGGGTACACAGTACAGTAACTGGAAATACGTCAAGAGCCTACACAAGCACCTGGCTTCAGGTAGTTATACTGTAGGTGCAACTGTGCAGGGTACACAGTACAGTAACTGGAAATACGTCAAGAGCCCACACAAGCACCTGGCTTCAGGTAGCTATACTGTAGGTACAACTGTGCAGGGTACACAGTACAGTAACTGGAAATACGTCAAGAGCCTACACAAGCACCTGGCTTCAGGTAGCTATACTGTAGGTGCAACTGTGCAGGGTACACAGTACAGTAACTGGAAATACTGCAAAAACACCTGCCTGCCTGTCAGTATATTAGGAAGAGAAGAACAGGATCTAGGTAAACTGAATACAGTGTATATATATATATATATATATATATATATATATATATATATATATATACATATATATATATATATATATATACACACACAACACCTGGGTTGCATATATGCACTGCAAGTGCAGCTAACTGACTCGACCTGCCTACTCTATCTAACTTAAATCAAATGACACTGTCTCTCTGTCTATCTATCTCCACCGCAACACACTACACGTGCAGGCGGCCTTATATAGTGTGGGGCGTGTACTAAACCCCCTGAGCCATAATTGGCCAAAGCCTCCCTGGCTTTGGCCAATTACGGCTCTCTGTACACACGGCGCTGTGATTGGCCAAGCATGCGGGTCATAGTGCATGCTTGGCCAATCATCAGCCAGCAATGCACTGCGATGCCGCAGTGAATTATGGGCCGTGACGCGCCACTCGAATTTGGCGCGAAGGGTCCATAACGTTCGTAATTCGACGAACGACCGAACACATGAACACACGAAGCTCCCTACTCACTTACTATGTAACTATGCAACTATGAGCTTCTTGTGTTTTTTTAACTGCACGTTTTACTGGGTTTTTATGTGTAAAAACACTTATATTACTGCACAACATTTATTTTTGCACATTTCATGAACACACACAGAACTGCATGATTTTTGCATGTGTTCACATGCTACTGTAGTGTGAATGCAGTCTAAAAAAAACAGAGAGAAGTTCTAACCCTTCCACCTTCTTTCCAAAACAAAACAAAAAAATAGCTATATATACACTTTAAAGTGACCCAAGGACAAATGATAGATAGATAGATAGATAGATAGATAGATAGATAGATAGATAGATAGATAGATAGATAGATAGATAGATAGATAGATAGATAGATATATAGATATATCTATATATATATATATACAGTGGGGACGGAAAGTAAAAATTTTTCACTCTTTGTTATATTGCAGCCATTTGCTAAAATCATTTAGGTTAATTTTTTTTCCTCATTAATGTACACACAGCACCCCATATTCACAGAAAAACACAGAATTGTTGACATTTTTGCAGATTTATTAAAAAAGAAAAACTGAAATATCACATGGTCCTAAGTATTCAGACCCTTTGCTGTGACGCTCATATATTTAACTCAGGTGCTGTCCATTTTTTCTGATCATCCTTGAGATGGTTCTACACCTTCATTTGAGTCCAGCTGTGTTTGATTATACTAATTGGACTTGATTAGGAAAGCCACACACCTGTCTATATAAGACATTACAGCTCACTGTGCATGTCAGAGCAAATGAGAACCATGAGGTCAAAGGAACTGCCTGAAGAGCTCAGAGACAGAATTGTGGCAAGGCACAGATCTGGTCAAGGTTACAAAAAAATTTCTGCTGCACTTAAGGTTCCTTGGAGCACAGTGGCCTCCATAATCCTTAAATAGAAGACGTTTGGGATGACCAGAACCTTTCCTAGAGCTGGCCGTCCGGCCAAACTGAGCTATCGGGGGAGAAGAGCCTTGGTGAGAGAGGTAAAGAAGAACCCAAAGATCACTGTGGCTGAGCTCCAGAGATGCAGTTGGCAGATGGGAGAAAGTTGTAGAAAGTCAACCATCACTGCAGCCCTCCACCAGTCGGGGCTTTATGGCAGAGTGGCCCGACGGAAGCCTCTCTTCAGTGCAAGACACATGAAAGCCCGCATGGAGTTTGCTAAAAAACACCTGAAGGACTCCAAGATGGTGAGAAATAAGATTCTCTGGCCTGATGAGACCAAGATAGAACTTTTTGGCCTTAATTCTAAGCGGTATGTGTGGAGAAAACCAGGCACTGCTCATCACCTGTCCAATACAGACCCAACAGTGAAGCATGGTGGTGCATCATGCTGTGGGGGTGTTTTTCAGCTGCAGGGACAGGAGGACTGGTTGCAATCAAGGGAAAGATGAATGCGGTTGCAATTGAGGGAAAGATGAATACAGGGATATCCTAGACGAAAACCTTCTCCAGAGTGCTCACGACCTCAGACTGGGCCGAAGGTTTACCTTCCAACAAGACAATGACCCTAAGTACACAGCTAAAATAACAAAGGAGTGGCTTCACAACTCCATGACTGTTCTTGAATGGAACAGCCAGAGCCCTGACTTAAATCCAATTGAGCATCTCTGGAGAGACCTAAAAATGGTTGTCCACCAACGTTTACCATCCAATCTGACAGAACTGGAGAGGATCTGCAAGGAGGAATGGCAGAGGATCCCCAAATCCAGGTGTGAAAAACATGTTGCATCTTTCCCAAAAAGATTCATGGCTGTATTAGATCAAAAGGGTGCTTCTACTAATTACTGAACAAAGGGTCTGAATACTTAGGACCATGTGATATTTCAGTTTTTCTTTTTTAATAAATCTGCAAAAATGTCAACAATTCTGTGTTTTTCTGTCAATATGGGGTGCTGTGTGTACATTAATGAGGAAAAAAATGAACTTAAATGAATTTAGCAAATGGCTGAAATATTACAAAGAGTGAAAAATTTAAGGTGGTATATATATATATATATAGATATCTGTAGATATATAGATACACATATACATACAGTTGTGCTCATAAGTTTACATACCCTGGCAGAATTTATGATTTCTTGGCCATTTTTCAGAGAATATGAATGATATTGATAACACAAAAACTTTTATTTCACTCATGGTTAGTGTTTGGCTGAAGCCATTTATTATCAATCAACTGTGTTTACTCTTTTTAAATCATAATCACAACAGAAACTACCCAAATGACCCTGTTCAAAAGTTTACATACCCCAATCCTTAATACTGTGTATTGCCAACTTTAACATCAATGACAGCTTGAAGTCTTTGTGGTATTTGTGGATGAGGCTTTTATCTTCTCAGATGGTAAAGCTGCCCGTTGCTCTTTGCAAAAAGCCCTCAGTTCCTGTAAATTCTTGGGCTGTCTTGCATGAACTGCACATTTGAGATCTCCCCAGAGTGGCTCAATATTGAGGTCAGGAGACTGAGATGGCCACTCCAGAACCTTCACTTTATTCAGCTGTAGCCAATGACAGGTCAACTTGGTCTTGTGTTTTGGTTCATTGTCATGTTGGAATGTCCAAGCACAACCCATGTGCAGCTTCTTGGCTAATGAATGCAAATGTTCCTCCAGTATTTTTTGATAACATGCTGCATTCATCTTGCCATCAATTTTGACCAAATTTTATGTGAAAAGTAAATACAGTTGATTGATAAAAAATGGCTTCAGCCAAACACTAACCATGATGAAAGAAAAGTTTTTGTTTTATCATTCATATTCTCTGAAAAATGGCCAAGAAATCATAAATTCTGCCAGGGTATGTAAACTTATGAGCACAACTGTGTGTATATATATATATATATATATATATATATATATATATATATGTATGTATGTGTAGCGCTGGTAGATTTTTTAATCTACCACTGATAGGTTAATCTTGTGGGTTACTTGTTAGAGGAAGTTAGATTTGCCTCTGTTCCAGCTTGGCTGAGTTGCATATAGTTCCACGCTGTGCCGGTGGGTGTCGTCACCATCGGCTGGTGTTGGAGAAGCAACGTGTTGAAGCGTATGAGTGCGCCTCTGTCCCGGAGACAACTCGGTGGAGGTGGTCCTCCGGGTTGCATTCTGGGAGAAGGTATTTATGGGACAGACACCATGTTCTGGGGTCCTTTTCCAGCCACCTGCTGGCCCTCCTGGCCAACAGGTATGCGTTAGGAGTACCACCTCGTGGTCCTCCGTTCCGGAGGCCCATGTCACTGCGGCATGTAGGTGGGCCCAGAAGCCTGTCTGGGGCCTACCACAGCAGCAGAGGAATTGTCCTGAGCTGTCTATCCTGAGAGAAGAAGCTGGACAACCAAGGAGATCCCAGGGGAGGACCTGTCATGGAAGGATCATGCAGAGTGCTGGTCTGGAGAGGGGCCTGGTGACTCGGTTGGAGGACGTATCCTGAAGTAATCTTACTGCATAGTACAGCCGGGTTGGCTTAAAGGTTCAAGTACTGTGTCTGACATTCATTGCAAACCAATATATCCTGTGGCAGAGGATCGTACGGGTTTTATTCCAAACAAGTCTGTGGCAGAGACTTTTGTTCGTGCTACGTACTGGCTGCTAGACAAGTGAGAGAGGTCTATCCAGGCAGGCAAAGATTGGGTCCCACAAGGGGGAGAGCATTCAACCATTCAACCGCAAATGTTCAATTCAGGAGAATAATCTAAAGAATACTAAGGAAAGGTATTTGAGCTTCCCTGCAGCTTTCCTTCTGCCTTTTTCCTGCTACTTTCTTTATTTTGTTCATTAAAGCATTGGAAAATCTATTCAAGTGTTTGGTGCTTATATCATCCAGAGGTAAACTCAACGGAACGCTAGACCCGGTGCTGGTGAAACAGAGGTATCAAGAGTGAAGGTAACAAGCCCGTTTTAAACCAGCAGCTCCACCGAGAGTTAGTGCTACATATATATATATATATATATATATATATATATATAGCTCAAGGAATATATAGCTGCATTCTTTTATGAAGTCATTCTGCGCCCTCTTGTGGCCAATATTTCCACAAAGCCTTGTCTTCAATTTTCTGTTTCTCCTTCCCATCACTTGCACATCGATTGCTACGCAATTACAAAAAAGGGTTTGAAGACATACTCTCATCATAGGTGTAATTAAAAACAATTTCAACAAGTTTCAACTGGTTTCCATCACCCAAAAACCAAGACACAACCAGAATGGACTTTTGTTTTCTCATGAAAATGGTTTATTGATCAAACTGCATAGTTAGAGAAATTGTTTACAAAAGATACAATTCCGTTATCAAAATGATTGTTGTATCAAATGATTTGTGCATTATGTAAATGGCCAGCACCAGACACAAGCATCTAAAAACTTTGGCAATCTCAATCTCTAGTGGAAAGGGCCTATTCACACCACTTGTAATTTAGTAAGACAATCAGATAAATGATCAGACAAGGAGTAACTGTAAGTTGCAGTTTACTAAAAAGGTGCAAGTTAGAAGAAATAATGAAAAACAGGGTCGGAATGGGAAAAATATGTGTAAATCACAAAATAATGAGAGCAGCACAAATATGGACTCTTCACCTCTACACAGCAATGTCTCTGTGACCCCATCAGGGTAAAATGTGGTTGCATAGCATAGACTTTATAAGACTCTATAACAACAGAGTCAAGCTGAGAATCTCTCCTTCAACAGAACAGTACAGAACGCAGCTGCCTGTGATTGTAGCAGGTAGTAACTGGGTAGCCGAAGTATAAAGGGAGGGAGAAGGAGGGGTGTAAGCAGTTGCAGCTTATCCTCCATTCCGTAGGGGGCACTGTGTGCTGTGCTGCTGTGTATATAAAGTGGAGGCTTGGAGGAAAATCTGGTACTCTGCTAACTCCGTAGGTGGCACCAGAGGAGCTGTGGTCCGATTGGACACTAAAATACTGAGTGACCTTTGGTGGCCATCTTTAGTGTGGGCAATGTTAATAAACATCAGTGCCCTGCTGGATTTGTCATGCATTTGTGAGTGGCTAGAGTAGGGAGAGGAGCCCTGCTTGTCAGGGACAGTGAATTAGCCATAGGGAAAGGTTCCTGTTAGAGAAGGGAGATATTAGGGACACGTTGTACACTTTACAATTCACCAATCTTCCAGACTATTACATAGGACCTGCAGAATTTTCTTAAGTGTCACTGGTGCCTCCAACCTGCCAGTTAGCCACCTATGGTTGCCACCTCATCCCTTTAAACCCAAACACATATTAATTACATAGGTTCTGTGGCTGATTAAGGTGGTAATTAAACTCACTTATCTGCATTTAATTAGCCTCAGAACCTGTGTAATTCAAAGGTGTTCGGATTTAAAGGGATGAGGTGGCAACTCTATAGCCACCCCTTTTGCAGATACTGCCCCAGTAATGTAGACTGTGCCTGTGTGACTGTGATACCTTGTGGTGCTGAAGATATACTGTTGTACTAACAGCATTATAGTGACTGCTACTATCAGCATTACTGCACCTGTCACTGTTATCATGTTTGTTACTACAAGAGTGTCTGCAACTGTTACTTCAAGTGCTCCACCGCAGTTACTACATCCATATTACTAGTGCTAGCGATTGCAGATTGCCATTTACCTCGTAATCTGTTTTACCTGCAATATCATTAATACATCAACTGTGCAACTTTTTTCTGGACTTTGTGTGCCATCTCTTCAACTTAAAGTAGAACTTCACCTCCTCCTGAACCACCCCCCCCTTCCCCGACAAATTAAAAAAATTTTGAGGGGGGGGGGGGGTCGAGTTCCTAGTTTTGGTAGGTACCAGGGTTCCACCTAGTTTTGGCAGGTAACCAGCCATTTAGGCGATCTGAGCGGAAGTTGGCCCCCCCCACCTGCAACCTTCTGGGACACATCAGAGGTCCCAGGAGGCTACAGGACCACAGGGCACAGCGGAAATCTGGCTGTGAAGCCACAAGGAGTCACAGCCGGCTTCCCACACTTAACATGCTAGAGCCAGGGACCTGAAGACAAGAGCAGGCCCGGTTGAAGACTGCGCTGGATCCCTGGATAGGTGGGAGTTTTTCTAGCTGCTGACTTTTATTTTTTGGAAACCTAGCTGAAGAATCTCTTTAATGAGGAACTACAATTTATGTGAGCAGCACAAACCAAAAGCGCTATTTAATTCCTCTTTAATATTTACAGCAAACTCACCAATCCATCCATGTCTCCATACTTTATTTTGCTCAGAAATCACTTTGAAAAACAGCTCCTAGCATTTCGGGCCATGGCCACCTTGAGTAAGGGCGGATGATTCATGTAGCATCTACTTCCTGGAATCCAGCTGCCCTTAGCTCAGGCATAAAGGCAGGGGGGTATGCTTAGCTAAGAAAACTCCTCGTCTCCTCATGAAGACTCCTGGGATGTATGACATCATATGCCTAGACATGAAAAACAGAAAAACAGGAAGTATTTAAAGAAATGTAAAAAAATAGTTTAAAACAAGTAAATATCAGTGGCGGCTGGTGTTTTTTTGTTTGGGGGGGTGGCAAATAACCACCCCCCGCGGCACCTCAACCCCCCCCGCTGTCTGCCGGTCAGCGCGAACATCAGGCAGGGGGACAGGCTGCGGCGGGTATCTGGGGGTAGCAGGGGAACAGGCTTCGGTGGATCTGTGTCCTCTTCCATTCTGAGATCATGGCAGCCTCTGCTGTGTATCTCCGCCCCTCCTCCTAGGCGTCCAATGGGAGCGTCTGACCTTTCAGCCAATCGGGAAACTGGTAACAGACCCCCTCTTCCTGACTGGCGGAGAGGCGGTTCAGTGTTAGAAAAGTAAATATTAATTTGCTTTTCTAACACATCTGGGTCCATCTTTTTTGAAGCCCTATTAGAGCCTTTGGCTCTAATGAGGTGCTTCAAAAAAACACCCCCGCCGCTGTAATTTATGCGCCCGGCGTCCGAAAAGGGTCGGACGCCTGAATAGGGGGTGGCAGCGGCGGCCAAGGATAGATTCATGCAATGCATGAATCTATCCATTATGCATATAGGGGGGTGGGTGGAGAGAGAGGGTGGCGCCCGTGCGCACTTAATGGACAGGCCACCCCTTATAAATATTATATACTTTCCTATCTATTTACTAATGCTAGCAGCATAAGGATTCAAAGTAGTCAATGTTGATTGAGATAGTAAAGTTCCACTTTAAGTACCAACCTCCTGGCCCTGCTGTGACAATTTACAGCAAGCACACATTGTTTGCGACAGCTGTGCTTAGCAGCAGTTTTCACTTTCATCACATACAGTGATCGCTATGTGAGATGAAAAAGAAGTTCCGGATGGCAGCCATCACACAGTAAAACATAAAAGTGTAACCAGTACTAGAAGCACTTACATGCACCCCTCTATTGTTATTACGGATGGGCCGAACACGCCCCGGTTCGGTTCGCACCAGAACACCTCGAACAGGCAAAAAGTTCTTGCGAGCATGCGAACCCTATTAAAATCAATGGGACACGAACATGAAAAATCAAAAGTCCTCATTTTAAAGGCTTTATTGCCATAAAAAGTGTATAGGGGTCTGGGTACTGCCTTTGGGGACATGTATCAATGCAAAAAAACATTTTTTAAACGATTGTTTTTTTCAGGAGCAGTGATTTTAATGATGCTTAAAGTGAAACAATAAAAATGAAATATTCCTTTAAATATCATGCCTGGGGTCCCCTCAGTCTGCCTGTAAAGTGGCGCACCTGTGCGATGTATAGAACATGCCAAGGCAATAATGACATTTCTAAAGGAAAAATTTGAATTTAAACTTGCTTGCGGAAGTAATGTATTGATGGCTCCCGGCAATATAGATAAAAAAATCTATGAAAAAAAATTGGGGCGGGGTCCCCCCCACAATCCATACCAGAGAGGAATTGTTAAAAAACTGTTAATTGTGGTTTTTACTTTTTGACACTTTTTTGGTGAATGGGTAGGGGAACAATGTACCCGACACCCATTCGCATGGGGGGTGGCAGGATCTGGGGGCCCCTCTTGTTAAAGGGAGCTTCCAGATTCTGATAAGTCCCCCACCCACTTGTCCCCATTAAGATGGCAAGCGGCCTAAAAATCCCAGACCCCCCTCACATCTCAGCCCACCTCCTAACATCATAGTCTCCCCTTACATAACAGCCCCTCTTGCAATCACAGACCCCCCATCTCATCTCACAGCTCCTCCCCCTTATCACATCACAAAACTCCTCACATCACAGCCCCTCATTTTAACACCGCCCCCCACCTGCAATTATAGCCCCCCCTCCCTTGACAGAGATACAACAGGTCTGCACAGAGGGCGGGAGCTGCCCAACTCTTCATGTTAACAACCAAGTGATTGGTTGCTAGGACCACCTCACATCCTAGCAGTCATCTGCTTGTTCATTTAAAAAGTTGGGCAGCTCCCGCTCCCTGTGTAGACCGGCTGTATGTCCCTCCCTCTGCCCTGTTGTGAGGTTGACAGTAGCAGCGGCGGTGGCAGGCGGGTGCGGATACACAGGTGAGGAGTCCACTCAGGCTACTAACTTGTGCAGTCGTGGTCCAGACAGGACTGTTACCTGGTCTGTCTCCGGACCATGGTCCATCATTTAGTGACACCTATTCTACAGTATATGTCACCTCCATCCTGTCTTTTATCTAAGCTTTAGTTTAAATCAGAACTAAACTCCACTAAATACTCACCTCCTCATTCCAGCGATGAGGCATTACATCCCTCGCCGCTGTCATCTTCTCTCAGGCTACTTCCAGGTGCCGGGGTTGGGCCTTTTGATTGGCCTGTCAGGGAATGACACCATCTGCATGGGTGTCCGGCATTCTGGCACAGCAGGATAGCACATTGAGCTGCACATGTGCAGCTCAGTATGCATTCAACAGAAGACTACGAGCAGGCAGAAAAGTGTTTGTTATTGCAAAAGAGCTGCCCACGTTGCTTACAGTTTTTTATTAGTTAAGTTTAGTTCCATTTTAACCCCTCTACTTGCTTATCCTACACATCTGTACATTAATCCCTTCATCTCCATCCTTCTACTGTATCCTCCTATTGTACATGACCTGTTCATTAACCCGTTAATTTCCTCATCCATCTGTGTATGACCTGTACTATTGATGTATGTAATGCACCATTACCATGCTCCATGTTTTAAACCCCTCAATACCAGCATGTTTCTTCACTTTGAATTTTGAAAAATTGGGTATAGTGTTGCATGGCATGGACAGGAAGGTAGTGTCAAATGCCAAATGACAGGAAGGTAGTGTCAAATGTCAAATGACAGGAAGGTAGTGTCAAATGTCGGTCCTCGAATTGTTAATCAGAGCTCCCAACACCAGGAGAAAAACTGCAAAAGAAAAGCTTGTGGAAATAAAGTTAGTAAATATACTTGCATTACCCATGGATTCTGCTCATGGTGCTAGCCTTGGGAGAGGTGATGTCACTATACTCTAAAACAATAAAACAATAAAGATTCCAAGACCAATCCCCATTTTTGATCCTTATACTTTCCAGGATCTTGCTAAAAGGATCATGATGTCAAAATATACAAGTTGGGGGGTAAGATAAGTATGTTTTATAGCTTTTTTATAGGTTTTGTTTCCACTTTTGTGCATTTTTTGGGGGGTTGGTGGCCCTAAGTAAACCACATTCTTATGCTGAACAAACAATATGTGTACATGTATGCTGCTATTTTCAAGAATCAATATATAATTAAATCCAAAATTATATGTACTGTGCTATTGGATCGCTCACACGCAAGAAGAACTATACATAGTGCTTAATCCTTAAAAAAACATTCAATCTTTATTACAAATCTAATGCCAATACACTCACATTCACCTGGTGCTGTAAGTGCACCGGACTATCACAAACTCATAACCATAGCCATATAGCACATACTGTATACTGTATTCCCAGGTTGTTTTGTTACCGTGATTCCTCGTGTATCGAACACGTCGTGACATTAGCTGATTGCCCCTATGGGTGACGCTTTAAATTTTTTTATAGGTTACCTGTTTAGAGCTATAGAGGAGGTCTAGCTCTAGAATTAGTGCTCTCACTGTAACATTTGCGGCAATACCTCACATGTGTGATGCGAACACCGTTTACATATGCGTGCGCGACCAACGTATGCGTTCGCTTCTGCATACGGGCACGGAAGGGATGAGGGAGTTTTAAAAAAAAAAATCTTATTTATTTTATTTTTTATTTTTACACTGTCCCTTTCATTTTTTTTAATCTCTTTTATTACTATTACAAGGAATGTAAATATCCCTTGTAATAGAAATAAAGATGACAGGTCCTCTTATGAGATCTCTGATCTGGAGTCAAAAAGACCCCAAATCTCTCCTTTAACCTTATAAGCAAAAAAAATTAAAAATGGTATACTTCCACCCTGAATCGGAAGTGACACCATGACACCATGACATCACTCAGGTCTTCCAAGGACATAGAGGCGATCAAAGATGATCTAGTCTTTTATCGCCCCTTTCTGCACTGTTGGATCATTTTTCAGGCACATCGGTGAAAACAGTAAGCCCGAGAAACACTGGCGAGTTTCTGAAAGCGTTCCAGCGGCATGAGCCGTTCAGAATAGGCATGAATAGATTCCGGACAGCCGCACTCAAATAATAGCCGAGTTTATTGAAAGATAAACATCAAAATACAGAGGATCACCGCAGACAAAGACGAGCTGACGTTTCGCACTGGTGTCAGTGCTTACTCATAGTGAGTAAGCACTGACGCCAGTGCGAAACGCCAGCTCGTCTTTGTCTGCGGTGATCCTCTGTATTTTGATGTGTATCTTTCAATAAACTCGGCTATTATTTGAGTGCGGCTGTCCGGAATCTATTCATGCCTATTGCGATCAGCATTAAGCCAGCACCTGTGACCTCCACACTGAGATTGATCCACTTTTTGCCTATGAAGAGGCCCTAGAGCGGTGTTCGTTCCTTCTTATCTTCAATTTATGAGCCGTTCAGAGCGCTTTCATGTGAAAGCCAGTCCTCGACTGAAGAAAAAGTTACCGGGGTTTTGGCTGATAGCTTTAGTACAGTATACAGGGCCGGACTGGGAATGAAAACCAGCCCTGGAAAAAATGTCATACCAGCCCCATAGCATTAATGTACCAGCCCAACATCATAACGTCATTATTTTCTTGTTCATAACATGGAAAATCATGCATTTTAAAGCACATTTAAAGAGTGCATTATATATAGATAAGACACATATAAAAGCACATAGGGCTTTATATATATATATATATATATATATATATATATATATATATATATATATATATATATATATAAAAGCAAATTACAGTTAAAAGTGGTAAAAGTGGAGCAATCATCAAGAACAGTCCACTTATTGCTATGGTGATATATATTACCAGAATAAGGAATAATCAAAGAATTTTACTTCAAAGTATGGAAGACGTAAACATGTTCAAAACTTTATTAGCGTAACATAAATAAATTGCCTGCACACCACTCTGTCCCTTAATGCCCACCTCCTTGTTATAGGGCACACAGTGTATAGGAATGTATAATGTAAAACATGGTGGGATTTCCCCACCCAGGGGAAACACAACTGGGCAGTGGCGGTGCGTCCATTGCACCCGTCAATCTTCAATAGACAGATTCATGCATTGCATGAATCTATCTATTGTCGCTGCTGCCGCCCCCTATTCAGGTGTCCGGCACCCTTGTCGGGCATCGGGCATCTGAATTACAGCGGCGGGGGTGTTTTTAGAAGTACCTGATTAGAGCCGTCAGCTCTAATAGGCTTCCAAATTGGTAAACAGTGGGCACACTGCTGT